>NC_047016.1:12732988-13060567 GCF_902652985.1 Pecten maximus
AGCTACCAGAAAAGATAAGATTAGCCATGAAATGCTAAAAAATACCGCAGAAAGTGTATGCATACCTCTTCAGCTACTTTTTAATTTATCTCTGAGTCAATGCAAGTTTCCAAGTCGGTGGAAAACTGCTATAGTAACACCTTTATTTAAAAAAAGGTGAACGTTTCTTATCCTCTAATTACAGACCTATTTCTATTCTTAGTACTGTTAGTAAGGTGTTTGAGCGAGTAATCTACAAACATTTATATAATTTTGTCATCGATAACAATCTTTTATACAAATTTCAGTCCGGTTTTATTTCAGGTCATTCAACTGTTACACAATATTGCTAGAAATATATCATAACATTTGTTTATCTTTAGAAAACAAAAAGCACGCCTGTATGGTATTTTTTGACATTTCAAAGGCTTTTGATAGAGTTTGGCATGACGGTTTAATGATGAAAGTTAAAGCATATAGTTTTAAAGGGAATATTTTTAATTGGTTGAAAGATTACCTAAGTGGTAGAAATCAAATTGTTTATTTACGCAATACAGTTTCTTATACAGGATACATAAAGTCTGGTGTACCACAAGGTTCTGCATTAGGTCCGTTTTTGTTTCTGTTATATATCAATGATATTTGTGAAAATTTATTTTCAATGTCAAGAATGTTTGCTGATGACACTTCGCTGGCATATTCTTCAAATAACAGCGCAGATATTGAAAATTATATGAACCATGATTTAGCCGTTATTGAGTATTGGTCGAAGAAATGGAATGTAAATTTTAATCCGAATAAAACAGACGTAGTTATGTTTAATGGTTCTCTAGAACAGCTTGATATTCGGTTGACTTTTAATAATACTACACTGACAAAGAGTGCTACACATAAACATTTAGGTGTAGCTTTAAACGAAAATGGAAAGTGGGAAACACATATGTATATCTAATATTGTTAGATCAGCCTCTAAGTATGGGTCTGTTTTACGAAAGTTGAAATTTACTGTTAAAAAAGAAATTTCATCTAAATTATATATTGTATTCATTAGAACTATTTTAGAATATGCTAGTGAAGTGTGGGATGGTTGTACCATTGTAGATATTGATAAGATAGAAAAAATACAACTGGAAGCGGCCAGAATAGTAACAGGTTTGCCTTTATTTGCTAGTAGACAGTCCTTGTATGATGAAACTGGTTGGGAAAAACTCGAAGACAGACGGAAACAGAAAAAGTTATTCTTGTACAAAATGCATAATAAGCTAGCTCCTTCTTATTTAAATGATATTTTACCCAAATAGAGTAAATGACAATAATAGATATAATCTAAGAAATGACCAAGATTATGTACTACCCAATTGTCGATATGTTTTGTATGAAAAATCCTTTATACCCAGTACTCTGAAAATGTGGAATTCGCTTGATATATCTACAAGAACTAAAGAATCGGTACAAAAATTCAAAAGCTGTGTTTCTCGGAAAGGCAAACCTGATACTAAACTGTCTGTTGGCAATAGAAAACTTGATATTATACACACTAGACTCAGGCACGGCTGTAGCACGTTAAATGCAGATCTCTTCAAATGTAACTTAGGATTATCACCAGAATGTAAGTGTTCTTATCCAGTAGAAAATCAATTTCATTATTTTTTTCATTGTAACGTATACAACCACTGCCGTGATATACTTTTTAGAAAATTGTCTATATATGATTAAATGTTTTGTTGAATGGTTCTATTAATCTGGACCGGGATGATAATGATAATATACGATTGTTTGTACAAGAATATATTAAGAATACCAGTCGTTTTCTATAAACTGTCAAAGCTAAAAATAACTGTAAAATACTATGTAAAGTAAAAGTAGAAGTGATTAATTTACAATTTGCATACAATAACTTATTCATTCAATGTTTTGTACTTAATGATTACGGTACATTAATTATTTGTTGTATTCACTTTATTAATTTTTACAAGTACTAGATACAAACTAATTTAATTATATGCCATGCTAAGTTGGTGTTATTTAAGTATATATATATATGTTAAATATCAAATGAATAAATAGTGCTGATATAGGAATTTGGATTGTGTATCTACACCAGACTATGATAATGTTAAGTTTTATCAAATTTCCACATAAAATGCTGCCATGTATTTACCATTGTATAATAGTTTATGAAAGAGGACGTTACTAAGTTGTATAACTTGTGTCCAATTTCATTTGAGTTTTTCAAATGAAATATGTTTAAACCAAACTTAGATATATTGATACGGGGTCTTCCCCGAACACCAACTCTGGTTAGGGTGGGGTGTTTACATAGGGGTTAAGGTGTGTTGATAGGGAGTTATAGTCTGTTACAGAAATATCCTCAGTGTAAGAACACAGGTAAATCAACTCACTTGTTGGGTGATCAGAAAATCATTAGCTGCTAATAAAATATTATTGTATTTCATTGTATTGTATTGATGATTGTCAAACTGTTTCAGAAATAGTGTATAAAACTGAAGCACAATTTGGAAAATCATCATATTTTGCTTTGATATTTGAATTATCAACATCTCGGCATACATATGTACTTACTGAATCTTGAATTGTAAAACAATTGTATCGTTGGATATTTGATCAAACTTTAACATTTTGTTAAATTGTGCGTGTCGTATTGATTTAATTTGTGTTTGTTATCAAATTTAGTGTAAATATTAAAAAAAAATACTTTAATGCGATTGTTCTTTTTTATTATTTCAGCAAATTCAGCCTGGTATCATTTTTCATTGATGATGTAAATATATATCTGATTATCAACATTTAAATTGGCATAATTACGGAATCTTAAATTCATACTTTTTCACTGTAAAGCAATAGTAGTTAGACTTTGTATTTTTTTTCTATTGATTAACTTTATGTTTTTCAGATTTTTATAAATAATTAAGTTATTGTAGAATTATGGTAATATTCCTTTAAAAGTTATATCTGTTCCATGTTTATATTTAGTTAGCAGTAACATTTTTGTTTATATTTTATCTTACTTAGAAGAGCTATACATACATGTACATTTGTATTGTATTGGTTTTTTTTTATATTTTGTTATTATATAACACAATATAGATCAGTAACTGCAGAACTATTGTAATATTCTGGTGATATCTGTTTCAGGTTTAATTAGTACTGGTTTTCTTCAAATAGCTATACATATATTGCTTTTTTCCAGATTTGTTTAGATTATCATATAATTACTTTATAGATCAGTTCTTGCAGATAAATATTCTTGTGTGTATCTGTTTCAGGTTTAGTAAATAAAAATATTTTTTGTTTATCATACGCGGAATGGCGAATGCACAGGTCAACGTTATAACTTCATCATCAACAGATATTGTCATTATTAATAGTTAACATCTAAAATTAGTGCTTTGAATTTAGAAAACAATTTCTAATTTTATTTATTTTTTTATTTGTATATTTAATCTGATATTGTCACTATCAATAGCAAAATATATAATTAGGCATAGTGCTTTTAAAATTTGATTATTTATTGATTTTATATAGAGTCTATATTTATTGATCTAATATTGTCATTTCCATATTACTAGTAAAATATTCCATATGATAGTGCTTTGAATTTAGACATCTATATATGATTCATATACCTGAGCTGATCCTATTTTTTTTTACTTGAGTTGGTATTTCATATTGAAACAGACTATAACTAAACTTCAAAGAACTTCCTACATAAACACTTTCCTTTGTCATTACCAGAGTTGGTGTTCGGGGAATGAGCCATTGATACTACCAAAAACAGGACAGTGATATATCAAAGGTAAGATACCGGAAGTTATCTCTTCATTAACAATAGGTCATTTGCACAGACTATATCAAGGAGGGAGGAAGAGGATTCAGTGAAGAAAGATTGTAAGTTGTTAGTAAATTGTGAAGATGTAAGGAGTGATTATCATTGTTTGAAAGGTTAGCGTTGAAGTCACCAGCAGTTATTACATTAGGTATTCCAGTGTTGAAAGCAAGTTCAATGGAGTGGGCATCGTGATCCAAGCAAGAGACAGGTGCGTTTGGAGGTCTATAAAATGTTCCTTTTAAAATTGATTTTCCATATATACTAAGTTACAATTAAACTTAAACTTCAAAGTAATACCGCTTGAGTGAAACCATAAAGTTAATTTATATCATGATGTTAATTATAATCAACAACATTAATATTATTTTTTGATGGACTGGACTGGATGGATATTGTTATATGACAGCAATAGAGTTCTTCCATTACAACAATGATTTATAATCTTACTATTCTTATATTATTTGAGAGAACTCCAAATATTGAGTAAAATTTATGCTACATATTAAAATTAAACCCAATATGAAATACCATAATATGCAGAGTTGGTGATTAACTGTCATGCATCTTTGTTTGGTAGATAGTCAATGTGTTAATACACAGGGACTTTATTACCTGTTTCCCACAGAATCCATACGTGGCAGATCGATTTAATGAATTTCTGTAATACTCAAAGCAATTTGGAGTTATCTCCCCTTAATTGTGATAGCAGATTCCACTGCAGAATATTAATATTAATTGTAAATTTTTGGAAAGGACTGAAAATAGGCGTAGCCTGGTGTCCAATCCTCATGACATATTGAGAGCTAATACAATTTTGTTAAAATTGAAATACAGTTGCATCCATATATACTCAGCTGAGGGTAGTTCTAGATAGGACCTGTGTTTGGATGATAAATTATTGCTGGACATGTGTATACAGTATGTAACTTCTAATGCGTCCTTTTTTATTCGTGATATTCATTAATGATATTACTCATGAAATTAACACTAATATAAAACGTTTTGCTGATGACACGTCTCTATATGTTATTGTTGATGATGTAGTTACTCCAATTGTTGATTTAAATGATAATCTCACTTCTATAAATGATTGGGCTAATACATGGAAAATTATTTTTTATTAAAAAAAAGGGGGGGGGGGGGAGGGGGAGCTATTGCTTTAACTGTTACTAGAAAAAAAACATCCTCCGCTCATTTTTGATAATCAGGTATTAAGTGAAAATAACTTTCATAAACAATTAGGCTTAAATTTAATGCAAAAAGTACTTGGGGTGTTTACATTAAATACACCTATGATAAATCATGTAAACGATTAAACATTCTACGAATGTTAAAACATGGAATTGATAGGAAATCTTTAGAAATGTTATATCATTATTATATTAGACTGATATTAGAATACGCATCATTTGTTTGGAATAGGGAAGCTCTAGGCTTAGACCTACGTTAGATGCCGCGACCGTTTCAACGATTAGAGACAGCGATTTAACCATTTTGTATTACATTTGTTCATTGTTTTGATAATTCTTTCATGGCTATCGGGGTCCACTGCATATCGAGAATCAAGGGGGAGGTTTCTTTAGGCGTATAATCAATATCTCGCTTCCGTGCATCGTCTATTTTGCCATCATCAAATTATATTTCGTACATGTACGTCTCAAACCCCAGATTAATCGACATTTCCACGAGGACATTCCTCTCGGCCAGTTATACTAATGTTGACCACCGACAACTCCACAAAACGTGTCTATGTTGATCTTTTGAAAACAGACGACAAAAAAAAAGAATAAGTGAGAGTAGTAAAAAATAGTTCTTGGTCAAAGGTCAGAGGTTAGCCCATCAGATTTGTTGAGGGTCACAAATGACCAATCGAAGTCTTAGAAAGTGGTTACACACTGCCGTGTGTAAACAAAAACAATAACACACTGCTACGAATTTTATCACGTGCCATTATTGAACCCTCACCTATGTACTTAAAGATTTTTTTTATATTCCTCCATCTAGAATATTTATGATCGTAGGTTTTTTTCCTGATGTCATGCGTCTTTGAAACAACTTCCCTCCATCATTTCTTTACCTACTCTCGGTATCTTCAAATAAAAATATACTAAAACCTTCTCTGATTTTTTCATTAACTGCAATCCAAGAAAATCAAATGTACCATTATTATTATCATTACGTGACAATACTAGTGGTTTGAATAGTGATACATGATAATCTAATCCTAGATTTTGTTACTGTGGGACGCCTTTTGATGTCCCCTTTTATCCTGCACATAGACATTATATTTCTGATTATATTGGTATTCAAATGTAAAAACTACTTACATTTGGTGACTCTGGCATATCATTTGATGATTATGAATATATTTTAACCGAAGTTCATAATTACATTTTATCTACTAATAGATTTAAGTAAAACCTGATATAACTCAAATTTCGAGTACCCTCATCATTGTCTCTTATTTTTTTTCATTATTATCTTTTTTCTGTGTGTGTGTGAATGTCGGAGTGAGTTTTATTAGAATGAATGCGTGAGTATTGAGTTATTACTAGAATATAGATCTACTGTATGCTGCATGTAAATGTTGTGTATAAATGTGTGTAACTTAAATCAGTGTGTATTTGTGTGTCAAGTTCCAATTTTCATCAAATTAATATACATGTATTCACCGGATCACACGGGTCGGAGTGAAGAATGCGCTGATCGTTCATTTTTCAACGGCGTTCAGGGTCAATTTTTAATCTTTAATGTTACATCGGCAGGATTGTCACTTTGAGAATCGACAAACGTGAATTTGACCCAGACACAGTGAGTATTGCAGAAGACACACTGCCTGAACTCTGCATGGTTTAACTCTTCTGATATATCTTAAGTTTACATTTCGTCCTCGTTTTATCGATTTTGATAAAGTATTACGATTTCGTTTGTGCTTTGATAAACTCTTTCTTTTCCATTCCTTCATAAAATCCATTATTTACCAAAGCCAACAATTAGTTAGGTCGCTACCCCTTGACAGGCACCATACCACTACGTCAGTACTATCATACATAAATAGATTATAGTGAAATATCCTTTCGGTTATATATTCTACTAAAAGTAACGTTGATGTTTGTAATATCGTGTTCTGAGTAGATTCCATAGATGTTTGTTATTGAATAGTTTATGTTATTTCAGCGTGGTGTGTTTCTGGCGTGGAAAGTAGCACGAGAGACGATAAAAATTGTGTTTGTAAGTGGGAGTTATCTATCTTCCTGTGTTAAACCCTACAACATATTACATTGTTGGATTTGTCGCCTTGGATACCTTACTTTGTACCTATACATTGTATCCATAGGGATATGACACCAACCAATGATTTACAATACGGTGACCGAGTGCTAGAAATTCGTAACAAGTCCCTGTGAGGTTACCACTCAATACACGGACGACTTCCTGTTGTAAAAGTTAATACATTGTGTATGGAATTGAAAAGTAGCAGGGATATGGTGTAAATATATCAAACTCTTTGATAAAAACTACCAGATTTCTACAGAACCACCAAGGACAGCTATTTGACAGGGGACACACGACTGATCGGATGTGATATGGCATGGAGGCTAGACTATGGATACGCAAACTTGGCACAAAACAGGAGTTAAAAACTTCACTACTGCTTCAGGCTTTGTTTGTACAGAGTATAGAGGCACATGCATTTTGTAAGATACTTAATGAAGTTACATATATGTTTGAAGATTATATGTTTGTAGAGAAACGTAATAAGAGGTATTAGGGAAGTAAGATGAAAGACTTAGGGTTCGTGGAGGGGGAGGGGGTGGATTTAGCATGCCAACAGTATCCACGTTCACAAGGTATATATCAATTTGAAGAGTAAGGCTTTCTGTGAATGACCTGGACTACATTGATGTGAACGATTTTTCTTGAGTTATGAATTGCAAAATTTGGTTGCGTCCCTTGTTTACCTACTTTGTTATGGTTGTGTCCCTTCTTTACCGACTATGTAATGGTTGTGTCCCTTGTTTACCGACTATGTTATGGTTGTGTCCCTTGTTTACCTAATATGTTATGGTTGTGTCCCTTGTTTACCGACTATGTTATGTTGTGTCCCTTGTTTACCTACTATGTTATGGTTGTGTCCCTTGTTTACCTTCTATGTTATAGTTGTGTCCCTTGTTTACCTTCTATGTTATGGTTGTGTCCCTTGTTTACCTTCTATGTTATGGTTGTGTCCCTTGTTTACCTACTATGTTATGGTTGTGTCCCTTGTTTACCTACTATGTTATGGTTGTGTCCCTTGTTTACCTGATATGTTATGGTTGTGTCCCTTGTTTACCTGATATGTTATGGTTGTGTCCCTTGTTTACCTGATATGTTATGTTGTGTCCCTTGTTTACCTACTATGTTATGGTTGTGTCCCTTGTTTACCTGATATGTTATGGTTGTGTCCCTTGTTTACCGACTATGTTATGGTTGTGTCCCTTGATTACCGACTATGTTATGTTGTGTCCCTTGTTTACCTACTTTGTTATGGTTGTGTCCCTTGTTTACTGACTATGTTATGGTTGTGTCCCTTGTTTACCGACTATGTTATAGTTGTGTCCCTTGTTTACCAACTATGTTATGGTTGTGTCCTTTGTTTACCTAATATGTTATGGTTGTGTCCCTTGTTTACCGACTATGTTATGGTTGTGTCCCTTGTTTACTGACTATGTTATGGTTGTGTCCCTTATTTACCGACTATGTTATGGTTGTGTCCCTTGTTTAACGACTATGTTATAGTTGTGTCCCTTGTTTACTGACTATGTTATGGTTGTGTCCCTTATTTACCGACTATGTTATGGTTGTGTCCCTTGTTTACCTAATATGTTATGGTTGTGTCCCTTGTTTACCTAATATGTTATGGTTGTGTCCCTTGTTTACCGACTATGTTATGGTTGTGTTCCTTGTTTACCGACTATGTTATGGTTGTGTCCCTTATTTACCGACTATGTTATGGTTGTGTCCCTTGTTTACCTAATATGTTATGGTTGTGTCCCTTGTTTACCGACTATGTTATGGTTGTGTTCCTTGTTTACCTACTATGTTATGGTTGTGTCCCTTGTTTACCTAATATGTTATGGTTGTGTCCCTTGTTTACCGACTATGTTATGGTTGTGTCCCTTGTTTACCGACTATGTTATAGTTGTGTCCCTTGTTTACTGACTATGTTATAGTTGTGTCCCTTGTTTACTGACTATGTTATGGTTGTGTCCCTTGTTTACCTACTATGTTATGGTTGTGTCCCTTGTTTACCTGCTATGTTATGGTTGTGTCCCTTGTTTACCTAATATGTTATGGTTGTGTCCCTTGTTTACCTACTATGTTATGGTTGTGTCCCTTGTTTACCGACTATGTTATAGTTGTGTCCCTTGTTTACTGACTATGTTATAGTTGTGTCCCTTGTTTACTGACTATGTTATGGTTGTGTCCCTTGTTTACCTACTATGTTATGGTTGTGTCCCTTGTTTACCTGCTATGTTATGGTTGTGTCCCTTGTTTACCTAATATGTTATGGTTGTGTCCCTTGTTTACCGACAATGTTATGGTTGTCTCCCTTGTTTACCTAATATGTTATGGTTGTGTCCCTTATTTACCGACTATGTTATGGTTGTGTCCCTTGTTTACCTAATATGTTATGGTTGTGTTCCTTGTTTACCTACTATGTTATGGTTGTGTCCCTTGTTTACCTACTATGTTATGGTTGTGTCCCTTGTTTACCGACTATGTTATGGTTGTGTCCCTTGTTTACCTACTCTGTTATGGTTGTGTCCCTTGTTTACCTGATATGTTATGGTTGTGTCCCTTGTTTACCTACTATGTTATGGTTGTGTCCCTTGTTTACCTACAATGTTATGGATGTGTCCCTTGTTTACCGACTATGTTATGGTTGTGTCCCTTGTTTACCTGATATGTTATGGTTGTGTCCCTTGTTTACCGACTATGTTATGGTTGTGTCCCTTGTTTACCTACTATGTTATGGCTGTGTCCCTTGTTTACCGACTATGTTATTGTTGTGTCCCTTTTTTACCTACTATGTTATGGTTGTGTCCCTTGTTTACCTTCTATGTTATGGTTGTGTCCCTTGTTTACCTACTATGTTATGGATGTGTCCCTTGTATACCGACTATGATATGGTTGTGTCCCTTGTTTACCGACTATGATATGGTTGTGTCCCTTGTTTACCTGATATGTTATGGTTGTGTCCCTTGTTTACCTACTATGTTATGGTTGTGTCCCTTGTTTACCGACTATGTTATGGTTGTGTCCCTTGTTTACCTAATATGTTATGGTTGTGTCCCTTGTTTACCTGATATGTTATGGTTGTGTCCCTTGTTTACCTACTATGTTATGGTTGTGTCCCTTGTTTACCTACTATGTTATGGTTGTGTCCCTTGTTTACCTACTATGTTATGGTTGTGTCCCTTGTTTACCTACTATGTTATGGTTGTGTCCCTTGTTTACCTACTATGTTATGGTTGTGTCCCTTGTTTACCTACTATGTTATGGTTGTGTCCCTTGTTTACCTGATATGTTATGGCTGTGTCCCTTGTTTACCTGATATGTTATGGTTGTATCCCTTGTTTACCTACTCTGTTATGGTTGTGTCCCTTGTTTACCTACTATGTTATGGTTGTGTCCCTTCTTTACCTACTATGTTATGGTTGTGTCCCTTGTTTACCTGATATGTTATGGCTGTGTCCCTTGTTTACCTGATATGTTATGGTTGTATCCCTTGTTTACCTACTCTGTTATGGTTGTGTCCCTTGTTTACCTACTATGTTATGGTTGTGTCCCTTGTTTACCTGCTATGTTATGGTTGTGTCCCTTGTTTACCTTCTATGTTATGGTTGTGTCCCTTGTTTACCTTCTATGTTATGGTTGTGTCCCTTGTTTACCGACTATGTTATGGTTGTGTCCCTTGTTTACCTGATATGTTATGTTGTGTCCCTTGTTTACCTACTATGTTATGGTTGTGTCCCTTGTTTACCTACTATGTTATGGTTGTGTCCCTTGTTTACCGACTATGTTATGGTTGTGTCCCTTGTTTACCTACTCTGTTATGGTTGTGTCCCTTGTTTACCTGATATGTTATGGCTGTGTCCCTTGTTTACCTGATATGTTATGGTTGTATCCCTTGTTTACCTACTCTGTTATGGTTGTGTCCCTTGTTTACCTACTATGTTATGGTTGTGTCCCTTGTTTACCTGCTATGTTATGGTTGTGTCCCTTGTTTACCTTCTATGTTATGGTTGTGTCCCTTGTTTACCTTCTATGTTATGGTTGTGTCCCTTGTTTACCGACTATGTTATGGTTGTGTCCCTTGTTTACCTGATATGTTATGTTGTGTCCCTTGTTTACCTACTATGTTATGGTTGTGTTCCTTGTTTACCTACTATGTTATGGTTGTGTCCCTTGTTTACCGACTATGTTATGGTTGTGTCCCTTGTTTACCTACTCTGTTATGGTTGTGTCCCTTGTTTACCTTCTATGTTATGGTTGTGTCCCTTGTTTACCGACTATGTTATGGTTGTGTCCCTTGTTTACCTGATATGTTATGTTGTGTCCCTTGTTTACCTACTATGTTATGGTTGTGTCCCTTGTTTACCTGATATGTTATGGTTGTGTCCCTTGTTTACCGACTATGTTATGGTTGTGTCCCTTGTTTACCGACTATGTTATGTTGTGTCCCTTGTTTACCTACTTTGTTATGGTTGTGTCCCTTGTTTACTGACTATGTTATGGTTGTGTCCCTTGTTTACCTGATATGTTATGGTTGTGTCCCTTGTTTACCTGATATGTTATGGTTGTGTCCCTTGTTTACCTACTATGTTATGGTTGTGTCCCTGATTTACCTAATATGTTATGGTTGTGTCCCTTGTTTACCTACTATGTTATGGTTGTGTCCCTTGTTTACCTGATATGTTATGGTTGTGTCCCTTGTTTACCTAATATGCAATGGTTGTGTCCCTTGTTTAATTCTATGTAATGGTTGTGTCCCTTGTTTACCTTCTATGTAATGGTTGTGTCCCTTGTTTACCTTCTATGTTATGGTTGTGTCCCTTGTTTACCTTCTATGTTATGGTTGTGTCCCTTGTTTACCTTCTATGTTATGGTTGTGTCCCTTATTTACCGACTATGTTATGGTTGTGTCCCTTGTTTACCTTCTATGTTATGGTTGTGTCCCTTGTTTACCTTCTATGTTATGGTTGTGTCCCTTGTTTACCGACTATGTTATGTTGTGTCCCTTATTTACCGACTATGTTATGGTTGTGTCCCTTGTTTATCGACTATGTTATGGTTGTGTCCCTTGTTTACCTACTATGTTATGGTTGGGTCCCTTATTTACCGACTATTTTATGGTTGTGCCCTTTGTTTACCTAATATGTTATGGTTGGCATGTGCCCATTTTCTTGCTCATTAGTGTATTCATGTAAATTATACATTGTTGTACATTGTGGTATCTTGTACATGCTGATGACGTCACATTGTTTACAGATCCCGCGTTGTGTCTGCACTGCTTGACACGAACTTACGAAGGCTTCATTATGTGTTTGTTTTTGTTTTTTTCATGTTTTTGTTAGTTTTCTTATATTTCAATTGATCAGGTAAAACAACCTCAATCAATATGAGGTGTAATGTAGTTTTAAGAAAAAACGGCATGTTGCGCAATAAGACTTCAACTTTCACTTTGTCAGTGCATTCGTGATCGCAGATTGGATCGGCTGTCATGGCAACGACGAGGACGGTGGTTTTGCATGTACAACCGAAAACGTCTAACTATACACTTTGTCTTTGGAAATAATAAGTTAATTATTAATTGAATACATGTGTATGTCTTACGTCGTCCCAAATAGGATCATTGCAACCCCACGTAAAAAAATTATCCACATTGTATATCCTTTCGGAACGCCTCGGGTGTATTCCATATGATGCTATAGATCTAGATGTTTGAAGGGAACCAACTCATCCGTTCTTAAGAATTTAAATCCCAACAGTACGAGTATTGACGAAATGAAACTAACGTGTACGTGAATAAACAGTCGCCGTTTTTCATTCCTACCTTATTATTGAATTCAAAAAAAAAATATTAATGTTAACTAATATCGTAGATATGTATCGAGGTCCGTGATGATTAAAGAAAATTGGGTAGAACATCGGCTACAGAAATGACAATATTTTTTAGTGGGACAATAGTCGGAGTAGTATATATATAGACCGACGATCTTTCTATACTACACAATGATTATTCATTCCTCCAGTTCCATTCCTTTTATTTTATACTTTGAAAGGGTTGTCTTTTGGAGATAGACAAGAAAAAGGGGCTAGGAATAATTTTCTGGTGAAACTGAAAGAAATGACGATATTTTTAGTGGGACAAGGTTGTTTACCTACTATGTTATGGTAGGCTTCCGGCCCATGTGGTACTTACGGTGATCCCGCGATGTCCATGAAAAATGCAGACCGCCGAGTTGCGCGCAGTAGGGTTCGCACAGCTCCGAAACAACGCGGTGTTATAATCTCCATTCGTCGCGATTGGGTCGTCTAGAACGTCATTCGACGGCGAGCATATTTTACACACAAAGGGCGTACATGAAAGCAGAACGGAAATACTTCCACTCAGCGACGCTTACAAGGAGCCCTCACTAAACCTTTGGGGTTATCACTTCTCTCAACTGCGCTTTAACAACGCCTCTAAGGTGTGAAAAAGGGGTGTGTTTTTTAATTTACCGCGCTCTCACAGTGACTACAGTGCTTTTTAATTTACCGCGCTCTCACAGTGACTACACGGAGTGTTGTTTAATTTACTGCGCCCTCACAGTGACTACACGGAGTGTTGTTTAATTTACTGCGCTCTCACAGTGATTACGCGGAGTTTTATTTAATTTACTACGCTCTCACAGTGACTACACGGAGTTTTTGTTTAATTTACTGCGCTCTCACAGTGATTACGCGGAGTTTTGTTTAATTTATTGCTCTCTCACAGTGTATAGGAGTATTGTTTGTGTTACCGCGCTCTCACAGTGATTACGCGGAGTTTTGTTTAATTTATTGCTCTCTCACAGTGTATAGGAGTATTGTTTGTGTTACCGCGCTCTCACAGTGATTACACGAAATGTCCTTTAATGTTTAACGTTGACAGGGCGTTTTCCTGCCATTAGACGACCTCTGTCATAACTCAATACTATTGCCCACTTGACCACATTCAACGGGGAACAATAGAAAAAAAATCGGCCAAAACTGTTAGTAAGTAATCGAAGACGGACAAATTAGTGTTTTCTGTCAATGGTTATACCATAAAGTCGCCATCATATATAGTCTTTTCTGTCAATGGTTATACCATAAAGTCGCCATCATATATAGTCTTTTCTGTCAATGGTTATACCATAAAATCGCCATCGTATATAGTGTTTTCTGTCAATGGTTATACCATAAAATCGCCATCGTATATAGTCTTTTCTGTCAATGGTTATACCATAAAATCGCCATCGTATATAGTAGCATATCAAATATTGTAATAATGTCTGTACATGCATCGAAGTTTTGTACATTGGGGTCACTACATATTTCACCTGGTTTCGGGCACTAAACAAAACATGTAGTTAGCCCAGTAATAACAGTCACGTTTTACCGGAAGCACTAAATGAAGGTGTCAAGGATGACAACAGTAAACAAAATAGTTCAAAATTAAGATAATTCAATTTTTCTAGTACATGCAATTTTTTTTATCATAACTGCATATATTCTAATGTAATGCTGCATGAGCATCGCGCAGCTACACTCTGTAGTTACGGTAACAAGGGGTTGGGGACCGGAAGTTAGAGTCTCGGGAGATCACATGTTCAGGTCGTCAGACTCTAACAGTGTCCTTTCAATATTCTTCTACTCTTCCGACCACATTTCAGTGAAAACCTCAATATCTCCAGCATTATACATTCCGGATCTGCTCTGCTGAAGGAATCGGTCGAGTCATGATGTCAACATTGATTGCAGACGACAAAATTCCTATTTAGCATCTGCTTGAAACAAGGTCGTTTTTATCTTTATTTTATTTTTATTTTAATAATTGGCAGAATTGTTAATTACTGCTTTCTTAAATATGGGTACTCTATTACATTTTTGAATGATGTATCTTATAATTCATTTTTCAAGCGCTGGTGATTGGACAAGTTGTTTTGTTAATGTTTGTCTCTGGTATTCTTGCCGTCTAATCACATTGTATAAACATCGAGTTTTGTAAGGTTCATCCAGAGACAATGCAAAACGTGCATAAGTATAATGACGTCACAACCATCGTAAATAGTACTATATCAAGTACATTCATAATGACGTCACAAGCATCGTAAATAGTACTATATCAAGTACATTCATTTAAGCATTGAACGGCTTTCAGTTGGCATTCATTAGCGCTTCATGTTGAATTTGCCTCTGTCCAGTTGGCATTCATATTGACTATGAATGCCAACTGAAAGCCGTTCAATGCTTATATTTACCATCTGCGATTTTTTTATTTGTCTTGCAATTTTTTTTTGGGCAGTTCATAAGCTGGTGAACTCGCAACTGAATTGGTAGGGTTATATAGTGGCAGTGCCATACAATGGTAAATATAATGACATATTAACATATATTTACATTTGGTGTGGCAATGCCCTTATATATTACTAGTAAATCCCTACCAAAAGCAGCTTCATCTATGAGAGTATAACTGAAGTTGCCCTGAGGGCGTATGAATATCTCACTTGCAAAAATCATTTTTTTTGCGATTCATTAATAGAACGTAAATATAAGCGACCATTCAGTTTGTCTGTGACACATGTGGCAGTTATACCAGTAGGTCTGCCGCATCTAGGCAGTTTATCGCTTATATTTACGTTAGCGCGCACCATTCAGTTTGTCTGTGACACATGTGGCAGTTATACCAGTAGGTCTGCCGCATCTAGGCAGTTTATTGCTTAATTACACTGCAGCCCCACTATATAACTTTACCAAGCTCACTTGGAAGTTAAATCTTAATTATGACGTCATTATTATAGTGACGTCATAATTGTCACGTCGGCGATAACGAAAGATGGCTGTTGAAAAGACTGTTCCGTCTTTGACGATATTATTTGTTCATTCATTATTCTGGATATAGTCTTTCAAATTCGTTGTCAAATGTAAATAAAAGCATTGAACTGCTTTCATTAGGAAGTTATGGGCTGATGAATGCCAACTGGACAAGGCAAATTCAACATGAAGCGCTAGCGCGCTTCATTAAATTTGCCTTTTTCCAGTTGGCATTCATGCTTAAATCACAACCATCGTAAATGGTACTATATCAAGTACATTCATGACGACGTCACAACCATCGTTAATACATTATGTAGTACTATATCAAGTACATTCATAATGACGTTACATGTGAACGTCACACCACGTGATACTACACACAACTCGTCTCCAAATATGTCGCATAAATTCCCCAATATCGAGAGTTACTTCCCTTGAATTGCACGTCATGACCTGTATCCATTCAACAACATGAGTCCTTTGTTAATCTTTGAGATTTTATTTCCTTTTGGCTTCGTACGTCCACGTGTATTTCCTGTCTAGCAATATAAATTTTCTGTCCGTGCCTCAGATTTTGATAATATTGAGCATCATCCTGTCGAAAATACCTTTTATGGCGAATTACCTGATAACCTCTCCAATTACAAGGTCACACACTTATTTGTTGTCTTTTCAATTTCAATTTATCATTTTCAATTAAACATGAAAGTTATACATCAAACGGTTCCGATTTTTATCAGCAAAATTTATTTTTATAAATAAATGTATTTTGTTCGTTTTGTTTGCCATGATCCTTCATTAGCGCATGGCATCAGCTCGATGCTGGAAAATTTGACTTCTATGGTTTTAAAGAGTGCCATAAAAAAGTAAAAGACGTGTTTCTGTCCCGTTATCGCAAGCCAGGATCGGGTGTTCTTCCGGTACTAGCACATACAATAGACGAGTAAGCGTCTTATCGACGAGGTCACAAAGAGACGAGAAGTCGGCTTGATCTCCGTCACGGAAATGTTTGATAATGTTGACATGAGAGTAGGACAGGTATTCTGCAATAATTAGTCGAATAAATGTACGTGTATTTAGGGATTGACTGAGAAATATAATTTCCGTTTTCTCTTTCAGGATTTAGATTTGATGCTATCTTCTTCACTGAGAGTTCACCGCTTAGTTCTTTTATCTTTCCAATGCAATATTCAGCTGGATCACGTGACTTTCCGCATGGTTAGTCTTACAGAGTTTAAGTGATAGATATATACATGCATTACAGATTTTTTATGCAAATATATTTGTGTCAATTAGAATTTAGTAAGTAAATATTTTACTTGACGCTTGTTACGGTAATGAGCATTCATATGTTATACCTTTAAACATGAGTAAGGGTAGTTTGCCCTGAAACAGACGTGAACTCGCACATCATTAGTTAAAATTGTTATTGATATGTGACCAGATACGATTGAGGGTAGTCTGTACATATATCTGTTGTGCCTTCTGACGATGAGAAGCTCCGATACTGATATCGATCTGTGATGAGAAAACAAGTAGTCATCAGCTCAGCCGTGTTACCAGCAAATCTAACAAACAAATCCGGGAATTAAAGTTCATCATCAAAGATAAGATTTAATAAAAAGCTGATTATCCCAAGGAACAAATTCCAGTTTGTTCTGTGCGTCCTAAACACGGAGTTTAACGACCAAAGTTTATAACACAAAGGCAAATCCACGTGCTCCAACAATAAAAGACTTGTTTCGAATAACGTCCAATTTGAACATTTGAAATCGATACAATGGTAATAACCAGAGATTCCCTGGACGTCGAGATGTTTGTAATGTAAAGCTAAGGCTTGTTTGTCGAGTGACATTGTGTAGTCCGCTCCGTGGTCAGTCTCCTGATTGGTGTAGCCAACCTACTTCCGGTTTAAATGACCACCTTCCTAATCACACTGCTCTCTGATTCCTTTATTTCTTATTGAAACAGTGTGCATTGTTTATAAACATCGACAGCTTAAATGAATATGCATCACATGTTCACTATTTGTTATTACTAATTCGAGTCTTAGATTTATTTGCCGAGTTTGAACATCACTTTTCGAGTCTTAGATTTATTTGCCGAGTTGAAACATCACTTTATCGAGTCTTATATTTATTTGCCGAGTTGGAAAATCTCTTTTTCGAGTCTTAGGTTTATTTACCGAGTTGAAACATACTTACATATGCCACACTTCTGTGTTAGTTGTCATCATTAGGTGTAGATTGTGCACAATACTACCTCGACATACTCCCTGACTTTTAAAGACAGAGTCCATACACGTTGACTAGGGTTAACAAAAACCATATGACTACCGTAGATGACTAAAATTAAAGGCAAGCGCTGGTTATTGAACTAACTGATTTGAGGAGTGGCTTTTCTGATTACCCTCATATAAACCATTGTCATATACATTGGCAAAATACCTACGATTTATCTTGATATCGGTGAAACCCGTCATATACTATATGTCTAGATGTAAACTAGGCGTATCAATTTTAATTAAACTTCCCCTATTAGAGAAATGCCTTTAAGAAAACCGAATCATTACTAATTGAATCGTCTATACTGAGTGTCTATTATATTGCTCTATACATGGACGCGGTTTGGTGTTGAAATGTTGGTAAACTATACTCCCCATACATTACAAGTAGTTCAGACAACGTGCCATGCATTCTATTGTTAATTGAATTGTGCAATTAAAGCACGGCTCTAATTGAACTGCACTTCTGTGAGGATTTACATATTTCTCGAAGGAGTAATAACTGATTTGTAAGCTACACAGACGGTAGGATGATGTGTTCCACATTAGTTACTGCTAATTTGACGACATTGTTCACCTTTACAAAGACCATTGTTGTCTTCTTCATTTCAGTAATATGATTCAAGAAAATGTGTTTCATTTGTTATTATAATTCCAAATGCGGAATGGATTATCATGAACACCAGAAATATGTCGTCTATAAGAAAAGCCACTTATCCTGGTATAACAGTGTACCACCGGTCTCCACACACTCACATACCACTGTCAGTTTACCTTTGTCTATGTATCTAGATTAGTACGCTGTGAGGATCCCAGAGAAGAAGAAAATAAAGCACATAAAACATGCAAGAAAGAAAGAAAACCAATTGATCAAATTGACAAAAAACGGCACCCATTCTGCAGCGGGCTCGCTTGTATAGTCGCCTCCTATATAAGGAGTAGCATATAACAGATTTATTCTCGACATTCCAAAACAAATCAGAGAAACCACCCCATCCTTGGATTTAAACAGCTTAAATGTTTGTAAACCGATCTTAAACCTTAAATACTTATCATATTTGCATATATAGTAAATAGAGGCGACTTCCATGAGAACATAAGAAGATGCTCTGCTGCAAATCCTATAATAATCGCCAAAAGAAATCTTACTTTGTACGGAATATATCTAATGATATAACAATGGCTGTGTATTTATCATTTAACAAGGACTTTACGAACGATTGTGTATTACTTGGTTAATAATGACTTATTAATGTTTTATGTTTATAATTGGTGGAACCAAATACGTGTTATTATCTTATATCAAATGTGTATTTATGATTCTATATCAAATGTGTATTTATTATTGGTGGAACCAAATACGTGTTATCATTCTATATCAAATGTGTATTTATTATTTTATATCAAATGTGTATTTATTATTGGTGAAACCAAATACGTGTTATTATCTTATATCAAATGTGTATTTATTATTTTATATCAAATGTGTATTTATTATTGGTGGAACCAAATACGTGTTATTATCTTATATCAAATGTGTATTTATTATTTATATCAAATGTGTATTTATTATTGGTGGAACCAAATACGTGTTATTATCTTATATCAAATGTGTATTTAGTATTGGTGGAACCAAATACGTGTTATTATCTTATATCAAATTTGTATTTATTATTGGTGTAACCAATTGTGTGCTATGATATTATATCAAATGTGTATTTCCACCACAAATTCATCCTCTAAATAGCTTTTCTATTGTGGTAGAAACAGGTCACAAAAATCCATGGTTGTTGTATATGGTATTTCTTCCACTCTCGTTAGTTATACATTGTATTTCCAAAGTTACTAAAAACACTCGCTAAATCTAAAGTGTTTTTGTAACTTTTGAAAAATAACTAAATGAAAAATAATAACTCGAATGAAAGAAATACTATAGGCAAAAACCTCTAGTTGTGTAACCTCTATCTATTATTTTACATCAAATGTGTGTAATGATTGTATATAAAATGTGTGTTATGATTTTATATCAAATGTGTGTTATGATTGTATATCAAATGTGTGTTATGATTGTATATCAAATGTGTGTTATGATTGTATATAAAATGTGTGTTATGATTGTATATCAAATGTGTGTTATGATTGTATATAAAATGTGTGTTATGATTGTATATAAAATGTGTGTTATGATTGTATATCAAATGTGTGTTATGATTGTATATCAAATGTGTGTTATGATTGTATATCAAATGTGTGTTATGATTGTATATAAAATGTGTGTTATGATTGTATATCAAATGTGTGTTATGATTGTATATCAAATGTGTGTTATGATTGTATATCAAATGTGTGTTATGATTTATATCAAATGTGAATTTATTTTACATAAAATATATGTGATTATTATTTAATCAAATCTATGTTTGTAATTTTACATGAAATGTGTATCAAATATTTACATAAAATGTTTATTGATGATTTTACATAAAGTATGTGTAATGATTTTATATCAAATATGTCTTATGAGTTTTACAGCAAATGTGTATTTTATCAATGTACATCAAATGTGTATTTTTTGTTTTTACTTCCAATGTGTATTCAATATTTTACATAAAATGTGCATGTAAGATTTCACATTAAGTATGTGTTGATTTCACATCAAATGTGTGCTTATCATTTTACATCAAGTGTGTGTAATCATACTTTTCATCAAATGGTATTGAATGTTAGTTATCAAATGTTATTTATTTTGCACATCGAACATGTGTAATGATTTCATTTTACATTAAATATGTTTTTATGATTTTACCTGATATGTGTATTTGATATCAACCATCAAATATATATTTATTATTTTACATCAAATGTGTATTTATCTTTTTACATTAAATGTGTATTTATCTTTTTACATCAAATGTGTATTTATCTTTTTACATTAAATGTGTATTTATCGTTTTACATTAAATGTGTATTTATCTTTTTACATCAAATGTGTATTTATCTTTTTACATCAAATGTGTATTTATCTTTTTACATCAAATGTGTATTTATCTTTTTACATTAAATTTGTATTTATCTTTTTACATTAAATGAGTATTTATCTTTTTACATCAAATGTGTATTATCATTTTATATTAAATGTGTATTTATTGTTTGATATCAAATGTGTATTTATTCTTGTACATCAAATGAGTATTTATTTTTGGTGTAACCAAATATGTATTATGATTTTATATCAAATACATAAGTTTTACATCAAATGTATATTTTATCATTGTACATCAAATGTGTATTCAGTATTTTACATCAAATGTGTGTAATGATTTTATATCAAATATTATTTTTTTGTTTTACATGATATTTATGTTTATTGTTATACATCAAATATGCATTACTAGTTGACAACAAATATGTATTTAATATTTTACATAAAATGTGTTTTTATGATTTAACATTAGATATGTATTATGACTTCATATCAAATGTGTGCTTATCATTTTACATCGAGTGTGTGTAATCATACTTTTCATCAAATGGTATTGAATGTTAGTCATCAAATGTTATTTATGTTTACATCAAATACAGTATGTTTAATGATTTAATTTTACATCAAAAATGTGTTTATAATTTTACCTGAAATGTGTATTTAATATTTAACATCGAATGGTATTTATTATTTTACATCAAATGTATGCTATTTTTTACATCAAAGGTGTATTTATCTTTTTACATTAAAAGTGTATTCATTGTTTGACATCAAATGTGTATTTATTCTTGTACATCAAATGAGTATTTATTTTTGGTGTAACCAAATATGTATTATGATTTTATATCAAATACATAAGTTTTACATCAAATGTATATTTTATCATTGTACATCAAATGTGTATTCATTAATTTACATCAAATGTGTGCAATGATTTTATATCAAATATTATTTTTTTGTTTTACATGATATTTATGTTTATTGTTATACATCAAATATGCATTACAAGTTGACAACAAATATGTATTCAATATTTTACATAAAATGTATATTAATTTTTTACATCAAATGTGTATTTATCTTTTTACATTAAATGTGTATTTATTGTTTGATATCAAATGTGTATTTATTCTTGTACATCAAATGAGTATTTTTTTTTTTTTTTTACATCAAATGAGTATTTATTATAATTGTTGTAACCAAATGTTTCTTTATAATTTTTTATCAAATATGTAAAGTTTTTTTACATGAAATGTGTGTTTATGATTTTACATCAAATATTCATTGATGATTTTAGAAAGACTTTGAAACACGCACGTGATCTTTTTTAAATCATTGCTATTATAACTAATATAACTTTGACATTAACAGCACTAAGACGAAATGCCTTTCAAGCATAAAAGTAACACAAAACTCATCATTTTGACATGCAAAGGTAAAGAAAACGAACACGTGGTTATAATCATACTTATATTTCATCGTGTATAACTTTACATTAAAAACAAACAACAAAAACCGGTAGTTATACAATAAAATATACTGTACATAATCATATTCTGTAAAATCTTTGATAACCAACTCCACACATGCACCAAATTGCTGGTGTTTTTAGTTTAATTAATGTTCAAATCTTCGATAGTGTTCAACTGTCCAAGTCCGAGACTGCACCGTACGAACACGAAGGACGCGGTGTGTATCAGGGAGTTGGTAACACACACAGGTGATGAACACTAACACATATATATATTTGTTCAACGTGAGCATGAGCATAGAGCAATTATGTCCAAGTTAGTCTTTAAATAGCACATTTAAATGTCACAAATGGTCACACAACATTGGTTACGACACTGATATAACACATCACGTGATTACCAGAACTATCCAATGAAATTGTTTGTTCCATATCTGCGCGAATCACAAAAGTTTATGTTAGTCTGAAAACGACGGACTGTCTTCGCTCATGGGGCTCTCGGATCCAATATACCAATTCGAGGGACCTGGAAATAAATAAACATAAACATTTAAGTACAATTTGATAATTAAATATATACTTGTCCATGAATGGATACGTGACATTGGTTCAGAGATAGGTCGTGGACTATTTCCATACATGGAATTACACATATATGTGATACACATAAAGCTTGTCTCGAAATATTATTTTAAATCTCCATGGAAGAGTTATGATTAGATACTCACTAGACAGTTTAGATGGCGAGGAGAGTGAGGACGGACTTGTATTTCCGCTCTGTGTCTGTTGTTGCTGTTGTTTCTTTTGTCTCGCTCTTGAATTCTGGAACCACACTTGCGTCACGCGCTTAGAGAGCCCCGTGATCTGGGCAATTCTCTCGAGATCTTGTCCATCTGGGTTGCTGTCGAGATGGAAATTTGCCTGCAAAACCTGCACCTGATCTTCTGTAAATGTCGTACGGACTCGTTTCGTCTTTGACTTCTGGCTTCCTTCAGAATCTAAAAATTGAAATGATGACTTAGAATAGATGTCTATAAAGATCAATGTAATCAAACGTTCACCACTAACAACACGTACAAGATGAAGCAACAGCTAATTAGCAATAGAACTGGTGATCCGCCGGGCGGCGTACTCGGACATGGGGTGGGGATATCACACTTCACACTCTCGATTGTATTTTCTTTGTCTATATGTTTTTGATCTTCAAAGTCTTGGCCTGATTTCTTTGGCAAAAAATACTTGTGGTGAATAATAAACAAACAATAAATTCTATGTCTATCATTTACACGTTCTTTCTCGTGATAATTGTCCTGTTCAAGGTCTACCTTGACGGCCACCGCCTTCGTGTAAAAACTGTGAATACGTGAACAATGCAGTCCCGACAACCTAACAATGTTCGCTATGCGTAGTGCCAAACATCTCACCTTTTCTCGGACCCCCTTCGAGAGTTTCTATATAATGTGTCTTGCAGAGTACTTTCCCCTCCTGTAGAGCAAATTCTTCACCCGTCGACAGCTGGCGTTTGCAATTGTCGCACGCAAAACATGCGAGATGAAATACATGGTCACGTGCTCGTCTCACCCAGTCGTTGGCTTGAATTGACCGGAAACACTTGGCACATTTCACTCCGAACTCTCTGTAAAAAAAGAAAATAAATGAATTTATTATTATGTTCAATTTAGGAATAAAACCTACACCAATAAGCAAGAAGGCAAATAAATGTTGACAATAGAAATCCATCATGCTATCAATACTTTTAGAGGATGTGATGTAAAAGTGAGTATACAAATCGAAATTGTTTATCAACTAAGTTGACACAATACAGTTGATATCAAGTTCCGTTTTATTTCATTTAATAATGCATTTTACATTCCCTATTTAATCGGACATTTGATAATGTGGTTTACACTCCCAATCAGACTTTAGTTATCAGCATCAAGTTACTGCTACAGCATCAAGTTACTGCAAGTTACTGCTACAGCATCAAGTTACTGCTACAGCATCAAGCTAACCAAACACACTAGTGCCTCGGAAATCACACTAATTTTGTGTTTCCGGGAACACCCTGAATGTCGATATTTCCCGATCTGCCATCATTTTCTGCCTAATTACACTCAATCAATACAATAAATTTGTATTCATCAAACGAACGTACGATGTTGCGATGTTCAACCTTTTCAATTGATGCTAATTTGGCCTATAAACGAAAGCCCGGTCCGTACAGCTACGTCTTGACGCGATTTGTCTCGTGCGACAGAGGATGGCTCATTTCTGGCATTCACGATCTTCCAGACGAGCCGGGATCATGTATTCTGTTTGATTTGATCCAAAGTCGACAGGACATAACAATGAAGTTTGGGCATCTTTACAGAGATTCTCTTTATTCGCTCAATTTATCCGGTAAATTGTCATAATGTTGAACTGTCATTCGTTTAACATAATATCCGCTGACATTTTCACATGTTTTCGTTTTGATGACGAATTAATTTGGTACATCACTCTCTAAGATATTAGCTTTTCCAAAACGAACCAAAATTAAACAGACAAATAATAGTTCCGAATTATGGTAATGGATCAACACCGGTCCATGTTATTATATTGCTTACTGTTTTGTAGAATGACAGACATTTATGGAGGGAGGAAGAAGGGCGACATTGGGGAAGAGTAAGCGGGATTGGGGATGGGAGCTGGAAATGAACAAGCGTGCGCGGGGCGGGGATGGAAAGGGAGGTCGAGAAATAGGAATAAGCAGAGACGTATATATGTGATACGTCTCTGGAATTAGTAAACGGGAAGAACATATGGAAAGAGAACATTGGGAATGAGTATGGGCCGGGAGATCGGTGACGAATGGTAATAATATAGTGAAAAGGAATGGAGGAGGGATGGGGGTGAGGGGCCGGCTGGGGAGGGGGGGGGGGAAGAAATATTGTAAAACCCCAAAATATGACTGACCCTGACCTTGTGTAGTCTGTCCGGCAGTAGATGTGTCCCTCCTTTATGTAGCACGAGGTCTGGCGCTCCAGATTGGTCTGACACACACAGCAACGTAGACATGACATATGCCAAGACTGACCATCCACCCTCAGCAGGAACCGATCGGCGATCACATCCCCACACCCGAAACAGAGGTCACCATTCTCACTGTCAGGCTGAAATAGTAATAATACAATGTAGATCGTCTATCGCAGAAACTAACGGATCATATATCAAAATCTCTAACAAATTGCTAATACAAGTATATAAAACTGTATTGCATTGTTGTGATTTTTATTTTATTCCAAAGTATGCTTTAATGAAATATTGTGAACAGATGGCTGCATTGAAATAAACATTAGTAGATATTTCTTCAAATAGAAATTCGTATCACAAATATATATATATATTTTAATTTCTTCTCCGAAATACATAATCGTAAATTGAAATGAACATGACATTGACTACTAAATATTCCCTAGCTGCATCAGAAGTATAATCTATTTAATACCGCCCTCCCCTTAGTTCGAGCTCCCCCAGCGTCATCTTCACGACATCCCAGATTTTCTATTAAGTGATAAGTGCTAATCAATGCAACGTTAATTAATCCAGTAAAACAAAACAGTCAAGTTGTTCCCGGCCGAGTAGTAAAATCCCCCACGGCTCCTACACTTAAGTGGCTTGTTGAGAACACACTTAGTATTTATTGCATTTAAGTAAACCCCAGTCCTAATGTTTTAACAGTGTGTCAAAACTCGTGTCAGAAGCCGAGCGTCGTAACACATCTGGAGAGGTCTACACGGATCAGCTTACTTTGGTATTAGTCCGATTTTTAATTATCTAGTATCTATTTTATTTATTTATCACAGGCAAAAAAAATATATATATATAGGTACGAAATAATTTCAGTGTTCGGTGTTATCATCGGTTAAATTAATTTATAGAAATTAATGTCAAATAAGAACGTCCAGAATCGCGTTAAGTTGACAAAACTGTAGATTTTTTTTTGAACATCTGGAGAAATGCTTCTGCGGCTGAATCGAAGTCTGTGTCCTTTATCGCTTTCATAAATCGAACATTAAAATGACATACAACTGACCAGGACTTGTCCGGAGGAGTTGATGGCCTGGACAGTGGATGTATTGAATACTCAACAAGTCATTAATTCCCTAACATTTCTGGGACATTATTTTCAGATTATGTAATTAAAGGGCATCTATAAAAATTTCATCGATCAGAAATTGCCGTAATCTGTAGCTAAGTTCCTAGTTCAATAAAAATTTCAAGAAAACGACGGAAATTATACAAGGATGTTGAATTTTGTTTCCAGTTGTGAACAATTATAACGCATAGAATGTGTGTATAGCTATGGTGTTCTATATTTTAATGGTTTAGGTGTATGTAATCTTTATTTTCATCTAAAATTATAATCATTCTATACAATACAAAATGTATAAGATATCAAAGTTATAAATACTTTCAAATAAGCGGAAATTTTTGTTGTACTTTAAATGATCCTATCTGATTTTGACACGTAATATATGCGGTTTCGTTTCTGTTTATAAATACAGCATATATGATCGGCTTTATTGACTAATTCCACCGACAAAACATTTCATTTTAAGTATATATAAACATACTTATGACTTAATGTGTTGGACTAAAAAAACAAGACTGTTTTCACTTAAAATCCTCTAATCCCTGACATCTATATTGCCTCAGTGACCTCGCCCCATACGGGTCGGGACAAGCAGGACATTGTATGGACACGCCCCGGGAGGTGATCCCCTGGTGGTGGGACGGCGGTGATAAGTGATCACTGCTCGTCCACAGACGCCGCCTATTGTTGTGTAACTATATAGTAATACGTATCCATGTACAATGATGGGGTGCATTCTTATAGTACGACACGAGTCGGTATACAAGGGGATTAGGAATGTTGACCCCAGTCATGGAAAGGCGTAAATACCATATATAACAGAGAATGTTTTATACCGTGGAGAAATTGACGTTATCTTTTAAAACAACATAATAACAATCTTTTCCGCGCCTCTGTATTATTTTCCATTATTACGTGTTTGATTTTATTATTAATTATTTAAATATAATGACGTAGTACCTTATATTTCTAACATTAAATTATAATTTTGCAGGATTTATATAAACATGTTGAATACCTAACATCGCAGCTATGGATGTAAAATTTAGTGTGTAACTTTAGTAACAAAAATACACTAGTTTTACCTGTTGTTGTTTAACAAGAAAACCTTACCTTCCTACATAAGCCTGTTATCTTACTATCATTTACATGTAGTACAGGTAGGCTGATTATTTTTCGGAGTAAAATGCTTAAGGAAAAAAATGAGAAAATATCCATTATGACAACGAGACATTAGCTATAATGGTTTCATATCTCAAATAATAATGCAGTGTTTTTACAAAAACAAATGGATTTTCATTTTGTAGTTGTCGTGACAGAAACACTGGTAAAATACCTTTAAATGGTTTAGTAGTCGTCCTATTAATGGACGGACGCTGGTGACGGCTCGCCCAGGAGTTAGGAAGCCAGCCAGATGGAATATCTAAGTGGAAAGCGAGTGCGGATCAAAAGAGTTCGGGGTAACGCACTTCCGCCAAGCTTCAGTCGCCGACCCAAAGTTGGCGTTTTAATGGAGCACCAAGAAGACTTTGCACGAGGCAGAAATGGAATTTCAACGTAAAAACGGACATGTCTTTCACTAGATAATACATTTCTTTCTAGTCTCAATATCAACACCACTACAATGATGAACCTACACGCATTTTCCTTACTTTAACCGATCCGTAAAATATAAAACACTGTTATAAGTCGTTGTTACTAAAAGGGTTGGGGATGCGATTTTCTTAAAAGGTTGAATCATATCTCCTATGAAACACCAATATGGTATGCATACACGTCGTATGCTGATGTCTTTAAGAATTATCTCCTTTTCAGGAATCGTAATATTCTCTCACGTGGCACAAAAGACTGGAACGCATTTCTGACTTTCGATAAAAAATGAATTTCCCATTTCTGAATCCTCCAACAAAAGATGATGGACAGACCCGTAATGTAATTTGTCACCGTTTTTATCCCTCATCCAGAATCTCCTTATATTGAATTAGTAATGTTTAACTACAGGCGCGTCATTTATAGAGCTCAGATGCGGTTTCTGCTCGTGTTTCCAGATTGCGGTCTAGGCATATCTGGAGTAAGGAATCTTGTAGGATCAATTTTAATATTTTTAGTATGGTTTAACATGCAATTAGTATCAATTTTTTTAATATAGTCACACACACTGACAGTATGTTTTGTTAAAATTAAAAAAAATACGAATGTACTGAAATAAACTGTATATTCTCTTAAAAATGAAGCATTGTTTAGTTAAATATAAATATGCAGATTTAAGTACTGTATATTCTACAATACGTCAAAAATATTTACCTGAAATTCTTAAATCGGTTTTTTATATTTCACGCGCGTTTTAGATATATGTTTTTTTGTGATTGAAATGGACATGTCGTAAGTTGACATACATTTGAAAATAAAAACATGTGAAATGATATCTATGTAGTATTTAATTATGAAGTATGTACATAGTTTCTGATATCGTACTTTGATGTTGATATGTTAATAAATAAATTCTAAAGGGAGATTTCGGCTTGCAGGTTCCCTGGTAATGTAACATTATCAACTCGCCGAGAATAAAAAATGGGATATTAATAAATTATATTGAAAACTTCAGAAGTTTTCTTTCCAAAAGATCGCGATATTATCACGAAGTATTTATATTTGTCTATTTTGTTGGGGTTTTTTATATATTTTTTTTTATTGATACCAGTAAACGTTGTTTTATATATTTAACCATTAAAACTATCGAAATATGTAAAATGAAATTCTACTAAATAAATCTATTAATTAGTAAAAGTTTTTTGCTTCATAGACATAAATAAAAAAAAAAACATATAACAACCTATATAACAAATCAAAATGTTTTGAAAATAGATAGATAATATAAGTTCTGTCTAACGGTAAATAGGGTTTTGTCAACTTACCTTGATCATCCTGAGGTACTTTGTTTTGAACTCGCTGGATTCATCTTCATCATCATCGAACACAGTAATATACTTATACTCCTCGTCCTCGTACTCAAAACTCGAGTCCGTCAGTCTCATCTTTAACTTAATATGCAAATCAGGCGTTGTCGTAGAGTGGTACAGTTCCAAGTGTAGCCGTTACACCTATTACACAATAATACAGTAACCCGACGCTTTCGATTATTTTCCGACCACTGATGAAATTTCCAAGACTACCGGTGATTTTATCGTCTTAATTGAGAAAAGTGTTCAGTCGTGATAAAGAAAACATGCTTGTGAACACTAGTCAGTACAGAGCGAGTTCGGCCAATCAGAAACGAGTGTTGATTAGGGAGTCGTATACGGGAGTCGGGTAGTAGGTGTCAGTCACACTGTGACCATCTACAATGTTGTTACAATGCAACTTTTCTGGATTTTAATCGGGTAAACAAACAAACAATTTTGTGTGCAGACCCTGTCACATTGGCATGGTTTCACGTGATGTCATTGTGAGTGATATCGATTGGTAATCATTGCCCGTCAGATCATCTCCAGCTTTCTCGTGTTTACACAGATACATGGTGTTCTCTGATCCACACAGACAATGACACCATGATCAACATTCAGGTAGATCACAAAAACAAACAAAACACAAAACTGGGACGGTATACTTTTAAGGAATAAAACTACTTTCAATACGAAGAAATCATGGAAAATTTATATTAAATATCGTATTAATTCAAATATATCACCACAATTCAATATTCCTGTCTACTTAACAAAATGTTTCAAAAATAGATAATGACATACCTATATGTACGACAATACTATAAAAGTTCGATTATAACTATACATTTTTTTTATTTCTTTTTGACTTAACAAATCAACATACATACACCTAATTGTACATTAAATAACCGCGATGTCCAGTGAGTATGAGACGGAGTCAGATTTATAATACAAAGTAAGGTCTTAACCAGATCGATTGGTATACATGTCTTTGCATATATTTGGTCTCAAATTGAAATGAAAGTATATATCATGCTCTTTGAAAATTTTAACAAATCTACATCAAGTCGAATGTCTTTTAAAGTAATCTAATATTTAAATTGAGGAGGAAATTCAACTCTCAAAATAAATATTCATTACAAATTGTGACAACGCTTGTTTATCCGTGAAATTACAGCATAATTAACCAGGATTTCAATACATTGATATAAAGTATTCGTAACATGGCATTTGTGTATAGCTTAATTAGCGCATTTGTTTCCCTTTTATTGAGAAAGTAACAACTGAAGTCAGAATAGCTATTTTAATTTCCCTAACTGATTAATATAATTGAAATAAGATAAGATAATATAAGATAAGATATATTTTATTTAAGTGTCACACATTTTAAATATGTAAGTATCGTATATTTTCATGCGCCTGTGTGATGTGTCGTTAATTGGGCGTATTTCCATGGTTATCAATATGTTTATTTGTTCAATAAACATTCAGGTGGCCTATTGAGATAAATTGCCCTACAAGTGGTCTTTATAGAAAGGTGTAAGTTATACACAGGTGGCGTTTAGGTCTAGATGTACTGTAACTTTTATATCTTAAACTTATTAAATTGTCGATTTTTGATACTGTAGATGTGTTTATTTTGCCGTATTAAATGACAAGCACGTGCTATTTGTTCGTTTAAATGTGTATGTTTTACCAGTATGTAATGTCTAACCTTGCCTTGTCAATCAGGACTGGAATGTAGGACCCACATATATGTAGTATATATTATATAAATTACGGACCACGAATTTTGTGTCACGTCCCTGTGACATTTTAAGAAGTGTGCAAAATTGTATCAAATCCAGGCAAAGGTTTTGGCAATACAGTATGATATACATCGGGTTTTTTTTTGGTTTTTTTGTTTGTTTGTTGAATTATTTGTATACAAATGGTATTCATTTTGATCATATTATGTTATTTCTCAATTTCTATAGTATGTATTGTGGAGAGAGCCCTAGTAATAATGTAATAACTTGTACCTAATCCTTTATGCTTTTGAAATAAGATATGTAACATTTAAAAAGCTCCCTCTACTGGTGTTAAATGTAAAAAATCAGTTTAATTCTAATTATCTACACTCTTTCATCCTTAGTGTTAACACGTTTTTTGTTATGCCTTACCAGACAACCGATATAGACAAAAATAACGAAATTTTATATATTCTTACACTACTGCATCATAGACTGGTTCCTAACTTAATTGATTTATTCAAGAATATAGTTCTTAAACCAGGGCATCATTATCCCACCTTGATACACACAGAAAACATAGTTTTTATTAATATGGTAAAATCGTCATCGGGAGTATCACGGATCTATCGGTACGGGTACACACAGAAACATAGTTTTTATTACTATGGTAAAATCGTCATCGGGAGTATCACGGATCTACCGTACGGGTACACACAGAAACATAGTTTTTATTAATATGTTAAAACATAGTTTTTATTAATATGGTAAAATCGTTATCGGGAGTATCACGGATCTACCGTACGGGTACACACAGAAACATAGTTTTTATCATTATTATCAGTTGGTTATGATATGATGATGTTACGACATCTAACAAATCAGTGAAATGTTCTACACACAAGAAGATGTGAGACGCGGTATTGGATTGTTGTCAACTTAAGTCATTTGAGAGAGATGTAAGACTCGCTGAAAACAGTACAGGGATGGAAAATGTCCCGTCTGAACAAAACTAGCTTTGTTAAAATCAATTAAATGTTTGCTAAGCAAAACCTGTAAACATGTATTATATATAACTCTAAATGTACTTTATCATTACAAGTAATTAAAACCAACATTGAATTATCATACAGTAATGGCGGTAGAAAAGACAGAAAGGTCCTATTTATGTGACTTTTCAATAAGCTATTCTTTTACACAAAAGAAGATGTAACTTTTACAAAAATGAAGATGTAACTTTTCGTTGTGAACGTCCTCGCATCTTTAATAAAACTACCAACATTTGATATATACTGTTTAATGACTATCTTAATAAGAAAGGACGCGTAATGCTGCAACGTCAGGTTTTTATGTTCCAAGATCTGAATGTACGCACGAGATTTAAATGAAGTAAATAGAGGATATTGAATGGTTTCCCGTTTAATATAACATATATTTCACGAGTATGACACAATATCGATATTTTCACGAGAGCGAAGCACGAGTGAAAAATATCGAAATATTGTGTCATACGAGTGAAATATATGTTATATTTAACGGGAAACCATTCAATTTTCTTCTTATTGCATTTCATAAACTTAAAAACAAAATAAAAAATATCGAAAAATTAATAGTCAAAAAGTGCGGGAATCAGTAATGACATCATCTCTATGTGACGTTACCCACGTCAACTTGACGACGCCATTTTGAAAGGACTGATAAACGCAATGTAAGCGTTTTCTGCTGTTATAGGATAATCTGTGTTCGAAAAGCTAACGTCTAGTGAGTTTTTTTGTCAAAAACTAGTCTGAAAATTTCATAAATACATCAAAATAACCAATTTATCTATCTCCGCTTCGATTGGAAAAATCGGCAAGTTTCAACGAGGTGAATACAAAGATCCGCTCTGATTTGTCAAAAACGGAAAACTTATATTTTCACTGCAAAACTTATATTTTCACTGCAAAATCTTATATTTTCACTGCTCATCGCTGCAGTTTTATCAGTTTGATAATTTTCTATATTTCACTTGCAAAAATGCAATAAATGATTATATTGTGATCGTACATTTTCCTTATCGGCAGTAGATTGGGTCAGATTCACCATGCAAGATTGAGGATGGAGTGCAGTTCACTAAAATATTATTTGTTTCGTAGGAATCTGGTAAATAGTCCACTTTGCTCCTACTGTCAAGTTGATGAAACTAACGAACATTTTTTATTACATTGTAGACTTTTTTCCGACCTTCGAAATCGTTCCCTCTTTGCCCTAAATCATCCTATTTCGACAGAAATATTACTTTTTGGCAGCAACAACTTAACTTTTGACGAAAATTCCTTGATTTTTAAATGTGTGCAACAATTCATTATCAGCTCCAAGAGATTCGATTAATTCCACGTTTCAACTCTGTATTTATCGTTTTCACAGTTGTATCAGCATGCAGTTCTTTTTAAATGAACAATGGTATCGGCAGTCTCCCTCTTTCTCTTTCCCTTCTCATCTTATCATTTCCCACTACCTGTCTCCTTCCAATATAGAGTTATTTCAATATTCATATTCATTCTCCCACTTTGTTACCATGCTAATTTGATGAGTCAATAACGGAGACGGATTAATATAAGTTTTTAAAAAACTTGTTTCTGAATCCATTTCATGCTGTATTTTTTTTTCTGATTGTGTCTACTTTTCATGTGTTACCAATGAATGAATAAAATAAAGTTTACATTAATGTATAAAATGACAGTCTGTCGCAACTTTTTTATCTTTAATTACTTAAATTTTGTACATAGTAAACCTATACGTATTTTATGATTTTATACACAAACATCACACATTATACGCACGTCAGAAACTGTAAAATACACCTGTCTGACTATACACCACCATCACACATAATTTACGCGCAACTCCTTCGTTTCTGGAGATGCCTCCCTCGCTTCATTGTGCGATCGCCATTACTCGTTTGTGTTTCTGTTTTCGGCGCATGCGCAATCAGTATTTCATTCAATATGGAGGCGGAGTGAAATGCCATCCACCTCTGGGTTTCGAGTTTGAAACCTACGCGGGGTAGTTGCTTGGTACTGGCCGTAGGTCGGTGGGTTTTTCCCGGGTACTCCGGCTTTCCTCCACCTCCAACACCAGGCACGTCCTTAAATGACCCTGGCTGTCAAATCAAAGTATGTCAGACGCATTTCATTGCATTCCCTGTGCTTAGAGAACAAGACTAAATCTGCTAAGGGTGGATAAGTGTATACTAAGTGAACCCTTGGCTAACAAAGATTGGCTAATGGTTACATAACAGGATGAACATTTGTTTTGAAGTTTACAAGGAAATAACTATAACAGCGGAGAAAATATTCTGTTGAGTTACTATAGATAACTTTATCGTTGGAATAGCTTGCTTATCCCATAAACTATAACCTGTTCGGGAAAATTGTGCAATGCTACGGTTAGATTTTGACTCATACGTTTTTCCCTATAATCATTGGCTATAGTGCATTGCATAATGTTGTGGTCATAAGATCGCCTTACGGAATGGTTATTTAACCACAACGGATTCCTCCAATCGAACTTCTCAGTGATATGTAGCTTACTGATCAGAAATATGTAGCATTGGACGTCAATCCATCTACTAAAACCAAGCATGCGCACCCAGTCATGACAAATCTATCAAAAGTAACGGAAACGCCATCATTAATATGGCTTTGATCAACTGTCATGGCGCTTTAATCCATAGAGCAACAGAGTTCATTTTTGAGATGCTTGGGAGTTATTACACGGTGAATAGTGCGTGGCGTCACTACACCGGAAATGCATCCGCGTGCGACAAATCTCACAAAATATCGCGTGATCTGGTCTCTACATGGTACTTCAATCGGCATTATTTCCCGAACTATAACTCTGATTTCCATTGTGATAAAATAAATATTAACAAGTACTTTTAGATGCTGTTGTACTTTCCGGAATCAATGGAGGATGTCCAGATTCTGTCATAAAATGACCCGAGGCGCTCCTAGCTTGATAGGACATATTGTAAAAATCCTATAGTTTCCTACCCGACATGATTTAAGCTCTATCAGTGATGTGAACTATTAGAGACACTTTTAACTATCTATACTGAACATTATCCAAGTAACATTCAGTTCTATAGCTAGCGCTGGTGATAAGGAGATAATTTAGCCATGGCTTTAAACATTTTATAATTTTGTAATAACAACACGGAAGACAGATACGTGTAATGGGTCATCTCGTGTGAGGATCGCCATACCACCGGAAATGCATACTCGCTAGAGATAGGCAACGACATTTTCTCTACACACGATTTCAATTTATTACAAATGGATTTTTTATGATACTTTTATCACAGAAATATCAACACTTTTCACGTGACGGGACATGCTTGTGTAGTTACAATATATGTTATAGTTATGAATCACAGATTTAAAAGTCAGAGGGTACACACACTACTGTACTTCCCCACAAAACAGAGGGTACACACAATACTGTACTCCCCCACAAACCAGAGGGTACACACATTACTGTACTTCCCCACAAACCAGAGGGTACACACAATACTGTACTTCCCCACAAACCAGAGGGTACACATAATACTGTACTCCCCCACAAACCAGAGAGTACACACAATACTGTACTTCCCCACAAACCAGAGGGTACACACAAAACTGTACTCCCCCATAAACCAGAGGGTACACACAATACTGTACTTCCCCACAAACTAGAGGGTACACACAATACTGTACTCCCCCACAAACTAGAGGGTACACACAGTACTGTACTTCCCCACAAATCAGAGGGTACACACAATACTGTACTCTCCCACAAACCAGAGGGTACACACAATACTGTACTTTCCAATAAACCAGAGGGTACACACAATACTGTACTCCCCCACAAACTAGAGGGTACACACAATACTGTACTCCCCCACAAACCAGAGGGTACACACAATACTGTACTTCCCCACAAACCAGAGGGTACACACAATACTGTACTCTCCCATAAACCAGAGGATACACACAATACTGTACTCCCCCACAAACCAGAGGTTACACACAATACTGTACTTCCCCACAAACCAGAGTTTACACACAGTACTGTACTTCCCCACAAACCAGAGTTTACACACAGTACTGTACTCCCCCACAAACCAGAGGTTACACACAATACTGTACTTCCCCACAAACCAGAGGTTACACACAATACTGTACTTCCCCACAAACCAGAGGGTACACACAAAACTGTACTCCCCCACAAACCAGAGGGTACACACAATACTGTACTCCCCCACAAACCAGAGGGTACACACAATACTGTACTTCCCCACACTAGAGGGTACACACAAAACTGTACTCCCCCATAAACCAGAGGTTACACACAATACTGTACTTCCCCACAAACCAGAGGGTACACACAAAACTGTACTTCCCCATCAACCAGAGGGTACACACAATACTGTACTTCCACACAAATCAGAGGGTACACACAAAACTGTACTTCCCCACAAACCAGAGGGTACACACAATACTGTACTTCCCTATAAACAAAAGTGTACACACAATACTGTACTTCCAGACAAACCAGAGGGTACACACAATACTGTACTTTCCAATAAACCAGAGGGTACACACAATACTGTGCATCCCGACAAACCAGAGGGTACACACAATACCGTACTTCCCCACAAACCAGAGGATACACATAATACTGTACTTCACCACAAACCAGAGGGTACACACAGTACTGTACTCCCCCATAAACCAGAGGGTACACACAATACTGCACTCCCCCACAAACCAGAGGGTACACACAATACTGTACTCCCCCACAAACCAGAGGGTACACAGTACTGTACTCCCCCACAAACCAGAGGGTACACACAATACTGTACTTCCCCACAAACCAGAGGGTACACACAATACTGTACTTCCCCACAAATCAGAGAGTACACACAATACTGTACTCCCCCACAAACCAGAGGATACACACAATACTATACTCCCCTACAAATCAGAGGGTACACACAATACTGTACTCCCTCACAAACCAGAGGGTACACACAGTACTGTACTTCCCCACAAACCAGAGGGTACATACAATACTGTACTCCCCCACAAACCAGAGGGTACACACAATACTGTACTCCCCCACAAACCAGAGGGTATACACAATACTGTACTCCTCCACAAACCAGAGGGAACACACAATACTGTACTCCTCCACAAACCAGAGGGTACACACAATACTGTACTTCCCCATAAACCAGAGGGTACACACAATACTGTACTTCCCCACAAACCAGAGGGTACACACAATACTGTACTTCCCCACAAACCAGAGGGTTCACACAATACTGTACTCCCCCACAAACCAGAGGGTATACACAAAACGGTACTCCCCCACAAACCAGAGGGTACACACAATACTATACTCCCAACTAAACCAGAGGGTACACACAATATTGTACTCCCCCACAAACCAGAGGGTACACACAATACTGTACTTCCCCACAAACCAGAGGGTACACACAATACTGTACTTCCCCACAAACCAGAGGGTACACACAATACTGTACTCCCCTACAAACCAGAGGGTATACACAATACTGTACTTCCCCACAAACCAGAGGGTACACACAATACTGTACTTCCCAACAAACCAGAGGGTACACACAATACTGTACTTCCCCACAAACCAGAGGGTACACACAAAACTGTACTTCCCCACAAACCAGAGGGTACACACAATACTGTACTTCCCCACAAACCAGAGGGTACACACAATACTGTACTCCCCTACAAAACAGAGGGTATACACATTACTGTACTTCCCCACAAACTAGAGGGTACACACAATACTGTACTTCCCCATAAACCAGAGGGTACACACAATACTGTACTTCCCAACAAACCAGAGGGTACACACAATACTGTACTTCCCAACAAACCAGAGGGTACACACAATACTGTACTTCCCCACAAACCAGAGGGTACACACAATACTGTACTTCCCCACAAACCAGAGGGTACACACAACACTGTACTTCCCCACAAAACAAAGGGTACACACAATACTGTACTTCCCCATAAACCAGAGGGTACACACAATACTGTACTACCCCCACAAACCAGAGGGTACACACAATACTGTACTCCCCCCACAAACCAGAGGGTACACACAATACTGTACTCCCCTACAAACCAGAGGGTATACACAATACTGTACTTCCCCACAAACCAGAGGGTACACACAATACTGTACTTCCCCACAAACCAGAGGGTACACACAATACTGTACATCCCCACAAACCAGAGGGTACACACAATACTGTACTTCCCCACAAACCAGAGGGTACACACAATACTGTACTTCCCCACAAACCAGAGGGTTCACACAATACTGTACTCCCCCACAAACCAGAGGGTATACACAAAACGGTACTCCCCCACAAACCAGAGGGTACACACAATACTATACTCCCAACTAAACCAGAGGGTACACACAATATTGTACTCCCCCACAAACCAGAGGGTACACACAATACTGTACTTCCCCACAAACCAGAGGGTACACACAATACTGTACTTCCCCACAAACCAGAGGGTACACACAATACTGTACTCCCCTACAAACCAGAGGGTATACACAATACTGTACTTCCCCACAAACCAGAGGGTACACACAATACTGTACTTCCCAACAAACCAGAGGGTACACACAATACTGTACTTCCCCACAAACCAGAGGGTACACACAATACTGTACTTCCCCACAAACCAGAGGATACACATAATACTGTACTTCCCCACAAACCAGAGGATACACATAATACTGTACTCCCCCACAAACCAGAGGTTACACATAATACTGTACTTCCCCACAAACCAGAGGGTACATACAATACTGTACCCCCCCCACAAACCAGAGGTTACACACAATACTGTACTTCCCCACAAACCAGAGGGTACATACAATACTGTACTTCCCCACAAACCAGAGGGTACACACAATACTGTACTTCCCCACAAACCAGAGGGTCCACACAACACTGTACTTCCCCACAAAACAAAGGGTACACACAATACTGTACTTCCCCACAAACCAGAGGGTACACACAATACTGTTCTCCCCTACAAACCAGAGGGTATACACAATACTGTACTTCCCAACAAACCAGAGGGTACACACAATACTGTACTTCCCCACAAACCAGAGGGTACACACAATACTGTACCACCCCCCCCCCCCCCCCACAAACCAGAGGGTACACACAATACTGTACTACCCCCACAAACCAGAGGGTACATACAATACTGTACTTTCCCCACAAACCAGAGGGTACACACAATACTGTACTTCCCCACAACCAGAGGGTACACACAATACTGTACTCCCCCACAAACCAAAGGGTACACACAATACTGTACTTCCCCATAAACCAGAGGGTACACACAATACTGTACTACCCCCACAAACCAGAGGGTACACACAATACTGTACTCCCCCCCACAAACCAGAGGGTACATACAATACTGTACTACCCCCACAAACCAGAGGGTACACACAATACTGTACTCCCCCCCCATACCAGAGGGTACACACAATACTGTACTTCCCCACAAACCAGAGGGACCACACAACACTGTACTTCCCCACAAAACAGAGGGTACACACCAATACTGTACTTCCCCACTACACCAGAGGGTACACACAATACTGTACTCCCCCACAAACCAGAGGGTACACACAATACTGTACTTCCCCACAAACCAGAGGATACACACAATACTGTACTCCACCCACAAACCAGAGGTTACACATAATACTGTACTTCCCCACAAACCAGAGGGTACATACAATACTGTACTCCCCCCACAAACCAGAGGGTAGACACAATACTGTACTCCCCCCCACAAACCAGAGGGTACACACAATACTGTACTACCCCCACAAACCAGAGGTTACACACAATACTGTACTCCCCCTACAAACCAGAGGGTACACACAATACTGTACTTCCCCACAAACCAGAGGGTACACACAAAACTGTACTTCCCCACAAACCAGAGGGTACACACAATACTGTACTCCCCCACAAACCAGAGGGTACACACAAAACTGTACTTCCCTACAAACCAGAGGGTACACACAAAACTGTACTTCCCCACAAACCAGAGGGTACACACAATACTGTACTTCCCCACAAACCAGAGGATACATTCAGTAATGTTCTTCCCCACAAGGTACATATTGTGTTTCATTTGTTGGGGGAAAACACTAACAATAACTTTACCGTGACAATAACTAAATCGTGTCAATAACTAAACCGTGTCAATAACTAAACTGTGACAATAACTAAACTGTGACAATAACTAAACTGTGACAATAACTAAACTGAAAATAACTAAACTGAGAAAATAACTAAACCGTGTCAATAACTAAACCATAAAAACATTTGTTTAAACACAGTGCATTTTGAAAAAGGTGTGTATCAATATAGTATCTCGTCATCCAAACAGTTTGCTAATCTTGGCAGAGTAGGTGCGTCGGAAATACAATGTTATAATAACGCGCTCGCGCTCGTTAATTCTCGATCGAGACTAGTTTACTTAGCACCATAAGTGTTAACATAATGATGTCGGAAAGCAAACTCAAGCAAGATCAGCGTACTCCTAGTCGTTCAATTCTTTAGGAATGGTATTTTGAGAAACTATTCGGTGCATACACTGTTACTCTCTTTAACTGAGTACTAACTATATATGGCGGTTACGTTCAGTGTGTTCTGAAAGTTCGAGTTACAAAAACAGAATACCAATATCTACGGGAAATCAATACCACATCGCACAGGAAGTGGTAGTAATAGTATAAAAGCGTGAACGATTACGGTACAACCAACCCGGATATTGATTCCGGTGTTATCGTATTGCTTTTATAAATATACACTTGATTTTTTTTCTTCGGATTTAGATTCAAGATCAACTCCACATTAACAGCTAATCAACGCCTTCATCAAACAAGGCATGAAACCGTCATGAAATCGGGGATCGTACGGAGCAAGTGAAGGGGATGATGTCGCAGCCAGCCTGGAAGAATGCATCGCACGCGCCCAATCCTACTTTCGGTTTACTCAATTATACTAACGAGATAGCGCTCGATAAAATATCCGACCTTCATGAATAAAGATTAATAAGACATAATCTCATTTACTGTAGCGAGATCTCGAGAGAATAGAAATCACAGCAGTCGACGTGACGGTTTCCGGCCTTACGTAATGGTCGTAAAGATTGGACATGAGCTTGTAGACGGTAGGATTGTAACCGTTCAATACAATATTGTGTGATATAATAATTTGACCACCATAAAAACCCATATGATTTTTTGTATTTCCAGAACATATAGGATCAAGAAACGCGTTTGTAATTATAAGTGCTGGGTACATGTCAACGACAAGAATGTTTTAATTTAATTGCTTTAAAATGATGTCAGATATACTGTTTTTGACTCAGGTCTTTAAAACGGCAACAGCGCCATGCGAGACAAATATCACAAACAGAAGTAATTGAAGGTCTCCACACTATTGTAATCACAAATAAAGATGCACAGGGAAAAATAGAGAAAAGTTTGACCAGTTTACTTATTTCCTTGAAAACTTGAAATATACACTTTTTTTCGAACTTTAAACAAAAGATAACGCGTTTATTTGAACCATCGTAGGGACTATGGCAGCCCGTTCACTTCAGTAGAACAACCTCTCGTAGGAGATTTTAAGTGTGAAAATTAAACCACTCGACGAGATCTTCAAAAGAAGGACAATGACAAGAGCCACAAGACAGTCCTTCTGTAACAGGATTGTGGTCCCCTGCAATAATTTTCTCAGGAAGTAGTCAATCTAAACAAAACAAAACAAATCATTAAAAGCACTGGCAAACCACCCATCGAAATTTCCCCGTAGGTGCTACAATAAGTCAAAATCGATAGTTATATACCCTCATAGTTCTCTCCTTGTATCCTTGTTTATGTTTTGACGAAATCAACGCTAATGAATCAATACGTTTACCAGTAATATGAACATAATTATGTTAAACAAATATGTTCATATTTAAATGCAACATTAGAATTAGAATAGCTAATTTTAAGGTGTCGAAACTGTATGACTGTATGATGATCTGTCTTTAAACTCACAAAGTGTAGCAGACCATTGTAATCATTTGTATTAATTATTTCGATGGAGATCTTACATTTGGACCGTTTACAATCAAACACACAAAACGCGCGTTCTGACGGCGTGCAATAGAACCGACTTTCTGTGTAGAACAATATCTGCCAGCATATACGAACACGCCTCTGAGGACAGACATAAAAAGATCGTCACTGCTATATACAAACGATTGAGCGGAGAAGTCAAATGCGCTACATAGTAATCATCTCCCCCGAAGAGGAGCCGTTTTAGAGATTTATCCAATAACTTACGCATCGAGGCGTGTACGTGCCGAGATAGATAAAAACTAATTCATCTCAAAGTAGTCATTTTCTTAGATAGAATATTTTCCATTTTAGTGCAACAAAAACACTTTTCTTGGATGTATTCACACGATGGTTGAACTAATACGGATTTTCTACCATGTTGAATTTTCTCAAAAGCTTGCGCTTTATATCTTTATTGACTTAAGCCTGTAATCACAAACAATTATTTCGATCACTTTTCAAGATTTTATGAAAATAATTAGGGAGAATCTTCGCCGACTCCTACCGTTGGCAATCGTCACTCTGGGTAACTGTGATCATCTATCATTTCTCGGCGCCTAAATTCATAATTGATACAAATTACGACCGATTACCGGATTAGGGCCTTCTAAGAAGTCATAATGAATAGGTTTGGGTTTGAGCGAGGCAGAAAGGTCTGGCGGATGTAGATTCTAATGTCACTTTCATCCACCGCGCGCCACCATGCTGCGACGAGGCTGAAATTGACATTGGAGCACGGACTGGACGCCTGTCTTTTGATCTCGAGTTATACAAAAGGCGACAGATTGATATTTTTACGGAACACCGCTTAAAATCGATAGCGATACAGACGAACTTTACAATAAACCGCTATAGGTGTGATTCACAACAGGTGGATATTTATTTCTTACAAATGATATTGAAATGATCACACAGGTAAGCTATCCGGGTCCTGCCTGTATTGGACAGCGGACAGATTGTCTCTGGCCGACAACAATCATCATGGATAATCGACGGACAAAGGTAGAGAATAAGGCGACATACGGTCCTCAGTACCTAACGGTAATCCGGTTATACTACACCAGGGTTCCGTTTGTACGATACAGAGGAGGTTTTACTCGCGGAGGACGTGAAACAATACCAAGATACCTTGTCGGATGGCAAATCTTAAACTTCATGTTTTTGCTCTAGTTTTGTCCACTTTGAGTTATTTTACGAAAATTATACAAGGTTATATACCTATACATTTTGTATATATTAATTAATTATATTTTACCTTTTCCAACAAAAAACTGCTTGGAAAATTATTGTACAATATATGTAACCTTTCACGGTGTAATCACTAATTCTAAGGTCGTTTGTTTACCAAGCAGTACTAAAAACACTAGAATATCTCTGGTCGTTATTTTGAGACTAATGGACTCTCGGAAATAGGTTTTCTGCTAGCAGATCCGTAAACATGTTCGGAGGACATGACCTTTTCTTATTTACTTTCGTTTTTCGGCATAGCCGTATAATATTCTTTTGGCACCGGATATGACGCGACAGGTGGCGTTACTGGTCAAGATGAAGTATGTGATTGGTCAATGTAGCGGAAGATGCAAAATGCAGATATGCAGTTAAAAACGAAACAAAGTCAAGATTGAATGCAAGCTGAATAAGTGGATGTGTCTTTTCAAATGACACATTAATAAAATTATATTCCTGATTCAAATGCAGTCTTATTATCACCAAAAATGATTCAAACTGATATAATGTCGTTATCCGTGCTGAAACGCATTAGTTCGTTGATTCATTTCATCAGCAGGTTTACATTATTTGATTTAAACATATTTTTATTGCCTTTAAGCAACAGGATTGGGCACAAGTTGTACAACTTATTCAAAGCCCTCTCCCTGTGACAAAACATTGGTATATATACAATACAATTCAAGATGGCATAAAATAATATAACATGTATATATACACTCTCATGCAATTTTGCAACCTATTTACACAATGAGAGAGAGAGAGAGAGAGAGAGAGAGAGAGAGAGAGAGAGAGAGAGAGAGAGAGAGAGAGAGAGAGAGAGAGAGAGAGAGAGAGTTATTCATTTGATTGAGCGTTATGTACTTTCAGTTTTTTGTTATTATTTTATTATGCTGTGGAGGATCATTTCCGACACCGAAGGCAGTGCAGTTACACAAGTCACTATTCAGAACTCACATCTTGTACTAATGTTCATAAATCCAATCCATGATTAGCGTTCACCTGGTCATTCCTTTCTCTCTTCAATATTCGTCTCCCCGGTGCCTTCGGCATCAGAGTTGACCCAGCACAGCATTTAAAATAAATTCTACACGATAGTATTTGCCAAAATGAAAATATAGAGGAGGAAATGTGTGTGGGGGGGGGGGGGGGGGGGGGGGGGGGGTCTAAAATCTATCAGAATCCTGGATGAATTGCTGAGTGTGGATAAAACTTGTTCGTTTTCCTGAACAGACATATTTAAATCTCCAAAAAGAAGTAGGTTCACAGATAGAGGATTGTATGCAGACAGTTTTCTGAAGAGTGTCGTTCTCTGTTCAGCATAAGTAATACAGTCGAAAAAGAAAGGATAGCTGTCTTCAATTGGGGAGCCACAGTGACACATCTGGTCATCAACTATATTGGCTCTGAATAAATGACCCTTCAGTGGACTGGCATGATTTCTTAATCTAGTGTGTAATATATTGTTTTTTCGTTTCCCATAGAAATAAAAGGTAGGTACCTGGGGCAGTTCTTTATTACGTATCTCATTTTTAAAAATAGAAATAGAGACGCTATGTATAATATTAAGCGACAGTTGGTTCCATAGTCTTATTGTAGAAGGGAAAAAAGGATAGATTGGACGATTCTAGTCTATTATTTGGTAAGTCATAATTTTCTGCATTACGGAGATTGTGTCGAGAGTTATTTGCAACAGGATTAGGAAGTAGGGCATTAAGATAGTTGGGAGTAATATGATTATGTATCTTATAAAAAAGGCGAAGTTTTCGACGAGATCGTCTCTGAGCTAAAGGTTCCCAACCCGTTTCAATGTAAAGTGATTGTCTACTGGTATAGGAAGGTAGACCAGTGACAATGCGACCGGCTTCGAGTTGTAATTTTTCTAATCTATCTGCATCTGATAATGTGCAACCATCCCAGAGCTCGCAACAATATTCTAAGATTGGAAGGATGAATGATCTATAAATTCTATTTAGCGTTTTTCGCGACAGAATGTATTTTAGTTTTCGAAGGGCACCTAGTTGTTTAGATACAGATTTACATATGTGTTCTATATGAGAACTCCACTTACCATTTGAGTCTATGTATACTCCAAGATGCTTATGACAACTGACAAATTCAATATTGACACCATTAAAACTTATATCGATTATATCATCCAATTCAGTATTAGAGAAAAGCAAAGCCTCTGTTTTTGAAGGATTAAATTTAACCAACCAATTATCAGCCCAAGATTGAATTTTTAACAGATCATTATTAATGTGTGGTTCAATCAGATGTGGGGATTTATCAGAGTACAAAAGAGATGTATCATCCGCAAAAAGTTTTGACAGACTGTCTAAATTATCGGTAATATCATTAATAAAAATAATAAATAAGAGTGGACCAAGGACCGAGCCTTGAGGTACACCAGCTTTAGTATATTTTATCGAAGATTTACTATTTCCAAAAAATACTTGTTGTTCTCTATCTGACACATAATTAATCAACCAGGCTAACAATTTGCCTGATATACCATAACTCATTAGTTTCACTTCCAGACCCCTATGCCACACTCTGTCGAATGCCTTAGAGATGTCACAAAAGACTAGACAGGTAGGTCGTTTTTTTTCTAAATTTTCACATATATTGTGGTAAATTTCTATAAGCTGATGAACAGTAGAATGACCTGGTTGGAAACCCGACTGGTACTGATATATAAGAGAATTATCTAACAAATAGTTGTGCAAGTATTTAGCTACAACTCTTTCAAAAACTTTACCGATTGTACAAAGTAGTGCAATCGGTCTATAGTTTGAGGGATCTTGCTCATCTCCCTTTTTAAAGATTTGCATAACTAGTGCATGTTTCCATTGAGGGGGGAAAGATCCAGTTCATTTTCATATACCGTGTTACAAATATATATTTCTTGATACGGTATGTTTATTACACAGAAGCGTTTTGCCATATTTTCCCTCTAATTCTTAACATATATATTGCAGAAAGAAAGGGAAAAAACACAGTATTTTAAATTCTGTGGCGGAACAATTATGGCTAGACGGTGTGGAATAAGGCACATATTCATACGCTCAGGCAACCTAAGTAGCTATACTGAGTACAACATAGATATCAATTTATCACGATATAATCTGTAGGGAGAGTCAGTGGAAGAAAACATGTCCAACATTAACAAATTACATTATGTAATTAAGGAATACGTTTCTACGTATTTGTATCCAACACCTTGTTTACATATCTTGTCGGGCACTATCAGAAGAAGGCATTTATTGTAAAAAAAAAAAAAAAATGCGTGGCATAGTCTGTTAAAAATGCATGGCGTATCCAGTAAAAAATGCATGGCATATTCTGTAACACGTGCATGACATATTCTGTTAAAAAAACTGCATGACATCTTTTTGTAAAGATGTATGGCATTTTCTGCAAAAATAATGGATTAAATATTAACATTGCTGAAGTCAGCCGTAACGTAGAGAAATACAATATCGCCAGAAACAAATATTTAGACAGAGCCACGACAATGTAGGCCTATCATTACGAGGGGCACCAGCGGGAGGTTTGAAAATGATTGAACCTTTGATTACCACATCCTGACAACTTGATCAACCATTTTAACTACCGACGTGTATACTATTGTACTTATAAAGGATCTTAGTTTATTAACAATATTCAAATAATCATCAAAATAAACTTTTGAAATGGGGATATGATTACAGGATAGAGAACCCGAGACCTTTGGGTGGTGAAGTCGAGTCAATCTGTCGCACAAATCACACACTTCTGTTTGTCCGAATTTGGCATTTTGTAGTGTAACAAGGTATTACTACTGTATTCTGCCGGTATATCAAGATATTGTTATTTTCAATTGTTTAAATTTACGTAATATTACTCACCAACAAAATGATTTCCTATTTTCCACTCAACGTTTATTGTACGTTTTCCCTACTCCCCCTGTCGCGCCTCATAACTTAAACCTAATTATATACACCACCATCACTATCGTGAACGCAGATCATTGTCTCAGGGGTGAAATGCATATTTAATTGGAACAGAGTGTAGTTATAACACCAATACATATCTCAAATGATGTTGTTAAACCTTGCGAGGAATACAAACTTTTGAAACTGACTTCAAACTTACTGAGGAATTCAAACGTACCTCGGAATTCAAACTTAGGCCTTACCCTGGAATTCAAGCTCAGCGAGGAATTCAAATTTACAGAGGAATTCAAACTTACCGAGGAATTCAAACTTACTCAGGAATTCAAACTTACCGAGGAATTCAAACATACTACAGAATTCAAACGTACCGAGGAATTCAAACTTCCCGAGGAATTCAAACTTACTACAGAATTCAAACTTACTCAGGAATTCAAACTTCCCGAGATATTCAAACTTCCCGAGGAATTCAAACTTACCGAGGAATTCAAACTTACTCAGGAATTCAAACTTCCCGAGGAATTCAAACTTCCCGAGGAATTCTAACTTACCGAGGAATTCAAACTTAGTGAATATTTAACAAACTTAGTGAGGAGAGGAATACCAACATGCGTCTGGTAACTTTGCTAACATTGTTTCTAGTGGGAACAACAATGGTAAGTACCGAACAACTATGGTAAGTACCGATAAAACATACACTACATGTAGATTTCAGTCAGCAGTACGATGCATCAAAACTGAACCGTAATTTTAACTCAACATTGATGAAATGGAAAGAGCAGAGAATATGAGCATAGATGTCACAATATCAACAAAATACAGTTGGCATTGGAAAACTTCAGACAGTAAACGAACAATGAGACCCAGGCCCGTATTCATAAGACCATTCTCATGCTCATACTTCTTCTTTTAAACTACTTAAATCATGAAATAACAGTTTAAAACAAAAGCATAAGCATCCCAAATAATATCACATTTGGTGTTTTTTCCGGAAATTTGTTCAAGTCTTTGATATAATATTGATTCTAACATCAGATACCCAGTTGTTCTCAATCTAATTGAAATATAGATGGTCATTCTCACAACGCTACATGAACATCTAACGACATCGCGTAAGGGGTCACGTTCTGATGACCTTTGTTATCTCAATATCGATTTCAGGGTGAATTGTCAATTTTTCGTCGATCTCACCCATTCGTCACATCATGCATCTGAAGCTAACTATTTCGGTACAGCATGTATATAGCTATGTGCTTCGTTGGACGAAATGACTCGAAACATATTGACTGATTATGTAAGCTATGCACTTCCGTCATGCTATATCGCACATACGAAATTCACTTCAAAGATTCTGTATGTAGTAATTTGATTGGTTAATCCAAAAGGACATCCTGACGTGACCCCTTATCAATGCGATGTGGTTAGATGTTCATGTAACGTAGTGAGGGTGACCATCTATATTTTAATTAGATTGAGTTGTTCTCTAACATATACGCCTTACTGAGGTGTCCACTGACATACACGACCATTCTGAGATGTCCTTGACATTTACGGCCATACTGAGGTGTCCCCTGACATTTACGGCCATACTGAGGTGTCCCCTGACATACACGGCCATACTGAGGTGTCCCCTGACATTTACGGCCATACTGAGGTGATCCCTGACATACACGGCCATACTGAGGTGTCCCCTGACATACACGGCCATACTGAGGTGTCCCCTGACATACACGGCCATACTGAGGTGTCCCCTGACATGCACGGCCATACTGAAGTGTCCACTGACATACACGGCCATACTGAAGTGATCCCTGACATACACGGCCATACTGAGGTGTCCCCTGACATACACGGCCATACTGAGGTGATCCCTGACATACACGGCCATACTGAAGTGATCCCTGACATACACGGCCATACTGAGGTGTCCCTTGACATACACGGCCATACTGAGGTGTCCCCTGACATATACGGCAAACATGAGGTGTCCCCTGACATACACGGCCATACTGAGGTGTCCCCTGACATACACAGCCATACTGAGGTGTCCCCTGACATACACAGCCATACTGAGGTGTCCCCTGACATACACGGCCATACTGAGGTGATCCCTGACATACACGAACATTCTGAGGTGATCCCTGACATACACGGCCATACTGAGGTGTCCCGTGACATACACGACCATACTGAGGTGCCCCCTGACATACACGACCATACTGAGGTGTCCCCTGACATACACGGCCATACTGAGGTATCCGATGACATACACGGCCATACTGAGGTGTCCCCTGACATACATGGCCATACTGAAGTTGTCCCCTGACATACACGGCCATACTGAGGTGATCCCTGGCATACACGGCCATACTGAAGTGATCCCTGACATACACGGCCATACTGAGGTGTCCCTTGACATATACGGCCATACTGATCTGTCACCTGACATACACGACCATACTGAGGTGTCCCCTGACATACACGGCCATACTGATCTGTCACCTGACATACCCGGCCATACTGAGGTATCCCCTGACATTTACGGCCATACTGAGGTGTCCCCTGACATACACGGCCATACTGAGGTGTCCCCTGACATTTACGGCCATACTGAGGTGATCCCTGACATACACGGCCATACTGAAGTGATCCCTGACATACACGGCCATACTGATCTGTCACCTGACATACACGACCATACTGAGGTGTCCCCTGACATTTACGGCCATACTGAGGTGTCCCCTGACATACACGGCCATACTGAGGTATCCCCTGACATACACGGCCATACTGAGGTATCCCCTGACATACTCGGCCATACTGATCTGTCACCTGACATACACGACCATACTGAGGTGATCCCTGACATACACGGCCATACTGAGGTGTCCCCTGACATACCCGGCCATACTGAGGTGTCCCCTGACATACACGGCCATACTGAGGTGATCCCTGACATACTCGGCCATACTGAGGTGTCCACTGACATATACGGCCATACTGAGGTGATCCCTGACATACACGACCATACTGAGGTGATCCCTGACATACACGGCCATACTGAGGTGTCCCCTGACATACACGGCCATACTGAGGTGTCCCCTGACATACACGGCCATACTGATCTGTCACCTGACATACACGGCCATACTGAGGTGATCCCTGACATACACGGCCATACTGAGGTGTCCCCTGACATACACGGCCATACTGAGGTGTCCACTGACATACACGGCCATACTGAGGTGTCCCCTGACATGCACGGCCATACTGAGGTGATCCCTGACATACACGGCCATACTGAGGTGTCCCCTGACATACACGGCCATACTGAGGTGTCCCCTGACATACACGGCCATACTGAGGTGATCCCTGACATACACGGCCATACTGAGGTGATCCCTGACATACACGGCCATACTGAGGTGTCCCCTGACATACACGGCCATACTGAGGTGATCCCTGACATACACGGCCATACTGAGGTGTCCCCTGACATACACGGCCATACTGAGGTGTCCCCTGACATACACGGCCATACTGAGGTGATCCCTGACATACACGACCATACTGAGGTGATCCTTGACATACACGGCCATACTGAGGTGTCCCCTGACATACACGACCATACTGAGGTGTCCCCTGACATACACGGCCATACTGAGGTGTCCACTGACATACACGGCCATACTGAGGTGTCCCCTGACATACACGGCCATACTGAAGTGATCCCTGACATACTCGGCCATACTGAGGTGTCCCCTGACATACACGGCCATACTGAAGTGATCCCTGACATACTCGGCCATACTGAAGTGATCCCTGACATACTCGGCCATACTGAAGTGTCCCCTGACATACTCGGCCATACTTAAGTGATCCCTGACATACTCGGCCATACTGAGGTGTCCCCTGACATACTCGGCCATACTGAAGTGTCCCCTGACATACTCGGCCATACTGAAGTGATCCCTGACATACACGGCCATACTGAGGTGTCCCCTGACATACACGGCCATTCTGAGGTGTCCCCTGACATACACGGCCATACTGAAGTGATCCCTGAATACTCGACCTTACTGATCATTCCTCTGACACACGACAATAGACGACCATATACACAAGTATTATACTAGTGACATTCTTCTCAAATCGGTTCAAGTGATGTTCCTTTATTTTAAACAGATGCAGTTCGTGGACAGTAATTCGGCTATAGTCCTGTTCTTTTTCCCGCGACTGATGTTTGGGCATTTTCATGATGCCCTTGTGAAGAGTCGGGACGCTATAAGCAGCCGTTCTGGAGTGGTTGAAGCATTATCTTACAAGGTATTCCAAACACGACCCCTCTGGTACATCTACTGTTTACAGATCTTTTGTATTGGTAAACCTTCCAGATTGTTGGTATATGTAAACCCTTGTAGTCCGGATTCCTTGTATAGACAGCCCTGAAATGATTCACGATTGTTACACTTTCAATAAATTAAACATTACACAATAAATAACAAAATGATCACTGCATTCTGTTTTTGCCCTTTTACAAAATCAGATCATTAGGGTGCCTTTTTATTGAATATCAGAGTGATAAAAAAATCCTACACAGGCCAGAGTAGGAATGAGTAAACATAATAGGTAGTTTTTGGAACATTTTTGTGTAAAAGAAATAACTACGATTTCAGGCCTATCAAATACTGATGGAATATAGTGAATTTAAAATAAAAGATACCTACATATCTACGAGTAAAAACGTTAAAACAGTTGAAGAAATTCAAACTTCAAACGAAACTATATGACAATACCGAATGTGATAATTCCAGCTAAGATTAGAAGCTGATTACCAGCAAAAGACAACAGCGAGGAGAGTTAGTTCAAAAGTTGAATAAAATCAGCAAATTATTTTTGGGCTTGAAAAAAAAACCCCAAAAAACATGTATTCTACCACAATACGCTGTGTTATTCCACTCTCAAGCCATTGTATAAATGTGCCGACTGTTGGATATATAGAGGTTCCCCAAACGAGTGGAGATTGTTTATCATTTTTATCCAACTCGAGTTAGTTAATTTTCGAATTTTGAAAAGACACGAGCCTTAGAAAACTAACTAACGAGAGTTGGATAAAATAATAAACAATCGTCACGAGTAGGGGAACTTGTTTATCCCATAACTTCTTTACTTACAAATGTAAGCTTGTCAAGTTCAAATTCTCCCAACGTAGCAACTTAATTCCGTAAACCAAATCACTATAAAAATAATCAAAATAAAGGCTTTTTATGAACGAAAGCTTATCCTATTTTAGATGCACGACTCATATCTTCGGTACTTTATTTGTAAATGATATACTTTTACAAAACGAAATATTAGTTTGACAATCCTTGTGTCTGTGCGATTTATTGATAGGTAACTTTTTTAATTATTCCGCTCAAATAAACATCGAAGACGACACCGTCATCGCGAAGTCAAACGTCACCGCTGAATATTAGACTAATCATTGTCAGATTCAATTATCGGTCCTTCTTGGATTTCGTAGGTATGCTACTACTGGTTATTGTGATGTTCAATTTTCATTCTGAGATTTATTCATTCAAGACACTGTGCATTTCAACAAACATTTCGGAAACCGAGCTGGAGTGCTGAGCAATATGTATTTCACGTTTGTCAGTGTGTTTACACGAAATCTCATCAGTTTACTGACATGAGACAAATGTTCAAAAATGATTTTTACATTTTTGTGTTTGGGATATATATATTCGTTATAAAGGTAAGTGGAATGATAAGAAAGTGTTTATTCGTTGATTTTTTTTTGCTGTTGGTACAATATCCGTACCGAATGACATCGAACTATATTTACATTCTGTGTTGCATTTGCCTATATGTCGTTAGTAAACCAAATTGTATTCATGAGCCTGTATACTACCATTTGGTAACAGTTCAATGCGTAAATGAGGGAAGCTCTATGACCTACGTTAGATGCCGCGACCCGTTTCATTCAAATGACTACGATTAGAGACAGCGATTTAACCATTTTGTGTTACATTTGTTCATTTTTTTGATAATTCATACTTTGCTATCGGGGTCCACTAGTACTGCATATAGAGATTCAAGGGTGGGGGTGGGGGTCAATTTTGGTTAGCTAGGCGTTTAATCGATGCAATATCTCGCTTCCGTGCGTCGTCTATTTTACCAACAACCAGTTATGCTAATGTTGACCGAAGACGAATGAACAAAACGTGTCCATGTTGATCTTTTGAAGACAGACGACAACAAAACAAAAACAAAAACAGAATAAGTGAGAGTAGTAAAAATAGTCCATGATCAAAGGCCAGAGGTTAGCCAATCAGATTTGTTGGGGGTCACAAATGACCAATCGGAGGCTTAGAAAGTAGTTACACACTGGGGTGTGCAAGCGTAGTTATGGGATATACATGTATATATGTTATATTCCACCAGAATATGACCTTCTAGTCTTCCAGACCTTACAGCGTATTGTGGTAGAAAATGAGATATTCAATAATGTCTAAAACATAATTACTGAAATAATAACAGAAAGAATTAAAACGTTTCCGCACACAGCAAATGCTTTTGTAAACTGTTATTCAAGATGTAGTTTGCGAACTAAATGTTTAGATCAGGGAACGGCTCCCAATCAAAAAGATTGGAAATGGATTAAAATAATTAGCGAAATTTGGTTGGGTATTAGGTTTATTCGATGGATTAAAATCACATACACCACTTCTTACAGTCAAATAAATATTAACAAAAGCATTTCTTTCAAATCTCATTAAACTCAGTAAAACTAGGCTGTCCTCTCCTACCTCTCCTGTCCTCTCCTACCTCTCCTGTCCTCTCCTACCTCTCCTACCTCTCCTGTCCTCTCCTACCTCTCCTACCTCTCCTGTCCTCTCCTACCTCTCCTACCTCTCCTGTCCTCTCCTACCTCTCCTACCTCTCCTGTCCTCTCCTACCTCTCCTGTCCTCTCCTACCTCTCCTGTTCTCTCCTGTCCTCTCCTACCTCTCCTACCTCTCCTACCTCTCCTGTCCTCTCCTACCTCTCCTGTCCTCTCCTACCTCTCCTGTCCTCTCCTGTCCTCTCCTACCTCTCCTGTCCTCTCCTCCCTCTCCTGTCCTCTCCTGTCCTCTCCTACCTCTCCTGTCCTCTCCTACCTCTCCTACCTCTCCTACCTCTCCTACCTCTCCTACCTCTCCTACCTCTCCTGTCCTCTCCTACCTCTCCTCCTCTCCTACCTCTCCTACCTCTCCTACCTCTCCTGTCCTCTCCTACCTCTCCTACCTCTCCTACCTCTCCTACCTCTCTACCTCTCCTACCTCATCCAACCTCCCCCTCCTCCTGTTCCCACCTCTCCTCCCCCCTTCCTTTCCTCTCCTACCTCTCCTCCTCTTACCTCCCCTCCCCCCCCCTCCCCTCCTCTCCTGTCCTCTCCTACCTCTCCTGTTCTCTCCTGTCCTCTCCTACCTTCCCCCTCTCCTCCCTCCTACCTCCCTCCCTCCCTTCCTCCCCACCCCCCCTGTCCTCTCCTACCCCCTTTCTCCCTTTCCCCCCCCCTCCCCCCCCTACCTCCCCTCCCCCCTTTCCTCTCCTACCTCTCCAAAAAAAAAACCCCCCCTTCCTCTCCTACCTCTCCTGTCCTCTCCTGTCCTCTCCTGTCCTCTCCTGTCCTCTCCTACCCTTTTTCCTTCCTCTTCCCCTTTTCCCCTCTCCCCCTCCCCTTTCCCTCCCTTCCCTCTCCTACCTCTCCTTTCCTCCCTCCTTTTCCCCCCCTCCCCTTCCCTCTCCCCTCCCTTTTCCCTCCCTTTTCCCTCTCCTCCCCTTTCCCTCTCCTACCTCTCCTTTCCTTCCCCTTTTCCCCCCCTTTTTTCCTCTTTTTCCCTTCCTTCCCCCTCCTACCCTCTCCTGTCCTCTCCTACCTCTCCTGTCCTCTCCTGCCCCTCTCCTACCTCTCCTGTCCTCTCTCCTTCCTTCCTCCTCCTCTCCCTTTCTCCTCTTTTCCTCTCCTCCCCCCCTTTCCCTTTCCCTCCTACCTCCCCTTTTCCCCCCCCCCCCCCCCTTCCTTTCTTCTCCCTGTCCCCCCTTCCTTTCCCTCTTCCTTTCTCTCTCCTTCCTCCTCCTCCCCCCCTTTTCCCCTTCCTCCTCTCCTCCTCCCCTTCTCTCCTACCTCTCCTGTCCCTCGTCCTCCCCCCCCTCCTTTTCCCCCTTCCTCCCTCCCCGCTTTTTCCCCTCCCTTTCCTCTTCCCCCCTCTCCTTCCCCTCCTACCTTCTCCTACCGTCTCCTTTTCCTCTCCCTCCCTCTCCTTTCCTCCCTCTCCTCCCTTTCTCCTCCTTACTCTCCTGTCCTCTCCTACCTCTCCTGTCCTCTCCTACCTCTCCTACCTCTCCGTCCTCTCCTACCTCTCCTGTCCTCTCCTACCTCCTATCTCCTCCTCTCCTCATCCTGTCCTCTCTTCCTCACTCGTCTGTCCTCTCCTGTCCTCTCCTGTCCTCTCCTACCTCTCCTGTCCTCTCCTGTCCTCTCCTGTCCTCTCCTACCTCTCCTGTCCTCTCCTACCTCTCCTGTCCTCTCCTACCTCTCCTGTCCTCTCCTACCTCTCCTGTCCTCTTCTACCTCTCCTGTCCTCTCCTACCTCTCCTGTCCTCTCCTACCTCTCCTGTCCTCTCCTACCTCTCCTGTCCTCTCATGTCCTCTCCTACCTCTCCTGTCCTCTCCTACCACTCCTGTCCTCTCCTACCTCTAACCGATATTTTACAAGCTGACCATTTAGCTCATTCAATAAAAACATAACAGGTATACTTATACAGTGTTTGTGAAATGAAAACATTGAGGCCAAAACAGATATGCTTGTGGATTACTACCAATCATTTATAGAGACAGAAAACGAGTTTAACAAAACTTTTAAATCAAGTAGCAAGTATGAAAAAGATTCAAAAATTATCAGAAAACAAAAGGAATGTTTATTGGTATCTGGAATCAAAGACCACAAGATATAATTAAAGTGTTCGGAATAATTCATGAGTGGAACATTTACCAAGACTAGATACACTGTAAAGGAAGCAAATGTACATAAAATCTAATGCCAATGACACTAATCATACTCTGTAAGGAAAAGACTAATTATTTAATCTCTGATATTGTCGACAATCATATACATGTAATATATCAATTGCTCAGACACTGATACCTTCTTAGCACAATCAGCCACTTAACAAATCTTATATTCCTTTCTTTAGAAATGTGGTCGATTTGATTTCGTGCAAATTTAGTAATTTAAAATCCGTAGATAGGAGTTAGAATAAATTCAGTTAAAAAATAATGCCATAGGTAAACAACAAATAATAAATTCTACAAAACTGAATATTCTAATACTAAACTCTTTTTTCTAAGTCTGGAATTCATTGAAAACCATTTTTGATACATAATCCCCATGTAGACCTGTATTGATGAGCTGTAAAGCTTAAAGTCAATTAAATGAATGAATATAGTAATGAAGTTATTAATGATTTTGTATGACGCTTTTGTTTTACATTAGAAGAGTGTTGTATTATTGAAGATTTATATTGTTTTTAACGCAAGTTGTGAAACTGAAGTTTATGCGAAATAGAATGGCATTGATATGATTTAAACAAGTAATATGTTAAAGTTTGTTATTTTAAATAGATATAATGTGTACATGCAAGAGAAAATCTGGAAGACTTTAAATTGTCAAGATTCATGGATATGTGAGGGAAAAGCGTAACGCTAAAATGATTCATTACTGTTGTAAATCTAAGGAAGGATTTCAGGCCTTGTCGAGGGAATACAATAGCGAAAACACAATAGAAAATAAAGATATTTCCATATACGACAGCAGACTATGCTAGTAGAATGCAACAACTCTAGATTACAAAGTAAAACACAAACGTGCCAGTTTCTCTAATGTGAGGAGATCAAGTATATATTGTAATGATATTTGGGATAGATTTTCTACATACTGCTGTTATTCTGACCTAAACTATTTTTCAAATGTCAACCTTGTATATGTTGAGCTTATTTCTTCTGATACAGATCCTTGTATACCCAGACACACTTTTAAACGGAACTTTCCAAGACAATCGTCAAGGTATTTGTGTCATCAGCTTCGACACTTCGACGGAAGCACACGAGTGGCTTAGTACAGATCAACTGGTTACCATGAGAGACAGGTGGTCATACGGCAGAGAGGTCAACGTGGTGCTGGTCAACTTAGCTCTATCTAGACACTACCCATTTTCACTTTGTAAGTTATAAGAATCACATTATTTATATCAATACCAATTCCGACTGTTTAATGATATCATGAGTTTTATACGTATCAAGCGTTACGTACTATTAATTTCATGTTATAAAGTGTTAGAAGTAACGAAACTGCAATTATTTGTCTCTAAGTAATGTATTATATGTGTTTGTATTCGTTTTATCAAAGTAAGTTGTAGTTATTGAAAAGATATGACTAGTCAAAGTGACATCTACATTAGCAAGGACATAATAGTTTCGACATTAATTGTAACCCAGTCAAAAATCGAGATAATGAAGACGAAAGAAGACAAAATCAATAACTTCAAACTGTGACGTAATTATACCTATTGTTTGTTATGATATTGAGTGTCAATATGCTTACACCACATTTCTATGTTATGTTTCGTTGCAGACAGAAAAGCTCACATGATTGCGTTATTAACACCATCCAGCAATTCTACAGACTTTTCCTCTGTCGTATTACCGGAAGTGACGCGTATATATTCAAAATATGGCGGGACGTACTTGGCTAACGCAACCATGTCCTGGGAGCACGTGATAGGTGTGACGTGGCCACCAAATTCTACAGAATGGTTATTCTACGGTCCCATGGTTGATATCGACAGTGTCAGAAAAATGTTTACATCAGGTAAGGATATCAGGTACAGAGGTCCCATGGTTATATCGACAGTGTCAGAGATATGTTTACGTCATGTAAGGATATGAGGTTAAGATGGCAATGCTTGTGAGATGCATACTAGCTTCGTGTATCGTTCTTAAATGGTGAAGATATTATCAATGGTTTTAGTGAAGCATTCCAATTAACGCAATAAATGAATCAAACGCAAAACTATGTAAGACACAAAAAACAACTATATCCGACACAAAGAGAAAATATATGACATTTTGCACACAAAGACACAACACGTCAAACACCAAGACACAACATGTCACACACAAAGACACAACATTTCACACACAAAGACACAACATTTCACACACAAAGACAACATGTCACACACAAAGACACAACATTTCACACACAAAGACAACATGTCACACACAAAGACACAACATGTCACACACAAAAACACAACATTTAACCCACAAAGACAGCATGACACACACAAAAACACAACATGTCACACACAAAAACACATGTCACACACAAAGACAACATGTCACACACAAAGACACAACATTTCACACACAAAGACAACATTTCACACACAAAGACAACATGTCACACACAAAGACAACATGTCACACACAAAAACACAACATGTCACACACAAAGACAACATGTCACACACAAAGACAACATGTCACACACAAAGACAACATGTCACACACAAAGACAACATGCCACACACAAAGACACAACATTTCACACACAAAGACAACATGTCACACACAAAGACACAACATGTCACACACAAAGACAACATGTCACACACAAAGACAACATGACACACACAAAAACACAACATGTCACACACAAAAACACATGTCACACACAAAGACACAACATGTCACACACAAAAACACAACATGTCACACACAAAGACAGCATGACACACACAAAAACACAACATGTCACACACAAAGACAGCATGTCACACACAAAAACGCAGCATGTCACACACAAAGACACAACATTTCACACACAAAGACACAACATTTTACACACAAAGACAACATTTCACACACAAAGACACAACATTTTACACACAAAGACAACATTTCACACACAAAGACACAACATTTCACACACAAAGACAACATTTCACACACAAAGACACAACATTTTACACACAAAGACAACATGTCACACACAACGACACAACATTTCACACACAAAAACACATGTCACACAGAAAGACAACATTTCACACACACACAGACACAACATGTCACACACAACGACAACATGTCACACACAAAGACAACATGTCACACACAAAAACACATGTCACACACAAAGACACAACATGTCACACACAAAAACACAACATGTCACACACAAAGACAGCATGACACACACAAAAACACAACATGTCACACACAGACAGCATGTCACACACAAAAACGCAGCATGTCACACACAAAGACACAACATTTCACACACAAAGACACAACATTTTACACACAAAGACAACATTTCACACACAAAGACACAACATTTTACACACAAAGACAACATTTCACACACAAAGACACAACATTTCACACACAAAGACAACATTTCACACACAAAGACACAACATTTTACACACAAAGACAACATGTCACACACAACGACACAACATGTCACACACAAAAACACATGTCACACACAAAGACAACATTTCACACACACACAGACACAACATGTCACACACAACGACAACATGTCACACACAAAGACAACATGTCACACACAACGACACAACATGTCACACACAAAGACACCATGTCACACACAAGACATATTTATAGTACATACTTTTCGGTATATTGACTGAAATACACACTCCTTGTTTTTGCCAACGTCGTAGATCGGGGGGGTGGGGGGGGGGGGGGGGGGGGGGGGGGGGGGGGGGTGGGGGGGGGGTGGGAGATAAGGACAAAAAACTTTGATTTGTTGAGAAACTAATCGTAATAGACATTAATGGATCGCACTATAAGTCCAATAATCTGGTAGTTTGTCCGTGTTTGAAACTGTTTTTATTCTGTATTACTGATTTTTATTTTTCAGATGATATCAATAACATCACGTCAGAATTTCCCACATTGTTAAAAAGTGTGCAGTTTTATGGAATTGATGCCTTTTTCAATACCGGAAATAAAAATGACTCTCGGTCTGGGACATTGCTCTTCCAATGTTTATGCGTTGTTCTACATGTGATATATAATTTCCGCGATTAAATCTACACTGCGTGCATGTATCACAAGGACTAGGCTCTTTATGATGATGAAAACTATGTTTAATTGTTCGGATACCAATATTAAGGGACATATAAATAACAAATCCAGTGAAAACAGCGATATTGTACAAGCCTATAAATCCCTGCAATGGTGCAATTTAACAGAAATAGCTTGATCAATGTTTAATAGGTATCGTGGCAAACCTTAGGCCTTGCTGTTGATTGTTTCAGGAGGACACAATTAGCTCAATTGTATCACATATATTGCACAAAACAGCCATGCCGTTTTGCTCAAGTGTCTATATCACACAATTTGACCATTGGTTTGACCAGATTTGACTTTATAATACATGTATACATAAACACTATTTTGACCTTGAAATGTAAATGGCTGTTGTGAATAATATCACACAAATAGTATATAAGGAGGTATTGTAAACATCAAAAATGTTCTTATTAGACACTATCAAAAACTCTAGACATGGCAAGGGGACTGACTGTTTTTAGGGGGGGTTCAACCGCTGAGTTTGGGGTAAAAAGATGCATAATCTGAAAAAGACACCAATCTCACCAATTAAAGAACTTGTCTTAAAAAGCCCTTCTTACTATGTTCTGATGTCTTACAAGTATGATATAGGAGCATTTGTATTGATTGAAATGCCTCCCTTATGCCATATTTGTGTAATATTATTCACAGCCGTTACATACATAAAGTCAAATCCGGTAAAACAAATGCTCCTATCGTGTGCTATAGACGCTTGTGAGCATAACAGCATGGCTATTTCACAGGTTTGATTATTTGTGTGACTTAGAATTATTCCATGCTACATCTTACCTCAAAGTAACTCTAAAGCAGAAACAGGCTCAATTTCAATTTCAACAAATTTTATTGCAAAAAGCAAAAGGATTTGGCATCAGGCAAAGCCTATTTTAGCCATATCCAAAAAACAGAAACAGGCTCCTCCAAAATGGATCGGGGGATCTTATAGTGAAGCCGTGATATCCGCACCAACTGATCTACCAAGTAATACACCACACAGGAATGCGAAATGTCCCCGACTTACATCATCACCACGCGATACTACTTCTGACTAAGCCTAACCGACGAGAAACGAAATGTCCGTTCGGAACACCGGCAGAGAAGCGTCCCCAGATCACGACATGTGCCTTCTGGCTCATCACGATCCAACCTGACATCTAAGGCTAGTAATACAGTAGAAGTACAGGCGGATGTTCCACAGGGTTCCGGACAGCAAGACGTCAGTATCCATCGTGAGCATGCGATAGTTTCGAACAGTTTTGCACATAGACCAAAAGTCGATTATGATCATGAACTTATTACGAGGGTGCCGGAACAAATACCTGCAGACCAAGGTTTCGAAACTTTACGAGTCCAACATTTATACCTGGTTCCAACCCCCGACTGAATCACCACGAGCTACTAGGATAGTGTTGAGGATCCGAATCGCCATCATATCATGGAATAAGAATTTGTAAATATCGTTAGTAAATATGACGTTGTTTGTCTGTATTAGTATTGGGTGAAAAAAAAAGATAATGTTTTTGAATAAGATGGTTATGATGTTATATTTTCCCTATACAGCACGATAAAGGTGGCGGTATTGTATTTTTGATCAGATCTTCATTACCAAAACACTGTTGTATTATTGAAAATATCAAAGACAATATTGTATCAATGTAGTTATCCCGAACGTTATCAAATCATGACATTGATACGTATGTGTTTGCTTGTTATTTTTCACCAATTAATAGCACTTTAACGAGAAATGTGAAAATGATCTATTTGCTTGTTAGGAGCAAATGGTATGTGTGTATAAAATATCGGGAAAGTAATTGTCTTAGGTGATTTTGATAGTAGAACGGCATTTTATTAAGATGACATTTGATTTGATGATATAATTAGTAAAGATACCGCAAACACTATATCAACAATTATAAACTACGTTACCGATTCAAAACTACCTTAACGTTCCAGTTCAGTTCAAGGCCATCAACCAGTTTGGTAGATAATTACTTTCCCTTTGTAAAACTACTGCTTTGAGAATCTTGAACGGTAGGCGTAGATATGATACAGATGGTAATATCAGGTTTTGTAACAGTAGAGGTACTAGCCTCATAGGCTGTGTAATGATATTTAATAGTGATTTTGATGATATTTCAATGTTCGAGAGTGGCGTATTCAATGTTTTTTCAGACCAATTGCCTATCTGTACCACACTATGTACCCGTGTGAGAAGTAACGGTATTCAGACTAGAGATAGTTGTTGTGATGATACTATAAATATATAAAAATAAATTGGAATGATGAACATACAGGAAGTGTTTGGTAGGTACTAAGATGTAACCGTACTGAAGTATCAAATACATGTACTTATAAAGGAGGTGGTTCAGAAGGTATTGATCAATGTGTTGATAAGTTTACAGAAAAATTGCACGAATTATTATTAACCTTTAATGCTATCATGTATACACGTTCTTCTAGGTTTGAGCATAAGGTTAAAATTGATGATGAACCATAGTTCAATGAAACATGTAAAGATCTATGTTTCAAGTACAAATAAGCATTGTTCAATTTTAATTTAGATAAATATGGAGGAAGTTGTATTCTACTGGTAGTATGATGAACTACATGAGAAGACAAAACCCAAAGGTTTTTTATATCAAATTTAGGGAAAGAAATGCAGTTTAGATGAACAGGCTTTTTCTATTATTTCCGTGGTTTATCTTCCCCTGAACCCGAAGAGAATGAAATGGTAACGGATTTTTTAAAAACAGTATGTTAACCATATAACGATTTCTGCATTTCAAGAGTTAGTTGTTAATATCACTAGAAATAAAATTCTTAAAATTTTTAATAAGTTGAGAACATCTAAAGCGTGTTATCATGACTTACTAATTAATGAATATTTCATTAAGGGTTGAGGTGTCCTTGCCTTGTTAAATAATTTACTGTTTTTAAGTCTGGTAATTATCCAATTACATGGTCAATAGGTATAACATTGTCCCCGTTTTTAAGAAGGTAAACAGGAATTTTACGAATAACTACCGATGTATTACTTCAATCAGTTGCTTGTAAAAACCTTTTACTTAAAGTTTGAATAATAGACTCGTTAATTTCGATTGTACATATTCAAAAATAAGTGATGCCCTGTTTTGGTTTAAGAAACATATGTCAATAGTTGACGCCATATTTGTGATACAGTCATTAATAAACAATAGTGGGTATGTCGAAGACTTTATAATAAAATGTGAATATTTTTTATATCTTATTATTCATAGGCCGAATTCTACAATTCCTGAGGTTGAAATCTAAGGTAATAGTCCCTTTAAAGATATAAGAAACAAGCTTATAGAGAAATATTATTATCTAAATCCTAGTATGTTCAAATTCATTCAATTATTGAAAACAGAAAACAAAAAAGACTGTCAAATTTAGCAAAGTTTATCAGATTAAGTAACAAAAAACGAATAGTTCATTAATGCTATACCACAGCGATAGATAGATGTGATATGTGGGTCATAGATTAAGTGTGAGATAGATAAATATAATGTGGCAACATTCGTTTGATGATCATATGAATGGAATGGGAAAATATTACATAAATGTAATGTGAACATTTTAGAATAAGGTGACGAGACTAGTAAATCGATGTGATGTGAGAACAAGAAGAAATGGCAGAAATATGTACATAATGTACTGTGAGAATGATAAATATATTATTGTGTTGTGAGAATAATAGATAAACGTGTTGTGATAATGTAATCATAGGTAATTGTAATGTGAGATGTCTACACTATTATGATGTGAGTGTTGTGTCTGTATATAGTTTGTGTCGTTTTTGTTTGCACTGTATATACATATATGATGAACCAAATGGTTTAAAGTAATAAAAAATAACGAACAATACAGGAAATACATAGATCCCAAATATTAAATACATGTAATACATATATTACAAATATTATATAGAGGTAATAAATATATCACAAATATTATATAGAGGTAATAAATATATCACAAATATTATATAGAGGTAATGAATATATCACAAATATTATATAGAGGTAATGAATATATCACAAATATTATATAGAGGTAATACATATATCACAAATATTATATAGAGGTAATAAATATATCAGAAATATTAGATAAAGGTAAATTCATAGTCCACAAATATTAAATAATGTAATACATAGATCACAAATATTAAATAGATATATGAAATATATCACAAATATCAAAAAGACGTAAAACACAGATCACAAATATAAAGTACATGTACATGTAATATATTTATCACAAATATTAAATAGAGATAGTAAATAGATCCCTACTATAAAATAGAAGTAAAACATTGATCACAAATATTAAATACATCTAGTACATAGATCCAAATACTAAATATATATGCAATTGATACAGGAAGCGTATATTTTCATCTTTCTTTCTTCATTTTTTCGACAATATCGCTTGTTTGGCTGCTGTAGAACATCACTATACTTTATAAAATCAATGTTATTCAAATGATAAGCGGGGTAGTTGGGAGTACTTAAAAAGGACAGTAGTAGGGGTAGTTTGGGTGACTTAATAACGGACCCTTGGGATAGTTTCAGGGACTTACCAATAGAACTTGGGGGATTTAATAACATACCATGGGGCTAGTTTGGGGAACTGAATAACGGACCCTTGGGGTAGTTTGGGGGAACTTAATAAAAGACCCTGGGCGTAGTTTGTGAACTTAATAAGTGACCCTGGGCGTAGTTTGTGAACTTAATAAGTGACCCTGGGCGTAGTTTGTGAGACTTATTAACAGACCCTGGGATAATTTGGAGGATTTAATAACAGACTCTGGGGTAGTGTGGGGACTTAAATAATGGACCCCTGGGGGTAGTTTAAGGGACTTACTAACGGCCCTTGGTGTAGTTTTGGGGACTTGTTAACAGACCCTGATGGTAGTTGGTTGGTTTGGTGGGGGGGCTTACCCACGGGCCCCGTGGCAACACTTTAACCTGCTGATGAAAGTGTGTTTACTTGGAGAAAATTACAACAGTCTTAAATTGTTAAAAGAAACAGTTTCAGTAAAAGAAGAAGAATTGTGGTGATATTTTGTAATAAGATTCCAGGTTTTCATGACGCTATTGGTGCTCTTGATTTACAGTATTCATATGAATGGAGTAAGCTGTCATTATTTAAATTTAACAGATGCTACCAACCTCATAATACACATTAGATATACTCAGTTTTCAACTCAAATGCTAATTGAATATATAACGTTCAGCGAAGTTTAAGGTTACGGTTAACTTTACAATGTTACAGCGCATGTATCACAAGCAATATTTCACGTGTACATACACGAGGTGGTATTATTGATCTTCTGTACTTCTGTACAGAGCGTATGTTGATGTAAAACATGTATTTATGTGTTCTGCTTATGTGGAATTCTAAGTTAGTTGATCATCGGTAAACCTGATGAAAAGTAGTTCGTATTTCAATATGTTAATGCTAAGACTGTAGAGAGAGAGTTTATAGATATCAAGTAAAACTAAAAAGAAAATGTAGAAACCCTGATCAGTTCAATAATACGGGACAGATATACAGTCTAATAGATAAAAATATTTGTTCTTTATAAAATTGGCGGCCTATTTCTCTATTGAATATTTTATATGAAATTGGGGCCTATTTCTCTATTGAATATTTTATATGAAATTGGCGGCCTATTTCTCTATTGAATATTTCATATGAAATTAGGGCCTATTTCTCTATTGAATATTTTATATGAAATTAGGGCCTATTTCTCTATTGAATATTTCATATGAAATTAGGGCCTATTTCTCTATTGAATATTTTATTTAAAATTGGCGCCCTATTTCTCTATTGAATATTTTATATAAAATGGGCGGCCTATTTCTCTATTAGAAATGTTATATGAAATTGGGGCCTATTTCTCTATTGAATATTTCATATGAAATTAGGGCCTATTTCTCTATTGAATATTTTATATAAAATTGGCGCCCTATTTCTCTATTGAATATTATATAAAATGGGCGGCCTATTTCTCTATTAGAAATGTTATATGAAATTGGGGCCTATTTCTCTATTGAATATTTCATATGAAATTAGGGCCTATTTCTCTATTGAATATTTTATATAAAATTGGCGCCCTATTTCTCTATTAGAAATGTTATGTGAAATTGGGGCCTATTTCTCTATTGAATATTTTATATAAAATTGGCGGCCTATTTCTCTATTGAATATTTTATATGAAATGGGCGCCCTATTTCTCTATTGAATATTTTATGCAAAATTGGCGCCCTATTTCTCTATTAGAAATTTTATATAAAATTGGCGGCCTTTTTTTTCAATTGAATATTTTATACAAAATTGGCGGCTATTTCTCTATTGAATATTTTATATGAAATGGGCGGCCTATTTCTCTATTGAATATTTTATATAAAATTGGCGCCCTATTTCTCTATTAGAAATTTTATATGAAATTGTGGCCCTATTTCTTTATTAGAAATTTTATATGAAATTGGGGCCTATTTCTCTATTAGAAATTTTATATAAAATTGGCGGCCTATTTTTTTCCATTGAATATTTTATACAAAATTGGTGGCCTGTTTCTCTATTGAATATTTCATATAAAATTGGCGGCCTTTTTCTCTATTGAATATTTTATATAAAATTGCCTCTGGTTCAAGAGCATACGGAATTTAAATAGACTTAAAAAGTTTGAATTCTGACCAGACAGGTTTCATATCGGGGGCGTTATTTAAGGGAAAATTTTAGCCTTATGATATTTATGACAATACGCAATGTGCTGATGATACTCTGGAATTTCGTTGGTAGCTGATTTTTAAACAGTTGTTATACTGTCTCCAAGAATTGTTTTAGTGAAACAATGCGGGTAAATAAACGTAAACATCATTGTATTGATTTCCATGTTAATCTTCATAAAATGCCAAAAATGAATTATGATAAAAAGACGATAAACCTTAAAAGTCTGTTAAAAGGATGGAGTAGAAGGAAGCTAACTTCTATTGTTAGGATTAATATTATAAAAGGATGGAGTAGAAGGAAGCTTACTCCTATTGTTAGGATTAATATTATAAAAGGATGGAGTAGAAGGAAGCTTACTCCTATTGTTAGGATTAATATTATAAAAGGATGGAGTAGAAGGAAGCTTACTCCTATTGTTAGGATTAATATTATAAAAGGATGGAGTAGAAGGAAGCTTACTCCTATTGTTAGGATTAATATTATAAAAGGATGGAGTAGAAGGAAGCTTACTCCTATTGTTAGGATTAATATTATAAAAGGATGGAGTAGAAGGAAGCTTACTCCTATTGTTAGGATTAATATTATAAAAGGATGGAGTAGAAGGAAGCTTACTCCTATTGTTAGGATTAATATTATAAAAGGATGGAGTAGAAGGAAGCTTACTTCTATTGTTAGGATTAATATTATAAAAGAATGGAGTAGAAGGAAGCTTACTCCTATTGTTAGGATTAATATTATAAAAGGATGGAGTAGAAGGAAGCTTACTCCTATTGTTAGGATTAATATTATAAAAGGAGGATCTGCCCAGAAAAGATGAGTATTCTATACATAAGACTCTCAAAAATATAACTGTTGGAAATAATAAGATTTGCTATCAAAATTGATTTAGAAAGTGAATAGCACTCATACATGATCTGTTACAAATGACTCTTTTTGTTCCCTTTTTACCTCTTAGACGTTTGCTATATGCATGGTACAATATACCCTGAAATCCTGCGATCATCTTGAAAACGAGACGTGGCTCTCAGGACTTGTATAAAATTCTTATTCAAAACAAAACTGTTAAAGCTGGTCAAAATAAATGGGAAACCATACTCGATTATGATAAAAAAAGCATATAGATCTATATAATGTACCCTTAGCGGCTACTAATTATAATAAACTGCTGTGGCTACAGATTTCGAATTTCACATCATATTCTAACAACTAAGACATATCTGCATACGATTGGACTTTCAGGTAATCCACATTACATTTTATATTTTAGAAGGGAGACAATTACTCATCTTTTATGACCGTATACTAAATAGCAAAGATAAATTCTAAGATATTCTTTTCGTTCTTTTTCAATTAATAAACAATGTTCTTTTATGTTATACATGTAATAGGATTGATAATGAAATTATACTCTTTATTAAGCATTACATCAACAAACCTAGATGTTTAGAAAACTCGCTAAAAGTAATGGCTTTATTTAACTGCACGGAGATTAAAATACTGTACAGAAATTTATTGCATATGGAAAAGGGGAATACTGGGTATTATATTAATCAATTTACAAATGATAGGCAAAAGTAGATAAAACTAACCCTGACATTTATAATCTCAAATCTCATAGTTTATGTCCTATATGTTAAAATTGTATACAATAGTATGTCATCCTTGCAAATTTTGTCACCTAATCTGGTCAATTTTTAACGATTTGATTTAGATAGGACAATCATGACTCACTTTCCATTTGAAGCGTTGTGTGGTGGGAACTTTGTCAGTCAATTATGTTGTACTTTTTCCTCTCTTGTTGACACTTTTCTGTTGGGATAATTTTAAGTAGCAGAAAATAATACTGTTTTCACGTTATAACGTGAAATTTACGTATTATATTCACAAACTAACGCGTTCTATTGCGAAACCTTTGCGTTATATCGCGTAACTAGCACGTTATATCGCGTAACTAACACGTTATATCACGTAACTAACACGTTATATCGCGTAAATAACACGTCAATCGCGTAACTAACACGTTATATCGCGTAACTAACACGTTATATCAGGTAACTAACACATTATATCACGTAACTAACACGTTATATCACGTAACTAACACGTCAATCACGTAACTAACACGTCAATCACGTAACTAACACATTATATCACGTAACTAACACGTTATATCACGTAACTAACACGTTATATCACGTAACTAACACGTCAATCACGTAACTAACACATTATATCACGTAACTAACACGTTATATCACGTAAATAACACGTCAATCGCGTAACTAACACGTTATATCGCGTAACTAACACGTTATATCACGTAACTAACACGTTATATCACGTAACTAACACGTTATATCACGTAACTAACACGTTATATCGCGTAACTAACAAGTTATATCACGTAATTAACACGTCAATCGCGTAACTAACACGTTATATCGCGTAACTAACACGTTATATCACGTAACTAACACGTTATATCACGTAACTAACACGTTATATCGCGTAACTAACACGTTATATCACGTAACTAACACGTTATATCGCGTAACTAACACGTTATATCACGTAAATAACACGTTATATCGCGTAACTAACACGTTATATCGCGTAACTAACACGTTATATCGCGTAACTAACACGTTATATCGCGTAACTAACACGCTATATCACGTAACTAACACGCTATATCGCGTAACTAACACGTTATATCACGTAGCTAACACGTTATATCGCGTAACTAACACGTTATATCACGTAAATACACGTTATATCACGTAACTAACACGTTATTTCACGTAACTAACACGTTATATCGCGTAAATAACACGTCAATCGCGTAACTAACACGTTATATCACGTAACGAACGTTATATCACGTAACTAACACGTTATATCACGTAACTAACACGTTATATCATGTAAATAACACGTTATATCGCGTAACTAACACGTTATATCGCGTAACTAACACGTTATATCGCATAACTAACACGTTATATCGCGTAACTAACACGTTATATCACATAACTAACACGTAAATCGTGTAACTAACACGTTATATCACGTAACTAACACGTTATATCACGTAACTAACACGTTATATCACGTAACTAACACATTATATCATGTAACTAACATGCTATATCGCGTTACTAGTTGTTTAAGACAATAAAACGGTTTACGGATATTAGATTATGATCATAATTATATGGAGACGTAATCGTAATTCTACTTATGAAAATGTCAAGATATTTGTCCGTTTTACCATTATTTTGCTTGTAGAAGAGATTTCATTGGCTACCACCTATGTGAGGTCTAGCAATCCAGAATTAGCACTAATCTAGACTCAAACATGTGTTTGACAACGTGGATATAAAAAGTAAAAGATAAATTACATGTAAGTTCACGCTTTACAACGTGAACATACTTTATATATTAAAAGCGCATATTAAAAGATCAATAATTCTACCTCGTGTATGCATTTACACGTGAAACCTATTCTTGTCGACGAATGTAGGCGTTGTGACATTGTACAGTTAACCTTTACTTTAGTGTCAAAGTCAAATGTATAACGATTGATCAGGTCCGAGTAATATTCATGGCGTATTATTGAATTTGTAACTTCTGAAGACTTTATATTATAACAGCTTAATGATTTGGTGAGACTTATCGAAATGAGCTAATTTATGTAATGTTTTCATTTGAAAATAAATGCATATGATTTGTCGATATAATACTTTATGTCTATGTCTTTATGTTCATCCTACCTTTGAATATTCATATCCAGATATGCCTTACCTATAAAAATGGTAATTAGCTGTTTATCAGGTGCGGTGATAAATCTTCAAAAGTTCAGATTTAATTATTAGAATTAATGGAAACATTTTAAAAACCTACTGAGATAATATTATGAAGCACTGTCATGTTATCGGAGATGTCACGTTGCCGTAACATAATGTACTATAGCGCGTGCGTGTACGTACACGTGCGTTTCTTGTTGACTTTGTTATGTAATCTTGACATCCAACCTTGACGGTCCTTACAAATTAAAATAAAACTGGCGCCCTTTGTACCTGTGTAATGGTAGGCCACCTTATCCATATTCCATCAACTGTCTGCCCGGCGCTAATTGGTTCATTGTGCTGTTGCCAATCAAGCAACATGTGTTTTAGAAGCACGCCTCCTCTTTACCAAGATATGCGTCCTCTGTCTATATTTAGACATCTAAGTCGAGTTAGTATCACGCACATGTAGATTGAAAGTTTCACTGTCGCTCTATAAGTATTTATATTCTACATAAATAAATCTAGTGACGCAAATGTAATCACATTTTAAATACGTGTAGATGAAACGTATTAAAATATAGGTTTATGTACCAAATGGCAAAACAATTTGTTAACTTTTGTAATAATTACTTTTAAAGATGTAATAAGTTTTAAAAATAGTTTCAGATTTATAAGACGTATTTTCATATTATATTTGCATTAAATACCAAGGTCAATATTGGACATACATAATAAACATAATTGTCATTCATGTGGTGCCCGTTCACAGATTCCACTTTATTGATTGATGATCTACCACTTTGATTTTAATGCGTTTTTATTAGTGCATTTGATTTCCTTAAATTGATAAAGTTTATATTTTCTTTTTTACTGCATTAATTTATTCATGGATTATTGGTCGATATTCTTTGTTTTAATTAATTAACAGATTATTCTTTGTTTTAATTTATTAACAGATTATTCGATGATCGATACTTTTGGCTTTATTGGGTTCAGTATTGGTTTATCTATGACATTTCAATTGATTCGTTGATTTTTTAGTTATCAAAACATTAACCAATTAATCAAGGATTACTGATTAATTGATTAATAAAATTATCTGCAAGGAATCGGTTGGACAATATAGTTAATTGAATAGATGTGTATTAATCATTGCGTATTCATCTAATTTATATCTTATTGATTTGTTTTGATATATTCGTGATATTATGCTGGTTGGGAGATACTTTTTATATTTCTAATTTTGTGTGTGTTTTCTTTACTAAATCTTTTAATAAAAATATTAGTATATAATAATGTTAATCCATTATACGGTCAAATCTATCTAATTAATGAGCAGATATCCAATCTTAAATTTAACGTATTACATTTAAGCATATCAATATTCCTGAATTATTTGTATTCATTCATGTCATATCACATTTGTAATAACTGTTCCCATTGTTTCAAATCTCAATAATTTGTTATCTGTCCGTTATTCCAGTCCAAAGAGGGCGTTTAATTCGCCTGTATTTTAGAGAATTTGACTTTCCTCCTGAATTGGAGTTATATGAAAAATCGTTTATCTTATTCCAAATGAAACGATGTTTTTTATTTTGCTTTTTTAAGTTTATGAAATGCAATAAAAAGAAAATTGAATGGTTTCCCGTTAAAAATAACATATATTTCACTCGTATGACAGAATATTTCGATATTCTGTCATACTCGTGAAATATATGTTATATTAAACGGGAAACCATTCAATATCCTCTATGTATTGGATATTATGTTATTTACCTTAATTTATAATTCGATTCATATTTAATAATTCAGTTTACATACGGTATAAACCAAACAAATACGTATTTTTTAAATTGATAAACCGCTCAACTTTTTTGGTTGCTGCATGCTAACAGCATATACACTACTTCTTCCAAAAGGGCATAAAATGACATCCACTCTTTCAAAATCTGTCTAATTAACAAAAATGAAGAAAAATAATAACAACGCCCTATTAACGACAATTATGAGACCACAAGTTATAAACAGAATATAAAGTCCGACCAATGTGGGTCCACTTTGAATTAAAAAGAAATATGGAAAGCTCAATTTTAGAGGGTGGTAATATTATAAAATATGTAACTTTGGGTGTTATGTAAAAATATGCAATAGCCTATTCTTGTTTCAACTTATCATGATTACTCTTTGTCCTAGCATCTTTAAATGGTCATTGTTAATTACTATTCATCTACAATTAAGAATAAGATATGCAGAAACAATATATATGTGATGTTTTCCTGTCTGATATAAACACAATAAACTAAATAAAGTTTGTCTCACGTAAGGACACATTATCTGGTATTAACCATATCCTCTGTTACACATTTGAAGAACAATTGATAGTACAGGTAACCTGATTCTGTAGAGTTGTTCATGGCAACACACATTATGTACACAATCCCTGACAGAACCTATCAAAGTCACAACGGGGCTATTTGTGAAGATCATAAATGTTTAACATCAAAATAATTGTTTGTTTCAAACGTAAACAAATGTTAACATTTTTAATTCAATACGTTTTCCAATCACGCTTTATTCTCATAAAGTGACTTTTCGTGTTTTTCAATCTGGCCATTAATTGCTTTGTGCCTTTAACAGACACACATTGTTTTGCAGTTATGTTGTAAGTAGCTTCATTACCAGAAGATAAGGCGTTGTCTTCCCTTCCTGGTACACCCACAGGAACCAGAGGTTAAGAGCAAAGCTATGTCAAGTCGTGTCACGGAAAGAGCAAGTCCGTCACATCGGTAATAAGGCGAATCCGGGCGGAGGTCTGCGGTTAGCGTCCAGATATTAATGTTTATATTTTATATGACATATTTATCATGGAAGAGGTATCTGTTGTTATCACTTTAAGAACAAAAAACTTGAAAAACTACTAATGTACATGATAAGTTTATTGTTGTAGCATTCCTTCTATCGTTATCTCTTATTTATAAATAACATATATATTGACATCCTGTAACATACTTTGTATCTGTAAGAGTAAATAATTTCTGAAAAAATACTTATCGATGTAGATCCTTTATTTAGTAGTCCTTAATTAGTTGATTGGTAAATCTATAATGATTGCAATGAAGCCTTTACCATGGCAACGCACAAGTCTAGATAAGAAACATCGAACATAGCGATGTTACTGTAGTCTTCTGTAAAAAGCGAAATAGCGATATTACTGTTTTCTTTGGTTAAAAGATGAGAAACATCGAACGTGGTGATGTTACTGTTGTGTTTGGTAAAATCAACAGATACATAAAACGTTACACTACGTTAGATTTTCAAACAGTTCATGTCTTTGGGACTGATAGGAGAATTGGCTTCAAGGGTTCCAAATCAGATATTAATTACTAATTGCTACATTAATTTCTTACATTAATTTGCTGGATTAGGGCTCATCAACAACCTGTCTCCTATTTTCCAATTGATATTGAAATAACGAAATAATGAATTGGGTCAAAATGCTTGAAATAGTAAGTCTGTTGGTGACGATATGTAACGAGTATATCGATTTGATCCTCGTTTAAAAACAAATAGTAGTTTGTACTATCCCCATAATTATCGACCTATTACTTTGATTAGTTGCCTGCATAAATTGTTTATAGCTATAATAAACGAATGTTTAAATCAATATGCTGATAATGTTGACCTCGTTCTTGAAAATCGGGCAGGGTTTCGAAGAAACTACTCCACAACTGGCCATATTTTCTCACTCTATACTTTAATTGAATTATCTAAACATTAAAACAAAAACAATTATTTTACGCCTTTATAGATTTTGAAAAGGCATTTGATAGTCTATGGCGAATTGGTCTTTGGAACTTTTGATAAATAAAATGGATGGCAAATTTTTTCGGATAATTAGTAATATGTACAATGGTATCAATGCCAAAGTAAGTAAAGATGGTGTATTCACAAATATATTTTTGTGTACTTCCGGTGGTCGACAAGGCTATAACCTATCTCCGTTTCTATTTTCACATTTTCTTGACGATTTAGAAGATTTTAATCATGTACAGGTTTGTCTTATATAAGTGACAAATTAGAACAAGAATTAAATGTATGTTTGAAATTGTATGTAGTGCTATATGCTGATGACACTATCTTACTTTCAGAAACTGATGATGATTTGCAAAAGCAGTTATATGCAGTTTTAAATTATTCAAACTTTTGGTAGATAATAGCAAAACCAAAATAATGATTTTTGGAGGGAAATGTTAATAACTAATTATTTGAATTTTACATATTGTGAAAATAATCTTATAGAGATGACCAAAGAATTTAAGTACCTTAGGGTTTATTTTACCCATACTGGTTTAACACAATTTGATATCAAATAACTATATAAAAAGGAGTTCAAGCAATGTATGGTGCTATTGCCAGAGACATATATACAGAGAGATTGGCAGCTCTCTATTTGCCCTTGTGTTTGCATAGTGGCCCCTGACCTTCCCACAATCCTTTGCGGTCGCTCGGTTCAGTCTTCACTAGACGCCATATTGGAGAAAACTTGAAAACCAGACACATAATTATCGATAATTTCTATTTGAAATCATCACCAAGATCCAATTATGTGCTTTAATTTTATTAATATCAAAGTGCAGAAGTGTCATCAATATGAAATATGTCACAATTTGCTGTCCAAGTGTTTGTATTTTGAGTATGAAAGTCAAGCACAACGCAGGAAAGATCGGCGGGAATCTCCAATTTTCGAAAAGTCCCTATGGGGTTTTCGAGAATACGGATAAATGACAACAATATGCATGATCAATAAGACTATATCCCATAAGTTTGATAGTTTTTGGTTAATGTGGTAACTTTTGTAGTGGCCAAAATAAAACGATGTGCTTTTTGTGTGCGTTTAAAATTGACGATGTTTTGGTCTGACGTAATGGCGGCTTAATTACAAACTTGGACATGTCGAATAGGACCCAATGGATTTTCGAAAATACGGATAAATGACAACAATATGCATGATCAATAAGACTATATCCCATAAGTTTGATAGTTTTTGGTTAATGTGGTAACTTTTGTAGTGGCCAAAATAAAACGATGTGCTTTTTGTGTGCGTTTAAAATTGACGATGTTTTGGTCTGACGTAATGGCGGCTTAATTACAAACTTGGACATGTCGAATAGGACCCAATGGATTTTCGAAAATACGGATAAATGACAACAATATGCATGATCAATAAGACTATATCCCATAAGTTTGATAGTTTTTGGTTAATGTGGTAACTTTTGTAGTGGCCAAAATAAAACGATGTGCTTTTTGTGTGCGTTTAAAATTGACGATGTTTTGGTCTGACGTAATGGCGGATTAACCAGAACATATCGAATAAGTTCCAATACTACGATACACACATGCGCATAGCCCGATTTACCTGCGCTCGCGTGTGTTTGATAGGAGACAGGACGCTCTCGGTAAGGGATATGCTTGAGTGGTCACGAATAAAGGGAGCCACTATGTGTACGGAGAAATAGCGATGTTACTAATCTCTCTGTATATATGTCTCTGCTATTGCGTAATGTAGAGATCATAATTTGTCTAAAGATTGTCAGCCTGATATATTTGATAAAGCTATCAAGCCTATTGTTTTATATGGATGTGAAGTTTGGGGTTTCTGTAACTAGTAGCTTATTGAACGTTTGCACCTTCAATTTTGTATATTCTTAATGTTAAAACGTCTACACCCAATTTCATTATATATGGAGAACTCGGACGGTTCCACTTGAACAGTTATGTGATCGCACAACGTTCCACGATGTGCGATGTGCGCACGATGTCTGCACGAAGTCTGCACGATGTGCGATATGTGCGATACGGATCGTGTAGGAAAATGTGCGCACGATGGGCGATTGGAACGGTACATGTGCGATAGGTATCGTGGTAGATATAAAATGAGGAATGCATCATCTAATTATTTAAACGTGTGGAACGATTGTAAAAGATATACAACGATTAACATTTTACGAGACAGCTAATTACAATATTTTTATTGAAATGTATGCAATGATTATTAGGAATGAAACTAAATACCGATGTATAATTAAATATGTTACCTAAATTATATAATTTGCTCGGACGTCGTCGAGGACACCTCTAAGCCTAGGAAAGTCGAAGAAATCTATATTTGGCGAGAATATATACGGGATATTTTATACATGTAGAACTAAACAACAGTTAAAATCACTTATTTTGAATAGAAACATTCCGTATCTTTTTTGTTTAAAAAGACATATTATATGTAATTAATTTATTAAGTATAATCGAAGTGGAGTCTACCATCCTATACATGTAGATGGACGGTATTTAATGGCAAAAAATAACAGGTCATATTTGTTCCATGAATGAAAACAATTGTTATGTAGCACGTATATATATTAGCGACCAGCTTTTAACATTATTTTGATTTTTTTTTCGTATATGTTTTCGTACAACAAGTAATTTCTTAATATTTATAAACCTATCGTTAGCTGTGCGGTTTACATCGCACAGTTGTGCTGTTTATATCGCACATCGCACATTTGTGCGCACGATGTCTGCACGATGTGCGCACGATGTTTTTGGAACGTTGTGCGATCACACAACTGTATTAATGTTAAAGTCAAAATAATTGGATTTTGGGCTGAATTGACAAAAAAAAGGAAATCCGAGCAACAAACTATTAAGAATTATGTCTTTATAACTCGTCTTGGTTGAAATATGTATGTGAAAGACGTATTTGAAGAATGTAGCTTATTAAATATATTAAACAGTCGAGAGTTTTCAATAAATTTATAAATTGGCTGAAGAGTACAATATGTTATAAGCTTAAAGCAATTTTTATACGCTGGAAAAATGAAGTTTAACTTCCTCGAAGGGAATCAGTTTTAGAATTTACAAGACTGAACATTGTTTAGAGAATTATTTACTAGAGCCTCAAAATTATAGCCAAAGCTAACTGTAAATAGAACAGGTAATACAAAAATACCAATCGGAAGTGGTATGTGGTCGTTTATACCACGTGAAAATTGAATTTACATTTTATGTATTTAAAGAGAAATTGGCGAGCAATTTCATTACTAACTGTTACCAGAGACCTATATACTAGTATATAGGTCTCTGCTGTTACCAACAACTTATACTCAATAGCAGACGGAAGTATATATCTTGATATTATTATGAAAGATCAAATACATTTAAATTTTATACATTATTTAATAACGTAACTCTAAATGGCTAAATTAATTATTGACATAAATTGAGATAATGAATTCACAATACTGATGTCCATCCTGTTTTACCATGCATTATTGTTATCCATTTGTTAATGTTCATATTCTCTGCACTGTATTGTTTAAGAGAATAAACAATTGTCTTTGTCTTTGTCGATTGGCGTTATGATATCTGTCATTGTTCCATTGTTTTCATTGTTTGTATTGAGTCATATCCTTCTTTCTTGTTGTTTACATAATCTTATAATCTGTAACTAAAATCAATTTAAGTAAAATATTGGTTTCCTAAACAAATAAAAGGACTGTTAGCAGACCAAGTATATCGTCAGTAAAAGTTCAACTTGTCATATAAATACCAAGGAATGCACATATGAAATTGTATTTTGGCATATATGAATTAATATATTTTAAATTAAGTTAACAAAATAAAATATTGTTTAAGTGTGGGAGAGGTTATACCGTACATAAATAAGATTTAATTCAGCATATAAGATAAGAGATACTATTCTACAAGTATAAGAGATTATATTTCACGTGTAAAAGGGATTATATTGTACAAATATGAGAGATTATAACGGACATAAAAATGTATTATATACTGTATAACTTAGATAAGATATTAAACTTAACTTATAAAGAGATTATATTTACTAATATAAAAGATGATATTTTTCATCAAGGTAACTCGTATAACTTGCATCTGTCCCAGTTAACCATTTTGTTTATCCTTTTGATTTAAATTTTGATCATAAAGTTATTATTAAGATATTTATACGTTAATAAGCCCGAGTTTCCTCTGAAACCAGCACCGGTCTTTTGATATTTGACGAAGAAATGTGACAGAATACCATGTGTTTATCAACAATTACCCGTAATTATATGTCTCGCCTATTTGTCAGTGTGGCTTTAAAGATGCTACACCTCCGACAGAGTGTAATAAATTGTTATCATTTTGATAATAAATGGCAGTTATTTAAGACCTACAAAAATCACCCTTTGTTGATTTCTCAAAGTCTAAGGTCTTTAACCCCAAAATAATAGCATTGGCATAAGTTATAGGGAGCCTTGAGATGTACAATTTATGATATAACTATTTCCCAGGTTTGTTGGAATAACACTAATATTTTTGAAGAAACTGAACTAAACACAGTCTTAAATTCTAGATTTCCATCGTCCCTAATTTTCAGAGTTGCAGGGCCATAAATTCTGGATAAATGTCCATGTTAACTCATAAAAATCATGAATTACCTAATGATTTCATAGTGACATTCAGCAAGCTGTTCAAACATATAATTTGTACAAAATGTTTTTATTGACTAATTATGTATGTAAACTTCTAGACCTTCGACCTAGATGTTTAAATTGTTTTACTGTATACATACAGGTATTGTTGTGACGACTTGCTTCATAGATTACATGATTTTTAAGTAATTAAAGTGATCTTAGTTTGTTGCTATTATTGATTCATCATTTTTCATCAGTGTCACTGTTTCTTCTGTAGCTTTTAATATAATATGACGTCATCCGTTATGACGTATCGTTACTATGTATGACGTCACGGTTTTGTCATATAATTCAATAAGTTGAAACTGGCGAGTTTACAGTGTATGTTGATAACACAATGTAGTTACAACGGCTCATTCCCCGAACACCAACTCTGGTAAAGACAAATGAAGGTGTTTCCATAGGAAGTTCTTTGAAGTTTAGTTATAGTCTGTTTCAATATGGAATACCAACTCAGGTAAAAAAAAAATAGGGTCAACTCAGGTATATGAATCAGATATACATGAAGTTTTCTAAATTCAAAGAACTATCATTTAGTTTTTTACTAGTAATAATGAAATGACAATGTCAATAAATATATATAAGATAAATAAAATATCAAATTTTCAAAGCACTATATCTAACTTTATATTTTACTATAAATAATGACAATATCAGATTAAAATAAATAGATAAAAAGTAAATAAAATTAGATATTGTTTTCTAAATTCCAAGCACTGATTATATATATTACTATTAATAATGACAATATCTGTTGAAGATGAACTTAACGTTGACATGTGTGTTCGCTAGATACAACTTTATAAGAATATTATAATAGTTCTGCAGTAACTGATCTATATACATGTAGTACGTGTTGTATAATAACAATTATAAAAAAATCCAATACAATATATGCATAGCTATTCTAAGTAAGATAAAATATAAACAAAAAATATTACTACTAGCTAAACCTGGAACAGATACAACTTTTGAAAAATATTGCAAATCTACAATAATACAATTATCTATGCAAATCAGAAAAAACGTACAAAGTTAATCAATATAAAAAAATACAAAGTCTAATCAATATACAATTGATTTACAGTGAAAAAGTATGGATTTAAGATTCCGTAATTATTCCAATTTAAATGCCAATTTAAATGTTGATTATCAGATATATATTTACATTATGAATGAAAAATGATACCAGGCTGAATGTGGTCTGACTAATACCAAGATTGGTTAATGCCGGACTTTTACTGTTTGAGCAAAGGAGCTATACGCAAAACTTTAAAGTGAAATGTTGACGACGCCGATGCCGTCGCCTTCTCCGCCGTTTAAGCAACACCACCACAGCCTCGCTTCCGCAGCTGATCGCCGCAGACGAGACATAAACAACAATGTGTGCGACTACTGGGGCGTTATTTGTAAAATCGTTACAAAATACTGTCTTCTTTAACGGTAGAACTATGTAAGAAAAGTGTTATTGCGCAGTGGATGTTTGCCAGCACAATAAACTTCGTGACACTCCAAAACACATTCGTCTGTGCCAGAGGAAACCCTGACATGGAACCTATTTGTTAACCGCTAATATGTACATGTATACACAAACGTTTAAATGTATCTGCAGTTTTTCTTGTTTGTTTGTTTTTTTCTTCAAAAAGAGCAGTGATGAATGAATTATCGTGAGTAAACATTGTACGTACCTCTATCAAATCATCCTACTTGTGTTCCTGGCTTAGTCACAGGTATACCATCTATCGTCCTACTTGTGTTCCCGACTTAGTCACATGTATACCATCTATCGTCCTACTTGTGTTCCCGGCTTAGTCACATGTATACCATCTATCGTCCTACTTGTGTTCCCGGCTTAGTCACATGTATACCATCTATCGTCCTACTTGTGTTCCCGACTTAGTCACAGGTATACCATCTATCGTCCTACTTGTGTTCCAGGATTAGTCACATGTATACCATCTATCGTCCTAGTTGTGTTCCCGGCTTAGTCACAGGTATACCATCTATCGTCCTACTTGGGTTCCCGACTTAGTCACAGATATACCATCTATCGTCCTACTTGTGTTCCCGACTTAGTCACATGTATACCATCTATCATCCTACTTGTGTTCCCGACTTAGTCACAGGTATACCATCTATCGTCCTACTTGTGTTCCCGGCTTAGTCACATGTATACCATCTATCACCCTACTTGTGTTCCCGACTTAGTCACATGTATACTATCTATCGTCCTACTTGTGTTCCCGGCTTAGTCACATGTATACCATCTATCCATCTTTAGTGTAAATACTTAAGTAAATATATAAGATACAAAGGAAAGAGTATTGCAAACATATGTTGTACATGCACTTGTACTTCGCAGAAAGAATAATTGACAGTAAATGTAATTATGTGATTTCGTGTGTATTGTTGAAGTTTCTAGTGTGAGCAATGACAGAGGTCACATTTCTTAAAGGTTGGTAGTCACACAAGCTTCAACACCTGCGTTATGTATGGTAATCATCACATCTCCGTTCTGTTAGACGATAACAAGTAATTTGCTATAATTACCAATTATACATAATACAGCTAAATCAGACTTTCTAGTATTAATAGTTTCTGTATGTTTGTCGGTTTTTTTTAAACTGCATAGTGTTGACATGTCTTTGGGTTTATCGCCTCGTTGATAGCAGGAGTCAATCTGAGGCGGGTATCCTTGTAGTAGTTGGTGACCACCTCACTGAACAATATGTGGTAAGGCTACCGCATGCCATCAAGAGCAATTAGTGCAAGTATCTTGTCCATAGACACAACTGCGACAGCACAGACAGGTCCGTTTTCTCAGCTTTCCGAGAAACACAAACCACTATGATTAAGGAGCGTTGAACCACGCCCCTCGGACCTTCATCTGAGGTTACGTGGCTGGCACTCTAACTGATTTCGAGAAGTTCACTAATCAGGAGCATTGTGAATACTAGAAAAACTGACCACAATACCGCCTCCCCCATTGTTAGGTTACACATGGTGATAATGTTATGTGTTTCGCAATAGATAAATAACCGATTGGTTCACATTCTTTTTATTGAGAAGAATCAGAAGAGTTACTGAACATTTCAGGTCACGTACGTTACAATATGTGCTGACCATCAGATAACATCATTATAGAATCTAGGGATACTAAAAAATGGATACATTTACTACATTCAATAGCCCTGAACTTAATCCTTCAGAAACCTTCAATCTTGGTGTAACCTCAAATTGGTATATATTAAGTACCCTTGGAGGAATAGCATACGTTGTATGGCCTAGGTTTATATTGAGTAACCCAGAAACTGTCGACATCAGTCTTATCGATGTATGTTTATTGAGTAACCCTAGAAACTGTTGACATCAGTCTTATCGATGTATGTTTATTGGGTAACCCAGAACCCTTGACATCAGTCTTATCGATGTATGTTTATTGAGTAACCCAGAACCCTTGACATCAGTCTTATCGATGTATGTTTATTGAGTAACCCAGAACCCTTGATATCAGTCTTATCGATGTATGTTTATTGGGTAACCCAGAAACCCTCGACATCAGTCTTATCGATGTATGTTTATTGGGTAACCCAGAAACTCTTGACATCAGTCTTATCGATGTATGTTTATTGAGTAACCCAGAAACCCTTGACATCAGTCTTATCGATGTATGTTTATTGGGTAACCCAGAAACTCTTGACATCAGTCTTATCGATGTATGTTTATTGAGTAACCCAGAACCCTTGACATCAGTCTTATCGATGTATGTTTATTGGGTAACCCAGAAACTCTTGACATCAGTCTTATCGATGTATGTTTATTGAGTAACCCAGAAACCTTGATATCAGTCTTATCGATGTGTGTTTATTGGGTAACCCAGAAACCCTTGACATCAGTCTTATCGATGTATGTTTATTGAGTAACCCAGAAACCCTTGACATCAGTCTTATCGATGTATGTTTATTGAGTAACCCAGAAACCCTCGACATCAGTCTTATCGATGTATGTTTATTGAGTAACCCAGAAACCCTCGACATCAGTCTTATCGATGTATGTTTATTGAGTAACCCAGAAACTCTTGACATCAGTCTTATCGATGTATGTTTATTGGGTAACCCAGAACCCTTGATATCAGTCTTATCGATGTATGTTTATTGAGTAACCCAGAAACCCTTGACATCAGTCTTATCGATGTATGTTTATTGGGTAACCCAGAAACTCTTGACATCAGCTTATCGATGTATGTTTATTGAGTAACCCAAAAACCCTCGACATCAGTCTTATCGATGTATGGTTATTGGGTAACCCAGAAACCCTCGACATCAGTCTTATCGATGTATGTTTATTGGGTAACCCAGAACCCTTGACATCAGTCTTATCGATGTATGTTTATTGAGTAACCCAGAAACTGTTGACATCAGTCTTATCGATGTGTGTTTATTGGGTAACCCAGAACCCTTGACATCAGTCTTATCGATGTATGTTTATTGGGTAACCCAGAAACCCTCGACATCAGTCTTATCGATGTATGTTTATTGAGTAACCCAGAAACTCTCGACATCAGTCTTATCGATGTGTGTTTATTGAGTAACCCAGAAACTGTTGACATCAGTCTTATCGATGTATGTTTATTGAGTAACCCAGAAACTCTTGACATCAGTCTTATCGATGTATGTTTATTGAGTAACCCAGAAACTGTTGACATCAGTCTTATCGATGTGTGTTTATTGGGTAACCCAGAACCCTTGACATCAGTCTTATCGATGTGTGTTTATTGAGTAACCCAGAACCCTTGACATCAGTCTTATCGATGTATGTTTATTGGGTAACCCAGAAACCCTCGACATCAGTCTTATCGATGTATGTTTATTGGGTAACCCAGAAACTCTTGACATCAGTCTTATCGATGTATGTTTATTGAGTAACCCAGAAACTGTTGACATCAGTCTTATCGATGTATGTTTATTGAGTAACCCAGAAACTGTTGACATCAGTCTTATCGATGTATGTTTATTGGGTAACCCAGAACCCTTGATATCAGTCTTATCGATGTATGTTTATTGAGTAACCCAGAAACCCTTGACATCAGTCTTATCGATGTATGTTTATTGGGTAACCCAGAAACTCTTGACATCAGTCTTATCGATGTATGTTTATTGAGTAACCCAAAAACCCTCGACATCAGTCTTATCGATGTATGTTTATTGGGTAACCCAGAAACCCTCGACATCAGTCTTATCGATGTATGTTTATTGGGTAACCCAGAAACTCTTGACATCAGTCTTATCGATGTATGTTTATTGAGTAACCCAGAAACCCTCGACATCAGTCTTATCGATGTATGTTTATTGAGTAACCCAGAAACTGTTGACATCAGTCGTATCGATGTATGTTTATTGAGTAACCCAGAAACTGTTGACATCAGTCTTATCGATGTATGTTTATTGAGTAACCCAGAAACTGTTGACATCAGTCTTATCGATGTATGTTTATTGAGTAACCCAGAAACCCTCGACATCAGTCTTATCGATGTATGTTTATTGAGTAACCCAGAAACTGTTGACATCAGTCGTACCGATGTATGTTTATTGAGTAACCCAGAAACTCTCGACATCAGTCTTATCGATGTGTGTTTCTTTTGAAAACAAAGCTGATTTATTTTGTCATGAAATCAGACATGTATTCGGTCATATTAAACTTGTTTTGCTGTATCTAGCACCCCGTGAACTCGCCATCATTGCGGACTTGACATGTTGAACACTGTTGACATACGTCTTTTCCTCTTTGATATATATTTTCTTAATTAACCGTTGCAAACCTTCGTCGTGTAACGAATAAACGACATCGAGCTTAGCGGCCACGACAGGGAGCTAAAAAGGCAAGTCTGATAGCTTATTACAACTGAGAGCACCATCCATCATGGATCCGATCATATGGAACCATCCTTACCATGCAACATACAGCTGATGACTCCCACTGGCAGTGACTGTCCCACACCGTTACCTAGTGCAGTTTACAGACTTGGTCTTATAATGTCTACATCGAACGGGCATAAGAATGGACAAAGCATTATTATTTTTATCATCTAATTGATTATATAAATAACTACATGGATTTATGGAAATGAATATATGGCTAACACTCCCCATGTAATTTACACATTTCTGTCAGAGGTAAAAAAGTTGGTTTTGTGCTTATTGCAAATGCTGTCAGAGTACAGTCAACATTTATGGATAACCACTTCGTACCACCTGGTACAACTTCATTTCAACAAGTCAGGTATGAATAATGTCATGAATGAAACTAATTTTGAATATGGTATGCCTCAACATAAATGTTTAACATGTATTCGTCTATTCTTTACTCAAAATTGATTTAAGACAACACGTGAGATTTTAAGACAAGAATTATACGAGGGATGATTGATATGTTGTGAGCCTCATAAGGAAGGATTTGAATTTTGCCGGACATATTGTATTATTTTTCAACATAATCCCCTTCAGTATCTATACAATTTTGTAAGAGGTGTTTAAGTGCCTCAATGCTACTTTTATAGAACTCCTTTTCTAGGCTGTTCAGAAAGTCATCCACTGCATGTATGACGTCATCATGGAACAGACAGTGGGTGCCTGATATAGCTGTTTTTAGTTTTGGAAGTCCGAGATCAGGTGAATAAGGCGGCGATCAATCAATTTAAAGCCACAATCGTGAATGGCAGCCATGGAAATGACAGACTTGTGAACAGGAGCATTGTCCTGATGGAATAGCACACCTTTAGTGAGCTTCTGTGACGCTTAAGTTTAATATTTTCCCGTAACTGCCTCAGAAGTAAAGCATAGTATGTGCAACTGATTAGTTTGTCCCTTTTAGAGATAATCTATCATCAGAATACCATCTGCATCCCAGAAAACCGAGGCATTGACCTTCCCAGCTGATGGAAGTCTTTGCCTTTTTTGGCGGGGGAGAGCTAGGGTGCTTCCATTGTTTCGATTGTTGTTTGGCCTCTGGAGTAAAATGATGGACCCATGTTTAATCTATAGTGACAAATCTCTGAAGAAAATTAGTAGGATCTTCCTCAAAAGTTGAGATTAGCATGCGATAATGCGGGCTTGGTGTACTTCTAATCAACTATCAGAATGCTTGGTACCCATTGGGCGGAAAGCCTTCTCATTGCAAGATCCTCGGTCAGAATGGAAAGTGCTACCTCGTCGATATAAACTAACCAAATGAGACCAGTCCTTGGGTTCACGGCCCTATATAGTCAGAGAAAAGTAGGACTTAAAAAGAACATCCTTGAGTACCTCCTTCAATGCGAGGCTCACAACATATCAACCATCCCTCTTAAGTTCAACGTAATGGGACATAAATGACTGACCATTTGTCTGAACATTCGATGATAAAGTCGTATATTTTGGATGCTAATTCCATGCTAAACCGATTCACTTCACTTTCAGAAGAAAGGACACTAATTTCATCTATATCAACATGTCTAATCTAAGCAATGTCTCGTTGAAATACATTTTCCCAAAATCGAAATAGCATTATTGTTGACAGATTAATCCGTAAAAAATGAGACAATACCTCCGTGTAACACAGTCGTAACTCAAAGTACAGGGACATCATCAAAACAGTACAAGGGAATATACCCAGGTGCTACAGAAGGGAAAGCGCCCCCTTAATCGACGACAACCAACCTGTAAATCTAGGCTAATGTCGTGTGTAAAATGATAACCGTCATAGAGACAACAGGCATGTCCATTAGCTTCACATCACACAGGAACATTGAATATTCCCCAGCGATATGATGATGTCGATTATAAATTATCACGGAAATCTTAATATTAGGGAAGGTTCTTAAATATCGTGATATATAAACACTGTTAGGTCGGGAAGCAGCAAGGTCACTATCTATAAAAGGAGAAAATAACGATAAAAATATGACACATGCTCAAAAACAGGAAAAAAACAAAACAAAGATCGTTCCCATTAATTCATCGAAAATAAAAGATTGATGTGATGTTAAGACGGTAAATTTGACCATCCTATATCATACAAGGAATTATTCAAAACCCAATGACAATGCATTGATTATATAGAGGAGCCAAGCAGGATGACAACCAATCCGTCTTGTACATGTATGGACGTTGTTTGTACAGTAGAATGCCCTATCATTAGACCCCTTATATAGTTATCACCGCTATCATGTGCTATCAGAGGGCTGTACACACGACACACGGGTGAGGCACCTTTTAATGTATGGAATAATGATTCGTCCGCCTCCGACTCGTCAGTGATGTTAGGGCAAAAGGAAGGAAGTCACTCAAAATGGGTCTGGACGAGATATAGCAGAATTAACCCTACAATCAATTTCATCTCGCTTAGATGCTATTTTTGGTTTGATATCCGATTTTATTGAACTCATCATGATAAGTAAAATTACCAGAAACATCCATCGACCGATACAACAACCGCAGCGAAATAACTATAACGAATGGGTGAAATTAGTATCATCAGTGTCCCTGTATGTAATTAGTATCGTCAGTGTCCCTGTATGGAATTAGTATCGGTGTCCCTGTATGGAATTAGTATCATAAGTGTCCCTGTATGGAATTAGTATCGTCAGTGTCCCTGTATGGAATTAGTATCATCAGTGTCCCTGTATGGAATTAGTATCATCAGTGTTCCTGTATGGAATTAGTATCAGTGTCCCTGTATGGAATTAGTATCATAAGTGTCCCTGTATGGAATTAGTATCGTCAGTGTTCCTGTATGGAATTAGTATCATAAGTGTCCCTGTATGGAATATGTATCACCAGTGTCCCTGTATGGAATATGTATCACCAGTGTCCCTGTATGGAATTAGTATCGTCAGTGTCCCTGTATGGAATTAGTATCAGTTTCCCTGTATGGAATTAGTATCGTCAGTGTCCCTGTATGGAATTAGTATCAGTGTCCCTGCATGGAATTAGTATCGTCAGTGTCCCTGTATGGAATTAGTACCGTCAGTGTCACTGTATGGAATTAGTATCAGTGTCCCTGTATGGAATTAGTATCGTCAGTGTCCCTGTATGGAATTAGTATCGTCAGTGTCCCTGTATGGAATTAGTATCATCAGTGTCCCTGTATGGAATTAGTATCATCAGTTTCCCTGTATTGAATTAGTATCATCAGTGTCCCTGTATTGAATTAGAATCATCAATGTCCCTGTATGGAATTAGTATCGTCAGTGTCCCTGTATGGAATTAGTATCGTCAGTGTTCCTGTATGGAATTAGTATCGTCGGTGTCCCTGTATGGAATTAGTATAATCTGTGTCCCTGTATGGAATTAGTATCGTCAGTGTCCCTGTATTGAATTAGTATCATCAGTGTCCCTGTATGGAATTAGTATCGTCAGTTTCCCTGTATGGAATTAGTATCGTCAGTTTCCCTGTATGGAATTAGTATCGTCAGTGTCCCTGTATGGAATTAGTATCAGTGTCCCTGTATGGAATTAGTATCATAAGTGTCCCTGTATGGAATTAGTATCGTCAGTGTCCCTGTATGGAATTAGTATCATCAGTGTCCCTGTATGGAATTAGTATCAGTGTCCCTGTATGGAATAAGTATCAGTGTCCCTGTATGGAATTAGTATCATCAGTGTCCCTGTATGGAATTAGTATCATCAGTTTCCCTGTAAGGAATTAGTATCGTCAGTGTCCCTGTATGGAATTAGTATCATCAGTGTCCCTGTATGGAATTAGTATCGTCAGTGTCCCTGTATGGAATTAGCATCGTCAGTGTCCCTGTATGGAATTAGTATCATCAGTGTCCCTGTATGGAATTAGTATCGTCAGTGTCCCTGTATGGAATTAGTATCATCAGTGTCCCTGTATGGAATTAGTATCAGTGTCCCTGTATGGAATTAGTATCATCAGTGTCCCTGTATGGAATTAGTATCAGTGTCCCTGTATGGAATTAGCATCGTCAGTGTCCCTGTATGGAATTAGTATCATCAGTGTCCCTGTATGGAATTAGTATCAGTGTCCCTGTATGGAATTAGTATCATCAGTGTCCCTGTAAGGAATTAGTATCATCAGTGTCCCTGTATGGAATTAGTATCGTCAGTGACCCTGTATGGAATTAGTATCATCAGTGTCCCTGTATGGAATTAGTATCGTCAGTGTCCCTGTATGGAATTAGTATCATCAGTGTCCCTGTATGGAATTAGTATCGTCAGTGTCCCTGTATGGAATTAGTATCGTCAGTGTCCCTGTATGGAATTAGTATCATCAGTGTCCCTGTATGGAATTAGTATCATCAGTGTCCCTGTATGGAATTAGTATCGTCAGTGTCCCTGTAAGGAATTAGTATCATCAGTGTCCCTGTATGGAATTAGTATCGTCAGTTTCCCTGTAAGGAATTAGTATCGTCAGTGTCCCTGTATGGAATTAGTATCGTCAGTGTCCCTGTATGGAATTAGTATCGTCAGTGTCCCTGTATGGAATTAGTATCGTCAGTTTCCCTGTAAGGAATTAGTATCGTCAGTGTCCCTGTATGGAATTAGTATCATCAGTGTCCCTGTATGGAATTAGTATCGTCAGTGTCCCTGTATGTAATAAGTATCGTCAGTGTCCCTGTATGGATTAGTATCGTCAGTGTCCCTGTATGGAATTAGTATCATCAGTGTCCCTGTATGGAATTAGTATCGTCAGTGTCCCTGTATGGAATTAGTATCATCAGTGTCCCTGTATGGAATTAGTATCATCAGTGTCCCTGTATGGAATTAGTATCGTCAGTGTCCCTGTAAGGAATTAGTATCATCAGTGTCCCTGTATGGAATTAGTATCGTCAGTGTCCCTGTATGGAATTAGTATCGTCAGTTTCCCTGTAAGGAATTAGTATCATCAGTGTCCCTGTATGGATTAGTATCGTCAGTGTCCCTGTATGGAATTAGTATCGTCAGTGTCCCTGTATGGAATTAGTATCGTCAGTGTCCCTGTATGGATTAGTATCAGTGTCCCTGTATGGAATTAGTATCAGTGTCCCTGTATGGAATTAGTATCGTCAGTGTCCCTGTAAGGAATTAGTATCATCAGTGTCCCTGTATGGAATTAGTATCGTCAGTGTCCCTGTATGGAATTACTATCGTCAGTGTCCCTGTATGGATTAGTATCATCAGTGTCCCTGTATGGAATTAGTATCGTCAGTGTCCCTGTATGGAATTAGTATCATCAGTGTCCCTGTATGGAATAAGTATCGTCAGTGTCCCTGTATGGAATTAGTATCATCAGTGTCCCTGTATGGAATTAGTATCAACGATATTGTTATAACTGATAACTAACAAATTTTATATAGTTTGGCCAGGTATTTCTAAATATTCTGAAAATATTATCACCGATTCTCATTATTATCAATGAGTAAATGATATTTAAAGTAATCCTCAAACACCACGGTATTATTTTTTTTTTATCTCCAACGAAATTGGTAATTTGTACTAAAGCAACTTTGTCCTCCCTAAGGGACTTCGGGTGGTCAGAAAGGGCGGAGGGGATAGATTATAAAACAATGACTGGTTTTCGGCCGGTTCCCAGGCAAGGAATGATGCTTTCAATCTCTAAAATATGACAAATTGACACAAAAAGTTCAGTATATGTCTTGTTACTGTAACTTTCACAAAGCCAGACTAAATGTACGACTCTGACAGTCTGGAGCCTGTCAACATATACTCTTTATTTTTGACTCTGAGGCATTAGTGCAATTAACACATTTTAGTATTAAAAGATGATATTTGATATACAAACTAATTTCTTTGGAATAGACCATGTCACAAAACAGTTCTAATACAGCACCCTGTGTAATGGTAGTAGTAGATCATGTCATAAAACGGTTCTAATACAGCACCCTGTGTAATGATAGTAGTAGACCATGTCATAAAACGGTTCTAATACAACACCCTGTGTAATGGTAGTAGTAGACCATGTCATAAAACGGTTCTAATACAGCACCCTGTGTAATGATAGTAGTAGACCATGTCACAAAACGGTTCTAATACAGCACCCTGTGTAATGGTAGTAGTAGACCATGTCATAAAACAGTTCTAATACAGCACCCTGTGTAATGGTAGTAGTAGACCATGTCATAAAACAGTTCTAATACAGCACCCTGTGTAATGGAAGTAGCAGTAGACCATGTCACAAAACGGTTCTAATACAGCACCCTGTGTAATGATAGTAGTAGACCATGTCATAAAACGGTTCTAATACAGCACCCTGTGTAATGATAGTAGTAGACCATGTCATAAAACGGTTCTAATACAGCACCCTGTGTAATGATAGTAGTAGACCATGTCATAAAACGGTTCTAATACAGCACCCTGTGTAATGGTAGTAGTAGACCATGTCATAAAACGGTTCTAATACAGCACCCTGTGTAATGGTAGTAGTAGACCATGTCATAAAACGGTTCTAATACAGCACCCTGTGTAATGGAAGTAGTAGTAGACCATGTCATAAAACGGTTCTAATACAGCACCCTGTGTAATGGTAGTAGTAGACCATGTCATAAAACGGTTCTAATACAGCACCCTGTGTAATGGAAGTAGTAGTAGACCATGTCATAAAACGGTTCTAATACAGCACCCTGTGTAATGGAAGTAGTAGTAGACCATGTCATAAAACGGTTCTAATACAGCACCCTGTGTAATGGTAGTAGTAGACCATGTCATAAAACGGTTCTAATACAGCACCCTGTGTAATGGAAGTAGTAGTAGACCATGTCATAAAACGGTTCTAATACAGCACCCTGTGTAATGATAGTAGTAGACCATGTCATAAAACGGTTCTAATACAGCACCCTGTGTAATGATAGTAGTAGACCATGTCACAAAACGGTTCTAATACAGCACCCTGTGTAATGGTAGTAGTAGATGATGTCATAAAACGGTTCTAATACAGCACCCTGTGTAATGGTAGTAGTAGATGATGTCATAAAACGGTTCTAATACAGCACCCTGTGTAATGAGAGCAGTAGACCATGACATAAAACGGTTCTAATACAGCACCCTGTGTAATGATAGTAGTAGTAGACCATGTCATAAAACGGTTCTAATACAGCACCCTGTGTAATGGTAGTAGTAGATGATGTCATAAAACGGTTCTAATACAGCACCCTGTGTAATGGTAGTAGTAGACCATGTCATAAAACGGTTCTAATACAGCACCCTGTGTAATGGTAGTAGTAGACCATGTCATAAAACAGTTCTAATACAGCACCCTGTGTAATGGTAGTAGTAGACCATGTCATAAAACGGTTCTAATACAGCACCCTGTGTAATGGTAGTAGTAGACCATGTCATAAAACGGTTCTAATACAGCACCCTGTGTAATGAGAGCAGTAGACCATGACATAAAACGGTTCTAATACAGCACCCTGTGTAATGAGAGCAGTAGACCATGACATAAAACGGTTCTAATACAGCACCCTGTGTAATGAGAGCAGTAGACCATGACATAAAACGGTTCTAATACAGCACCCTGTGTAATGAGAGCAGTAGATCATGTCACAAAACGGTTCTAATACAGCACCCTGTGTTATGGTAGTAGTAGACCATGTCATAAAACAGTTCTAATACAGCACCCTGTGTAATGGTAGTAGTAGACCATGACATAAAACGGTTCTAATACAGCACCCTGTGTAATGATAGTAGACCATGTCATAAAACGGTTCTAATACAGCACCCTGTGTAATGGTAGTAGTAGACCATGTCATAAAACGGTTCTAATACAGCACCCTGTGTAATGAGAGCAGTAGACCATGACATAAAACGGTTCTAATACAGCACCCTGTGTAATGAGAGCAGTAGACCATGACATAAAACGGTTCTAATACAGCACCCTGTGTAATGGTAGTAGTAGACCATGTCATAAAACGGTTCTAATACAGCACCCTGTGTAATGAGAGCAGTAGATCATGTCACAAAACGGTTCTAATACAGCACCCTGTGTAATGGTAGCAGTAGACTATGTCATAAAACAGTTCTAATACAGCACCCTGTGTAATGATAGTAGTAGATCATGTCATAAAATGGTTCTAATACAGCACCCTGTGTAATGGTAGTAGTAGACCATGTCATAAAACAGTTCTAATACAGCACCCTGTGTAATGATAGTAGTAGACCATGTCATAAAACAGTTCTAATACAGCACCCTGTGTAATGATAGTAGTAGACCATGTCATAAAATGGTTCTAATACAGCACCCTGTGTAATGATAGTAGTAGACCATGTCATAAAACAGTTCTAATACAGCACCCTGTGTAATGATAGTAGTAGATCATGTCATAAAACGGTTCTAATACAGCACCCTGTGTAATGGTAGTAGTAGATGATGTCATAAAACGGTTCTAATACAGCACCCTGTGTAATGGTAGTAGTAGATGATGTCATAAAACGGTTCTAATACAGCACCCTGTGTAATGATAGTAGTAGACCATGTCATAAAACGGTTCTAATACAGCACCCTGTGTAATGATAGTAGTAGATCATGTCATAAAACGGTTCTAATACAGCACCCTGTGTAATGATAGTAGTAGACCATGTCATAAAACGGTTCTAATACAGCACCCTGTGTAATGGTAGTAGTAGACCATGTCATAAAACGGTTCTAATACAGCACCCTGTGTAATGATAGTAGTAGACCATGTCATAAAACGGTTCTAATACAGCACCCTGTGTAATGGTAGTAGTAGACCATGTCATAAAACAGTTCTAAAACAGCACCCTGTGTAATGATAGTAGTAGATGATGTCATAAAACGGTTCTAATACAGCACCCTGTGTAATGATAGTAGTAGACTATGTCATAAAACAGTTCTAATACAGCACCCTGTGTAATGGTAGTAGTAGACCATGTCATAAAACGGTTCTAATACAGCACCCTGTGTAATGGTAGTAGTAGATGATGTCATAAAACGGTTCTAATACAGCACCCTGTGTAATGATAGTAGTAGACTATGTCATAAAACGGTTCTAATACAGCACCCTGTGTAATGGTAGTAGTAGACCATGTCATAAAACGGTTCTAATACAGCACCCTGTGTAATGGTAGTAGTAGACCATGTCATAAAACAGTTCTAATACAGCACCCTGTGTAATGGTAGTAGTAGACCATGTCATAAAACGGTTCTAATACAGCACCCTTTGTAATGGTAGTAGTAGACCATGTCATAAAACGGTTCTAATACAGCACCCTGTGTAATGATAGTAGTAGACCATGTCATAAAACGGTTCTAATACGGCACCCTGTGTAATGGTAGTAGTAGACCATGTCACAAAATGGTTCTAATACAGCACCCTGTGTAATGGTAGTAGTAGACCATGTCATAAAACGGTTCTAATACAGCACCCTTTGTAATGATAGTAGTAGACCATGTCACAAAACGGTTCTAATACAGCACCCTGTGTAATGATAGCAGTAGACCATGTCATAAAACAGTTCTAATACAGCACTCGTGTAATGGTAGTAGTAGACCATGTCATAAAACGGTTCTAATACAGCACTCTGTGTAATGATAGCAGTAGACCATGTCATAAAACGGTTCTAATACAGCACCCTGTGTAATGAGAGCAGTAGACTATCTACTGTGGATTATTCATACTGTGAATACTTAATTAAATATTTACAAACACTGCAATGTGAAATAAAATATGACACGAACATGAGTTATCATGGATGTTTTATTTCCCTCCTTCTCAGCACAATATGACACTACTCTCCGGCATGATCATTACAAAAACTTATGCGTAGCCATTAAAAAAAACAGAGAATCTTATCTGGTACGCCCTCAAAGACATGACCATGTGGTACGCCCTCAAAGACATGACCATGTGGTACGCCCTCAAAGACATGACCATGTGGTACGCCCTCAAGGAGACATGACCATGTGGTACGCCCTCAAAGACATGACCATGTGGTACGCCCTCAAAGACATGACCATGTGGTACGCCCTCAAAGACATGACCATGTGGTACGCCCTCAAAGACATGACCATGTGGTACGCCCTCAAAGATTTGACCATGTGGTAGCTAACTCATATTGCACAATACATCAATGTATCTATATATAATATCAAAATTATGGTAATGTGGCTAAAATAGAGATTTGGAATATGACATTCATATCGAATTACATAGGTTATATTCTATCTAATATAAATATGTTAACATCCTGGATTCATCAACTGCTGGTGATTGGTATATGAGGGGATGGGTATATGTTTTAATTCACTTCAGAAAAATGTCTATATCTATATGAGCATTAAATACAAAGTTTGTATTTGATATTTACAGCTAGCAAGCTGTAATATAACACATGAAATTTGATTACACATTGTATGGTAATTTAAATGTATTCCCGTGTCATCTGGCACCTAGTAAGAGTATAAACTTTGTTTTCTAAAAATAATGTATCTTAATACTGAAACCGTCTTTGGATTTACCTCCTTTTGATTGACATCCTCTATAGGCCTCTGTAGGGGCTCTGACAGTCAGCCTCTTACACACACAGTGACTTGTATTGCATAGATACAAATACAGCTAATCAAATTGTCCAGTGAAACAAATGAGCGTCACCAGTTCAGGAAACAGGCGTTTCCACCACCAGCAGTCTGCGGTTATGTGATGAGGTTTTACAATGATCAATATGAAATCCTGGTGTTCCATCTGGGGATGTTCAATGATACAAGCTTTTTACAAGTATACTTTGGCAAGGGGCATATGGATTATATATTACTCAATAAGTTGGATATGAATTATATACATAAATGCCTTTTTGACCCCACATATTACTACCATCTAATTAACACTTATAAACTTTCCATCCACTCCTCCCTGTTTCCATTTGGTCTATCTTAGCCCCTCCCTCCCCCTCCCTGACGTATCTTAAATGTCATTACAGGGATACTGATAGTCATCCATGTGTGGAACCAAAAAAGCATATTTTATCTGTAATATCTAATTATACCTACAATAATCAAATTTTGATGGGATTAAATTACAACTATTTTTAAATCAAATCTAAAATTTAGGGTCAATTACAACATGCTCTTTACAACAACCATTGTCAAACATTAACATCTAATATCAGGAAAAACAAACATAAAATATCTAGTTTATGAACATCTTTTCTGAATTTACTTGGTTAGCTTTGTTTAGCATCTTGGTAACATGTATATATTATTGAAACATGTATATATGTTTTTGTTTTAAATCCAGGTATATAATTCTGGTGAGTTAGATCCAGGTAAGATATTTGTGGAAGTTGAATCCCTGTTAAACAATTCTATTTTCTGGTAAAGGATGGAATGACTTTGTATACAATGGAATGTACAATCAGAACTCGGACCTGTGATCATTAGGACTGATCGGCCTATGATAATTAGGACCGACCTATGATAATTAGGACCGACCTGTGATAATTAGGACTGACCTGTGATAATTAGGACAAGAAGCGAGATCACAACCTAGGAATGACTTAAAGTGCTTGCTATAGCACCATCACTGATATACACAGTCCTAAGGCAAGCTTGTCAACCTGACATTAACAAATAACACTGGCCAAATGTCACACTGCTACATGTAGTACATACATAGTTAACTTACACTGGGGGACATAATACCCAGTAATTAACATTTACTGGATGTACATAAACTGTACACTGTCATAATTAACACCCAGCTGTCTATACATTCAAAGATTTCTAAACAACAAATCTGGAAAGATTACACATGTAAAATCATTCACAAAATATAATTACTTCAAAGAAGTATGTAAATTAAATTCTCCAAATCATGCAATGATTTATAATTATATAATAAATATGCTCTACATTCAACAATTTCATTTCTTAACCATTATTGAAGTTGTAAATATCATCACCTGATTTTAATTTCAAATTAATAAGTTCTATTTTTGACAATGAGAGAGTTTTATGGTGATATTGGTATATACGTATAATCCCATCTAAACCGTTCAAATTTTTGTCATCAAAAAATGTGCACCAAGAGAAACTTCACAAGTGAATAATAATAATAAAAGTATTACGGAAATCAATTGATTCTACTCAGCAGGTGTGTTTAGATATAGAACAGTTGTTACACGGAACAAGGAGGAAGGGAGGTAAGCTATTATCTATCATACGGAATCAATATTCTCGCCCCATTCCCTGGTAAAGATTCTCTGCTATTCATACCAAGAATTAACATCATTTATGTCACATTTTCTAACTACCTATGCGGAGGATAAAACAGTTCCGGAGATTAAAATATCAATCTGAAATCATATATCACAGATATTCTTGTTTACATGATAAAATTGCTCAGATATGTTCATTGGTCGATATGTACAAAAATCTATAATCGGTGAAATATTTACAGTCATGCTATCAAGAGTATAAGCCTTGATTCTAACAATTCTGTTCACAATGTATTTCATAAAAACATGTAACTATACAGCATAATGAAGGGCGTATTCCCCCGTATATAATATTGAGGACTACAATGACAGTCATAATTCAAACACTTGTTCAACTAATAAAGGAGAAATGTGATTTTTATATTTTTTTCCTGTAATTTATTTACGAAATCATTGATTGTTCTGTATGACTAATAGTAAAGGTAATGTTAATTTATGATCCATTATGCATCGTGTTACGCGTTTTGTGATTATATAAAACTGATTAGTTGTATACATGTCTACTGCGGCCTTACACAAAGTTTTATTTGTATTGGAGTTATCTCCCCTATGAGTTGTTTAACGTTCAGTGTGTACAACTTATTATAGTAATGTGAAATTCACCAGGCATTAAAGTTATCTCACAATAGTAAGTCTTCTCCACAGAGATTCTAACCTGTTACATTATGGTAGTTTATCTCCTCAACACGTAAACCATCCAATGATGTCATGATCGAGATGATGAATATACAGGATATAGGACTCATATCTTTGTTCTGACAGTTATAATGATGAGGACGATGGAATATTTAATGAGGATGCATCACTGTATAACAGAAATATTTGTGTTGTTAACACACATTCAAGATAAAACAATGCTAACATTCCTGATCCTACATAAAAGTGATTTTTAAGTAATTCAAAAATCCTTCTATGGCTTTTTAATTCAAACAGAACTCCACACATATTTCTGTTTTACAGACAAGAACCTGAGAATAACTTTAAACTTTGTGCATCATTTTAAAGTCACAAATCGTTGCACCGTTACACAAGTAGATTGGTCATTAACAGTGCCAGTCAGAATATATCTCTTATATAATAAGATCTGACAAATTGGCAAAACGCTGGTCAAATGGATGGCATAGGTCAACAGACATTTATATAGACACCGTAACAGTAGTATCACTACCACAGGGCAGGCCTTCTCAAAAACAGCACTTAAACACGATAATGTTCCATTACGTGGTATCATTCAATCACAAAGGCAGTTTCAGTAAATCTAATCAAATTAAATTCATCAATTAGAATGGAGAGATTGCATCATAATACACAATGAATCGCCATGTGGTGTTTTGTTCTAGTCCTCTCTCTAACCTACCCCTGTCTCGTGTTCAATGTGTTCCAGTCCTCTCTCTAACCTACCCCTGTCTCGTGTTCAATGTGTTCTAGTCCTCTCTCTAACCTACCCCTGTCTCGTGTTCAATGTGTTCCAGTCCTCTCTCTAACCTACCCCTGTCTCGTGTTCAATGTGTTCTAGTCCTCTCTCTAACCTACCCCTGTCTCGTGTTCAATGTGTTCCAGTCTTCTCTCTAACCTACCCCTGTCTCGTGTTCAATGTGTTCTAGTCCTTTCTCTAACCTACCCCTGTCTCGTGTTCAATGTGTTCTAGTCCTCTCTCTAACCTACCCCTGTCTCGTGTTCAATGTGTTCTAGTCCTCTCTCTAACCTACCCCTGTCTTGTGTTCAATGTGTTCCAGTCTTCTCTCTAACCTACCCCTGTCTCGTGTTCAATGTGTTCCAGTCCTCTCTCTAACCTACCCCCGTCTTGTGTTCAATATGTTCCAGTCCTCTCTAACCTATCCCTGTCTCGTGTTCAATGTGTTCCAGTCCTCTCTCTAACTCCTGTCTCGTGTTCAATGTGTTCCAGTCCTCTCTAACCTATCCCTGTCTTGTGTTCAATGTGTTCCAGTCCTCTCTCTAACCTACCCCTGTCTCGAGTTCAATGTGTTCCAGTCCTCTCTCTAACCTATCCCTGTCTTGTGTTCAATGTGTTCCAGTCCTCTCTCTAACCTACCCCTGTCTCGAGTTCAATGTGTTCCAGTCCTCTCTCTAACCTACCCCTGTCTCGTGTTCAATGTGTTCCAGTCCTCTCTCTAACCTACCCCTGTCTCGAGTTCAATGTGTTCCAGTCTTCTCTCTAACCTACCCCTGTCTTGTGTTCAATGTTTCAGTCCTCTCTCTAACCTACCCCTGTCTCGTGTTCAATGTGTTCCAGTCCTCTCTCTAACCTACCCCTGTCTCGTGTTCAATGTGTTCCAGTCCTCTCTCTAACCTACCCCTGTCTCGTGTTCAATGTGTTCCAGTCTTCTCTCTAACCTACCCCTGTCTCGTGTTCAATGTTTCAGTCCTCTCTCTAACCTATCCCCGTCTCGTGTTCAATGTGTTCCAGTCCTCTCTCTAACCTATCCCCGTCTCGTGTTCAATGTGTTTCAGTCCTCTCTCTAACCTACCCCTGTCTTGTGTTCAATGTTTCAGTCCTCTCTCTAACCTACCCCTGTCTTGTGTTCAATGTGTTCCAGTCTTCTCTCTAACTTACCCCTGTCTCGTGTTCAATGTTTCAGTCCTCTCTCTAACTTACCCCTGTCTCGTGTTCAATGTGTTCCAGTCCTCTCTCTAACCTATCCCCGTCTCGTGTTCAATGTGTTCCAGTCCTCTCTCTAACTTACCCCTGTCTCGTGTTCAATGTGTTCTAGTCCTCTCTCTAACTTACCCCTGTCTCGTGTTCAATGTGTTCCAGTCCTCTCTCTAACCTATCCCTGTCTCGTGTTCAATGTGTTTCAGTCCTCTCTCTAACCTACCCCTGTCTCGTGTTCAATGTGTTCTAGTCCTCTCTCTAACCTACCCCTTGTCTTGTCGTTTTAATGTGTGTTCCAGTCTTCTCTATAAACCCCAAATAAAAACTATTTTTTAAGTCAATGGAAGCAAAGTTTGAATCTAAATTACTGGCTAACAAAAACAGATGCAGAAAAAATTTACTAGAAGAGAAACTGAACACAACTATAATTGTTGTAGTCTATCTTGTGTACAAATTGTAGATTTGATTTCCTGAGATCCTCAAACCAAAACAATGTATTTGGGTAGGAAAGTTGGTTCAGCAGGATGAAACTTGTTACCTACATGACTGAATATGATAATAAATTCACTTCACATCATCAACTACTGCATAGACAGTACATTTATTGTCACAGACTGCTGTCTCCGAAACACTCTCCTGTACTCTACACCAGGTCTCTTAGCTCCTGTACATGTACTCCTTTACTCTACACCAGGTCTCTTAGCTCCATAGCTTGACAACCACTGCGTAGACTAACACTGCCATATACTGCAGTTAAATTTGGCAAAATTAGGCACAACCTTCATCAAAAGGTAGGTCATATCAGAGAAAGCTGCCACAAATATTCACTTGATTTGTGTAATGTTTGCTCATTCAGAATAAACCATTGTGGTAACTAATATTGTGAAATTTTGTCATAAATACATATTAGATATTATCAGGAAGTGAACAACATCCAGTGGATATTCACCTTCCGAATCCTTGGACATCTCCATGGATTTGTATGGAAACTTTCACATTCCGAATCCTTGGACATCTCCATGGATTTCTATGGAGACTTTCACATTCCGAATCCTTGGACGTCTCCATGGATTTTTATGGAAACTTTCACATTCCGAATCCTTGGACATCTCCATGGATTTGTATGGAGACTTTCACCTTCCGAATCCTTGGACATCTCCATGGATTTGTATGGAGACTTTCACCTTCCGAATCCTTGGACATCTCCATGGATTTGTATGGAAACTTTCACATTCCGAATCCTTGGACATCTCCATGGATTTGTATGGAAACTTTCACATTCCAAATCCTTGGACATCTCCATGGATTTCTATGGAGACTTTCACATTCCGAATCCTTGGACGTCTCCATGGATTTCTATGGAGACTTTCACATTCCGAATCCTTGGACATCTCCATGGATTTCTATGGAGACTTTCACCTTCCGAATCCTTGGACATCTCCATGGATTTGTATGGAGACTTTTATCACTTAATTAAAAGTTGATTTCCATCCCAATTTAACGGGATACATCCACACTATATTTCTGAGATGTTGCTTGATTGTCTCCAGTAGGTCACAGATCACTTTCCATTGTTGTGACATATCAGCATTGATCTTTTGAAGACACTCCATTGTTACAAGGTATTTTCATCTCCATTGTTTGGAGATATCTTGACACTCCATTGTTTGGAGATATCTTGACCCTCCATTGTTTGGAGATATCTTGACCCTCCATTGTTTGGAGATATCTTGACCCTCCATTGTTTGGAGATATCTTGACCCTCCATTGTTTGGAGATATCTTGACCCTCCATTGTTTGGAGATATCTTGACCCACCATTGTTTGGAGATATCTTGACCCTCCATTGTTTAAATATCTTGAACCTTTTATTGTTTGGAGATATCTATTTCCATAGGTTTGCATTATGTCAATCAATACCTGCATCACCTACATAGCACCACAGAAACACATGTTGTCAGAAGTGACAAGGGCTGACTACACCAAATCTGTAGGGTGTCAGCTGGAGTATCCTATCACTCTGTGTTCCACCCTCAGTGAGGCGTTACTATAGTTAATGTCCATCAATAAATATCTAGGGAATGTTTCATATAAGGCGTTCCTCTGGCGGTGGCTTCATAACATTTCCAAGTTCTACTCTTGACCCCGTGACCTCTTGGCGACTTGGACTGTAGTGACCTCTAGTAGCACGTTTACTCCGTGCCAATACTAAAAATATGATGACACCTGAAAATAAAAATGACAACAGTATGAGTTCTTTATTTCACCCTTTCCATTAAAGGTTTCTATGACAAGTACAGAACATAGATATTTAATGTAACAGCCTAAAACAGTAAGAGTTTTAACAAACCATAGCTTTGTACTTATATTTACTGGTAACTTCATAATCTTAAAATTTACTTGAATTTTTTAAACATGTATGTTCAATGAAACTAAGATATAGAAGATTTGACAAGCGTTTTCCAATAAGCCTCGATATAAGCCATACCATCTCCATAACAACCAATGTGAAAGGGGAGACAATCGACATAAAAAACTCACCAACAACAATGAGAAGTAGAACCGCGGCCACTGTGGGGCCTATGATAATGGCTAGATTGTTATCCTGGCTGATTTTCTGGTACTCTGGGTTCTGTATTAAGACAAAATATCTCTATTATATCTTAATTACTACACATCATAGTAATTTTTTCTGACAAAGTTAATTTGTCACACGAGGACTGTTTCAGTTATTTCGAAACCTAAAACAAAACATAATTCTGGAATCAAAAGATTGAGATTAAAATCTCTCTCACAATATATTTCAGCCTCCCACTTAACAAAGCCACTTATAAACACCACATTGAAATGTCACAAAATGTCCTTCTTTAATCGAAATTCAAGGACACAAGTTTTCTTTTTTTCAACTATCTTCTTTGTCTCCTACTTTCAGGACAAACATGTTTATTTACTGACATTCTAATTAGAACTGAGATATCTCTCATTTCAAGGACTTCAAGCATTTCATTTATGAAAATCTTTTATTCTTGGGTTTTCCTTTGAATCTATATGATTGTAATTACCCGCTGTGCACAGAGTTTGCCCATGTATTCACTGGTACATTCACACTGGAACGTCCCGGGTAAGTTGGTACATTTACCGCCATTGATACATGGACTGCTCACGCATTCGTTCACGTCCTCCATACAGGTCACGTTTGTATAGCCTGCAAATAGTCATGGAACCAAAAACTATTATAAATAATACTATTGTATTTAAGCTTGAAAACATATTTTCCTAGAAATAAAGGACTCTTAGCCAAATAAAGCATATTCAATCAGATTTTTTTTTTTTTTTATTCTTTGCAAAATTGAATAACAAATTACATAGAACAGTATTGCAGCAGAGAACTTTGAAATTTCAAGCATAGTCAAGGCTAAAGCCACCCTAACTAGCCATCACATTAACAGTAATTTGGGAGCAGTAAAGGGTTAGGAAGAAAGGATGGCATAATCTGTATAATAAATAATACAAAAGGCCCAGAGGGCCTGGATCATTCAAATGGTGATGCAAAAAAAAATAATGGTAAAATTACTATTTCAAATTGTTGACCATAATATATCAATTTTGTTTTCAGGAAATGGTAAACAATATTTTAAAAAGAGATGATATGATTCACAGATGCATTAGTGAATCATAATGTAGGGTTTTACATAGAGGCATTATCCAAGTCATATCTTTTAGAACTTAGAAGGATACAGGTCAATGAGGCATCAGATGGAATAGCCCAGTGATACAGCAAAAGTCTAAAGTCATTCTAGAGAAGTTAAATGAACTCCCCCACCCCAAACATTTAATGAACTCCCCCACCCCAAACATTTAATGAACTCCCCCACCCCAAACATTTAATGAACTCCCCCCCAAACATAAACATGATACAACATTGTATAAATCACTGCCTACCTTCAGTACATGAACACTGGAAACTGTTGACAAGGTCAGAACAGGTACCTCCATTTTGACATGGGTTTGACGCACACTCATCTATATTGATTTCACAGTTACTGCCATTGTACCCGTCCTGACATGTACAGTTGTACGTCCCATCCGAGTTGTAACATGTGGCTCCGTTCTGACATGGACTTAAATCACACTCGTTTATGTCAGTGCTACAATAGGTGCCTTCCCAGCCTGTAAATTAAACATTCAACTGTTATCTCTGTGACTAGTTTGAATGACAGAATTGATGTTTGGTGAAGTGACAGAATTAATGGTATGTGGAGTGACAGAATTGATGTTATGTGGAGTGACAGAATTGATGTTATGTGGAGTGACAGAATTGATGTTTGGTGGAGTGACAGAATTAATGTTATGTGGAGTGACAGAATTGATGTTATGTGGAGTGGCAGAATTGATGTTTGGTGGAGTGACAGAATTGATGTTTTGTGGAGTGACAGAATTGATGTTATGTGGAGTGACAGAATTGATGTTTGGTGGAGTGACAGAATTAATGTTATGTGGAGTGACAGAATTGATGTTATGTGGAGTGACATAATTTATTTACTGTAGTGTTAGTTACTGAATATGCATATCAACATTGATGTTCATACTTCTCAGAAAAATAAAATGCTAAATTTGTCTGGATCCAACTACTGCCAAATTAATCAAAAAGCCAAAAATCAGACAGTGATACATTGAGACACATCAGAGAGGGGATGATGTATTAAATCAGTCAGTGATACATTGAGACACATCAGAGAGGGGTATGATGTATTAAATCAGACAGTGATACATTGAGACACATCAAAGAGGGGTATGATGTATTAAATCAGACAGTGATACATTGAGACACATCAGAGAGGGGTATGATGCATTAAATCAGACAGTGATACATTGAGACACATCAAAGAGGGGTATGATGTATTAAATCAGACAGTGATACATTGAGACACATCAAAGAGGGGTATGATGTATTAAATCAGACAGTGATACATTGAGACACATCAAAGAGGGGTATGATGTATTAAATCAGACGGTGATACATTGAGACACATCAGAGAGGGGTATGATGTATTAAATCAGACGGTGATACATTGAGACACATCAGAGAGGGGTATGATGTATTAAATCAGACAGTGATACATTGAGACACATCAGAGAGGGGTATGATGTATTAAATCAGACGGTGATACATTGAGACACATCAGAGAGGAGTATGATGTATTAAATCAGACAGTGATACATTGAGACACATCAGAGAGGGGTATGATGTATTAAATCAGACAGTGATACATTGAGACACATCAGAGAGGGGATGATGTATTAAATCAGAGAGTGATACATTGAGACACATCAGAGAGGGTATGATGTATTAAATCAGACAGTGATACATTGAGACACATCAGAGAGGGGTATGATGTATTAAATCAGACAGTGATACATTGAGACACATCAGAGAGGGGATGATGTATTAAATCAGACAGTGATACATTGAGACACATCAGAGAGGGGTATGATGTATTAAATCAGACAGTGATACATTGAGACACATCAGAGAGGGGTATGATGTATTAAATCAGACAGTGATACATTGAGACACATCAGAGAGGGGTATGATGTATTAAATCAGACAGTGATACATTGAGACACATCAGAGAGGGGATGATGTATTAAATCAGAAGGTGATACATTGAGACACATCAGAGAGGGGATGATGTATTAAATCAGACAGTGATACATTGAGACACATCAGAGAGGGGTATGATGTATTAAATCAGACAGTGATACATTGAGACACATCAGAGAGGGGTATGATGTATTAAATCAGACAGTGATACATTGAGACACATCAGAGAGGGGTATGATGTATTAAATCAGACAGTGATACATTGAGACACATCAGAGAGGGGTATGATGTATTAAATCAGACAGTGATACATTGAGACACATCAGAGAGGGGTATGATGTATTAAATCAGAGCAGTGATACATTGAGACACATCAGAGAGGGGTATGATGTATTAAATCAGACAGTGATACATTGAGACACATCAGAGAGGGGTATGATGTATTAAATCAGACAGTGATACATTGAGACACATCAGAGAGGGGTATGATGTATTAAATCAGACAGTGATACATTGAGACACATCAGAGAGGGGTATGATGTATTAAATCAGACAGTGATACATTGAGACACATCAGAGAGGGGTATGATGTATTAAATCAGAGAGTGATACATTGAGACACATCAGAGAGGGTATGATGTATTAAATCAGAGAGTGATACATTGAGACACATCAGAGAGGGGATGATGTATTAAATCAGAGAGTGATACATTGAGACACATCAGAGAGGGGGATGATGTATTAAATCAGAGAGTGATACATTGAGACACATCAGAGAGGGGTATGATGTATTAAATCAGAGAGTGATACATTGAGACACATCAGAGAGGGGATGATGTATTAAATCAGACAGTGATACATTGAGACACATCAGAGAGGGGATGATGTATTAAATCAGAGAGTGATACATTGAGACACATCAGAGAGGGGATGATGTATTAAATCAGAGAGTGATACATTGAGACACATCAGAGAGGGGTATGATGTATTAAATCAGACAGTGATACATTGAGACACATCAGAGAGGGGTATGATGTATTAAATCAGAGAGTGATACATTGAGACACATCAGAGAGGGGTATGATGTATTAAATCAGACAGTGATACATTGAGACACATCAGAGAGGGGTATGATGTATTAAACCAGAGAGTGATACATTGAGACACATCAGAGAGGGGATGATGTATTAAATCAGACAGTGATACATTGAGACACATCAAAGAGGGGTATGATGTATTAAATCAGACAGTGATACATTGAGACACATCAGAGAGGGGCATGATGTATTAAATCAGACAGTGATACATTGAGACACATCAAAGAGGGGTATGATGTATTAAATCAGACAGTGATACATTGAGACACATCAGAGAGGGGTATGATGTATTAAATCAGACAGTGATACATTGAGACACATCAAAGAGGGGTATGATGTATTAAACCAGACAGTGATACATTGAGACACATCAGAGAGGGGTATGATGTATTAACTGTACATTACCTGGTTTACATTCACAGGTATAATTAGAAGGCGAGACGGTGACATTTTGGTGACATTCAATGATGTTATCCTTGTTACAGAGGTTATCCAGACAAGGTCCTCTGGTCTCACACCGGTCTCCTGTAAAACACCAGAGTCAAACACATAAAATATATGGTACAATAAAATGGCTGTCAAGTTTGTTTGACTAACAGACAGCAAGTAACTTGACTACTCTTGTGGATATCTCATGATACACAATGTCCAGTTTATGGAGTACCAATTACATCATCATCATACTAAAAACATCATCATTATACCAAATACATGATACACATACCAATTACATCATCATCATACCAATTACATCATCATCATACCAATTACATCATCATCATACCAATTACATCATCATCATACTAAAAACATCATCATTATACCAAATACATGATACACGTACCAATTACATCATCATTATACCAAATACATGATACACGTACCAATTACACCATCATACCAAATACATTGTCATCATACCAAATACATTGTCATCATACCAAATATATTGTAATTCTAGTTCTTTTGTGTCTGAACCTTTTCAATATCCAGTTTTAGTGAGTCCTTAGGACATATACTATGTGTCATCTCTAGTGAGTCCCTAGTTAGGACATATACTGGGTCCCTAGTTAGGACATATACTGGGTCCCTAGTTAGGACATATACTGGGTCCCTAGTTAGGACATATACTGGGTCCCTAGTTAGGACATATACTGGGTCCCTAGTTAGGACATATACTGGGTCCCTAGTTAGGACATATACTGGGTCCCTAGTTAGGACATATACTGGGTCCCTAGTTAGGACATATACTGGGTCCCTAGTTAGGACATATACTGGGTCCCTAGTTAGGACATATACTGGGTCCCTAGTTAGGACATATACTGGGTCCCTAGTTAGGACATATACTGGGTCCCTAGTTAGGACATATACTGGGTCCCTAGTTAGTACATATACTGGGTCCCTAGTTAGGACATATACTGGGTCCTTAGTTAGGACATATACTATGTGTCATCTCTGTTGGTCCTTTGTTGGAGTAGATGATGCCCTATGATAAAACTTGGAGGGCAAAGTAAACACAGTCAATACACCGCCATAAAGTTAACGAGCATTGGGACATACCATAAACACTGTTATTGTACAGGTAAGTTAACGAGCATCGGGACATACCATAAACACTGTTGCACAGGTACAGTACAATATACAGTATACCCATCCCGACCCTACCAAATACAAAGATCCACAATAAATACCCCTCTGGCTGGGGTGGAGGACCTTTCCTGTTCGTCACCCCTCTTAACTAGCAGTACAATCGAGTCATGTAGAAAACAAGTGTCCAGCCATAATTACAACAGTGACGTAATGACTGTCTCAATTAGTAACTCAAACCATTCAAATATTTCTTAATTCTTAAATTTAACTCTTAATTAACTTTATCTCAGAATTAACTATCATAAAATGCTGTACTAGTTAATATAAGAATTGGACGATGACATTACATAGTTAGACTTACTGAGCTGTTTTCTGTCCTCTCTCTCTACACTACACATTCAGTACAGAGCACTGTTCCTACCTGGGGCAGGTAGACTATATAATCCACACAGGTTGGAGTATAACCTAAAAGTTTGAGGCCAAACCAATAATTTACAATTCCCCACCAAATTTTCGACCAGGATATATCAGCACATGCTCTCCAGATGAGTTTGTCTGGCCTAGGACATAAGATATACTTAGCAGGCTGAGTGATGGCACTGTCCCTACATACCCCTCAAGTCATAGGTAGGGTTTCCTCATCATAGTACTATATACAAGTATAGTCAGCTTAATTAGGTAGGATTTCCTCATCATAGTACTATATACAAGTATAGTCAGCTTAATTATGTAGGATTTCCTCATCATAGTACTATATACAAGTATAGTCAGCTTAATTAGGTAGGGATTTCCTCATCATAGTACTATATACAAGTATAGTCAGCTTAATAAGAAGAGCTACTCCACATCTTATACATTTCCTCATCATAGTACATAAATACAAGTATTGTCAGCTTAACAATAGGAACTACTCCATATCTTATACACTTCCTTTGTGAACTAGTTATTACATATAAGGATTGCCAGAGTTTGAACATTTGTTAAACAAGACGTGAGACAAAACATCCATATCATTGTCCTGGGTACTTACCTGGGGTATAAAAGCTACGAGAGTAGTTTATAGTCACTGTACAGGGCCATAAACCTGAGATCTATAAGTTACCTACAATAATCTGACTTCAGTATTGACTCTGTTTATTAACACTCTTTTGATAAATCAAACACTGTGATCAATCAAATTAGTCACCTCTCCATATTAGGAGAGACACTCACAGTTTCTGCATTTCTTACCAATAGATACATATACATGTATGTACTGATGTGATGAAATAGCCCAGAAATATCATATCAGCTGATAAAGGAAGTCTGTATGATTATTTTGTTAAGCAAAATTATAGGTCTTATAAGCTCATGTAGTTTTTAAAAAGACCTGTATCTATTAAACATGTTTAGATTTCTACCTATTGAGTTTAAAATCCTCTCCAACAACCAAACACTTTACCTGTGTCCTACTACACAGGTATTCCTTCCTTCAGAGAGTCAGTAAGAATTGTTCAATTTTTACCTGACCTTTACTTAATTGTCTCCTTCCTTACTATCTCAACACTGTTGGGGCCATCATAATATTAAAATTATAATAAAGTCTTTTAGGTTTTGAACAGAAAATTTAAATACCTAAAATTAGCAGTATTTAAGAAGATTATTTTTTACATAGATCAGAATAACTGATTAAGTGTGATAGGCGAATCTGAAGTGTTTGTGTGTTATCACTGTAAACTTTACAGAGCAGTAAGTTAGCCTGGAAAACCCCCAGGGTGAAATCTGGTGATACAGTCATCCAATCCTCAGGGTACAGGACAGGTAATCATCTATACCTTACAGGTAAATACTGGATAACTTCCTAATGTCTTGTTAGCTTTATTTTATATCAAAACAATTCATGAGCTACAAACCCACCAACTTCCCGTTGTTTCCATAGGGTGGACATGTTCAAAATTTTGAGCCTAAGAAATTGAGTAATTGTGAAATGAACTGCGGTTCACTTTACCATTATGGTATTTTGACCCCCAGTTCATTTTACCATGCTTCAAAATACCATGCCACACTGGGTATTTATAGTCATCTGACAAACCAATACCTTAAAACATGCCATCTTCATTCTGGACTAGTGGATTTTTAAATCATGGACAATAGAAAAGTTTCACTGATAATAATTGTTAAAAATTTTGGGTCAAAAATCGGTTGACGAGTACATGTGTGTGATTGCTAGTTTCTGGGTGACACACAGTACAATCTCTGTTGGGTGACAAGTACCTGTAATCAACCTACCTACCAGGATGGTGACACAGTACCTGTAATCAACTTCAACCTACCAGGACGGTGACACAGTACCTGTAATCAACTTCAACCTACCAGGATGGTGACACAGTACCTGTAATCAACTTCAACCTACCAGGACGGTGACACAGTACCTGTAATCAACTTCAACCTACCAGGATGGTGACACAGTACCTGTAATCAACCTACCTACCAGGATGGTGACACAGTACCTGTAATCAACCTACCTACCAGGACAGTGACACGGTACCTGTAATCAACCTACCTACCAGGAAGGTGACACAGTACCTGTAATCAACCTACCTACCAGGACGGTGACACAGTACCTGTAATCAACCTACCTACCAGGACGGTGACACAGTACCTGTAATCAACCTACTTACCAGGACGGTGACACAGTACCTGTAATCAACCTACCTACCAGGAAGGTGACACAGTACCTGTAATCAACCTACCTACCAGGACGGTGACACAGTACCTGTAATCAACCTACCTACCAGGACGGTGACACAGTTCCTGTAATCAACCTACTTACCAGGACGGTGACACAGTACCTGTAATCAACCTACCTACCAGGACGGTGACACAGTACCTGTAATCAACCTACTTACCAGGACGGTGACACAGTACCTGTAATCAACCTACCTACCAGGACGGTGACACAGTACCTGTAATCAACCTACCTACCAGGATGGTGACACAGTACCTGTAATCAACCTACTTACCAGGACGGTGACACAGTACCTGTAATCAACCTACCTACCAGGACGGTGACTCTGTACCTGTAATCAACCTGTAACCTACCAGGACAGTGACACGGTACCTGTAATCAACCCACCTACCAGGACGGTGACACAGTACCTGTAATCAACCTACCTACCAGGACGGTGACACAGTACCTGTAATCAACCTACCTACGAGGACGGTGACACAGTACCTGTAATTAACCTACCTACCAGGACGGTGACACAGTACCTGTAATCAACCTACCTACCAGGACGGTGACACAGTACCTGTAATCAACCTACCTATTAGGACGGTGCCATGGTACCTGTAATCAACCTACCTACCAGGATGGTGACACAGTACCTGTAATCAACCTACTTACCAGGACGGTGCCATGGTACCTGTAATCAACCTACCTACCAGGACGGTGACACAGTACCTTTAATCAACCTACCTACCAGGACGGTGACACAGTACCTGTAATCAACCTACCTACCAGGACGGTGACACAGTACCTGTAATCAACCTACCTACCAGGACGGTGACTCTGTACCTGTAATCAACCTACCTACCAGGACGGTGACACAGTACCTGTAATCAACCTACCTACCAGGAAGGTGACACAGTACCTGTAATCAACCTACCTACCAGGACGGTGACACAGTACCTGTAATCAACCTACCTACCAGGACGGTGACACAGTTCCTGTAATCAACCTACTTACCAGGACGGTGACACAGTACCTGTAATCAACCTACCTACCAGGACGGTGACACAGTACCTGTAATCAACCTACTTACCAGGACGGTGACACAGTACCTGTAATCAACCTACCTACCAGGACGGTGACACAGTACCTGTAATCAACCTACCTACCAGGATGGTGACACAGTACCTGTAATCAACCTACTTACCAGGACGGTGACACAGTACCTGTAATCAACCTACCTACCAGGACGGTGACACAGTACCTGTAATCAACCTGTAACCTACCAGGACAGTGACACGGTACCTGTAATCAACCCACCTACCAGGACGGTGACACAGTACCTGTAATCAACCTACCTACCAGGACGGTGACACAGTACCTGTAATCAACCTACCTACCAGGACGGTGACACAGTACCTGTAATCAACCTACCTATTAGGACGGTGCCATGGTACCTGTAATCAACCTACCTACCAGGATGGTGACACAGTACCTGTAATCAACCTACTTACCAGGACGGTGCCATGGTACCTGTAATCAACCTACCTACCAGGACGGTGACACAGTACCTTTAATCAACCTACCTACCAGGACGGTGACACAGTACCTGTAATCAACCTACCTACCAGGACGGTGACACAGTACCTGTAATCAACCTACCTACCAGGACGGTGACTCTGTACCTGTAATCAACCTACCTACCAGGACGGTGACACAGTACCTGTAATCAACCTACCTACCTACCTAAGTCTGGTTAGTTTGACTTGTGAGTAAAATCTGATTTCAGTAAATTAATACATGTACATTCTAGATGACATTCACAGGGTACATAAGGACAGACAAGTTATCTCCCTTGTCTGATAAAATGAGGTGTTAGTAGAGAACATGACTTACCATAATAGTATCTATTACAGTTACATTTCCAAACATCTGTTGTTACACAAGTGCCACCGTTTTGACATGTGACCAGACCACAGTCTGGCCTGCTGCAGTTTTTGTCTGTGTATCCATAGGAACAATTACAACTGTAGTCACCCACTGTATTGGTACAGTTAGAGTTGTGTTGACAAGGATCCAAACCCGCCTGACACTCATCTACATCCTCCGAACAGTACGTTCCTGTGATATATGAAAAAACAGAGAATTGATGACTTATCTGGATAATAAATAAACAGAGTCTTGAATTAAACAGGAAGGGCTATAGCAATCATGATGACATTTCAGTCTATACATTATTGAAGTTTAATTTCAAAACTGAATTGGAAATCCTCTATACTTTACAATACAAACTGCAAGTTCTATTAAAGGTGCAAAATGATTTTGTCACTGACATTTCAGAGGTGGTGTTTAAAATGTTCTGCACCATTCACCAGGAACAAATACACTGTTACCCAGGGTAGTCTTAATTTTGATGTTGTTCAGATATCCAAATAATACTATATCACTATATAATATTATATCACTATATAATACTATATCACTATATAATACTATATCACTATATAATATATCACTATATAATACTATATCACTATATAACACTATATCACTATATAATACTATATCACTATATAATACTATATCACAATATAATACTATATCACTATATAATACTATATCACTATATAACTATATCACTATATAATACTATATCACTATATAACACTATATCACTATATAATACTATATCACTATATAACTATATCACTATATAATACTATATCACTATATAACACTATATCACTATATAATACTATATCACTATATAATACTATATCACAACAGAGACGAAAAGGTTATGAATTTTTGTCACATCACAACTGAAAAATTCCAAATCAAACAGAAACACCTGGCTATGTGGAAAATAACAAAGTTTATTACCTTGGTAACCAGTTCCATAGCAATGACACATAAAGCTGCCGTCGGCGTTTGTACAGCTGGCGTTGTTCTGGCATGGCTGTGTCAGGGTACACTCATTTACGTCTATATCACAGTGTACACCTGTCCAGGCTGCAACAATAACATTTTATTTATTTATTTATTTAATTACTATTCATTTATTTATTTATTTATTCATTCATTCATATATTTATTTCAATAGCCTTTAATGTGCTATCTGATACAGCAAACAGTATTCTATTATATTCATATAGGTTGTCTCCCCTTTATTATCAAGTATTAAAAAGTTTTAAAACAAACCTTGAACTCATCTACAGCTAAGTTATCTCCCCTCAATACTAAGATAATTAGTGTGATAATGGGATCTTTGTGTTGAGCAATATGATTGTACACTAATTCATTCTTAAGTATTTCTCTGTAGACTCATGACCATCAGTACAGTTACAGGTGTAGTCATTGTGACTGACCATCAGTACAGTTACAGGTGTGTAGTCATTGTGACTGACCATCAGTACACTTACAGGTGTATAGTTATTGTGACTGACCATCAGTACACTTACAGGTGTATAGTTATTGTGACTGACCATCAGTACAGTTACAGGTGTATAGTTATTGTGACTGACCATCAGTACAGTTACAGGTGTATAGTCATTGTGACTGACCATCAGTACAGTTACAGGTGTATAGTTATTGTGACTGACCATCAGTACAGTTACAGGTGTATAGTTATTGTGACTGACCATCAGTACAGTTACAGGTGTATAGTTATTGTGACTGACCATCAGTACACTTACAGGTGTATAGTTATTGTGACTGACCATCAGTACAGTTATAGGTGTATAGTCATTGTGACTGACCATCAGTACAGTTACAGGTGTAGTCATTGTGACTGACCATCAGTACAGTTACAGGTGTATAGTCATTGTGACTGACCATCAGTACAGTTACAGGTGTATAGTCATTGTGACTGACCATCAGTACAGTTACAGGTGTATAGTTATTGTGACTGACCATCAGTATAGTTATAGGTGTATAGTTATTGTGACTGACCATCAGTACAGTTACAGGTGTATAGTTATTGTGACTGACCATCAGTACAGTTACAGGTGTATAGTTATTGTGACTGACCATCAGTACACTTACAGGTGTATAGTTATTGTGACTGACCATCAGTACAGTTACAGGTGTATAGTTATTGTGACTGACCATCAGTACACTTACAGGTGTATAGTTATTGTGACTGACCATCAGTATATAGTTACAGGTGTAGTTATTGTGACTGACCATCAGTACAGTTACAGGTGTAGTCATTGTGACTGACCATCAGTACACTTACAGGTGTATAGTTATTGTGACTGACCATCAGTACCATTACAGGTGTGTAGTCATTGTGACTGACCATCAGTATAGTTACAGGTGTATAGTCATTGTGACTGACCATCAGTATATAGTTACAGGTGTAGTTATTGTGACTGACCATCAGTATATAGTTACAGGTGTAGTTATTGTGACTGACCATCAGTATATAGTTACAGGTGTATAGTTATTGTGACTGACCATCAGTACAGTTACAGGTGTATAGTCATTGTGACTGACCATCAGTACAGTTACAGGTGTAGTCATTGTGACTGACCATCAGTACAGTTACAGGTGTATAGTTATTGTGACTGACCATCAGTACAGTTACAGGTGTATAGTTATTGTGACTGACCATCAGTATATAGTTACAGGTGTATAGTTATTGTGACTGACCATCAGAACAGTTAAAGGTGTGTAGTCATTGTGACTGACCATCAGTATAGTTACAGGTGTGTAGTCATTGTGACTGACCATCAGTACAGTTACAGGTGTGTAGTTCGTGTGACTGACCATCAGTACAGTTACAGGTGTATAGTTATTGTGACTGACCATCAGTACAGTTACAGGTGTATAGTCATTGTGACTGACCATCAGTACAGTTACAGATGTAGTCATTGTGACTGACCATCAGTACAGTTACAGGTGTATAGTTATTGTGACTGACCATCAGTACAGTTACAGGTGTGTAGTCATTGTGACTGACCATCAGTACAGTTACAGGTGTGTAGTTCGTGTGACTGACCATCAGTACAGTTACAGGTGTATAGTTATTGTGACTGACCATCAGTACAGTTACAGGTGTATAGTTATTGTGACTGACCATCAGTACAGTTACAGGTGTATAGTCATTGTGACTGACCATCAGTACAGTTACAGGTGTATAGTTATTGTGACTGACCATCAGTACAGTTACAGGTGTATAGTTATTGTGACTGACCATCAGTACAGTTACAGGTGTATAGTCATTGTGACTGACCATCAGTACACTTACAGATGTAGTCATTGTGACTGACCATCAGTACAGTTACAGGTGTATAGTTATTGTGACTGACCATCAGTACAGTTACAGGTGTGTAGTCATTGTGACTGACCATCAGTACAGTTACAGGTGTGTAGTTCGTGTGACTGACCATCAGTACAGTTACAGGTGTATAGTTATTGTGACTGACCATCAGTACAGTTACAGGTGTATAGTTATTGTGACTGACCATCAGTACAGTTACAGGTGTATAGTTATTGTGACTGACCATCAGTACAGTTACAGGTGTGTAGTTATTGTGACTGACCATCAGTACAGTTACAGGTGTAGTTATTGTGACTGACCATCAGTACAGTTACAGGTGTGTAGTCATTGTGACTGACCATCAGTACAGTTAAAGGTGTGTAGTTATTGTGACTGACCATCAGTACAGTTACAGGTGTGTAGTCATTGTGACTGACCATCAGTACAGTTACAGGTGTAGTTATTGTGACTGACCATCAGTACAGTTACAGGTGTAGTTATTGTGACTGACCATCAGTACAGTTAAAGGTGTGTAGTCATTGTGACTGACCATCAGTACAGTTACAGGTGTGTAGTCATTGTGACTGACCATCAGTACAGTTACAGGTGTGTAGTCATTGTGACTGACCATCAGTACAGTTAAAGGTGTGTAGTTATTGTGACTGACCATCAGTACAGTTACAGGTGTATAGTTATTGTGACTGACCATCAGTACAGTTAAAGGTGTGTAGTTATTGTGACTGACCATCAGTACAGTTACAGGTGTATAGTTATTGTGACTGACCATCAGTACAGTTACAGGTGTATAGTTATTGTGACTTACCATCAGTACAGTTACAGGCGTAGTCGTTGACGAGGTCAATACATGTCGCTCCATTACGACACTGCCCCACACAGTCCTGTACATCCGTCTCACAGTTGTCCCCTGTGTATCCTGTAACAATAAAACCATATCATACCTGGACCCATGGTAACATACATTCCGGTTTTTTTTTTAATATTTTGAAAATTTAACTTTCCTTTGTTCAAGTTGGTTAAGTTTCTACTGATATTTGTTTGGTATTACCTGGTAGACAGGTACAGGTGTGTTTCCCAGCTACTGTGTTAGAGGTACAGGTACCGTTATTCTGACAGACTGGGGAAGCACAGTAGTCAATTTCTGTTTCACATAAGTCCCCTTCATATCCAGTCACACAGGAGCAGTTGAAGCCAGCTCGAGTTTGCTAGAGAAACAAGACAAAGTTGGTTGTTAGAGGACAGACATCAATATAAGTGAAGTACAATTACAAAAAACAGTGAAGTACAATTACAAAAAATAATGCACGTACAGGTAAAATATGCATAAATCTTTCAGGGAAAGTAAAACTTACATTTTAAGACACAGATGGTACTTACCCCCGAGGTGTCGGTAAGGTTGATAGAGACACAGATGGTACTTACCCCCGAGGTGTCGGTAAGGTTGATAGAGACACAGATGGTACTTACTCCCGAGGTGTCGGTAAGGTTGATAGAGACACAGATGGTACTTACCCCCGAGGTGTCGGTAAGGTTGATAGAGACACAGATGGTACTTACCCCCGAGGTGTCGGTAAGGTTGATAGAGACACAGACGGTACTTACCCCCGAGGTGTCGGTAAGGTTGATAGAGACACAGACGGTACTTACCCCCGAGGTGTCGGTAAGGTTGATAGAGACACAGACGGTACTTACCCCCGAGGTGTCGGTAAGGTTGATAGAGACACAGATGGTACTTACCCCCGAGGTGTCGGTAAGGTTGATAGAGACACAGATGGTACTTACCCCCGAGGTGTCGGTAAGGTTGATAGAGACACAGACGGTACTTACCCCCGAGGTGTCGGTAAGGTTGATAGAGACACAGACTGGTACTTACCCCCGAGGTGTCGGTAAGGTTGATAGAGACACAGATGGTACTTACCCCCGAGGTGTCGGTAAGGTTGATAGAGACACAGATGGTACTTACCCCCGAGGTGTCGGTAAGGTTGATAGAGACACAGATGGTACTTACCCCCGAGGTGTCGGTAAGGTTGATAGAGACACAGATGGTACTTACCCCCGAGGTGTCGGTAAGGTTGATAGAGACACAGATGGTACTTACCCCAGAGGTGTCGGTAAGGTTGATAGAGACACAGATGGTACTTACCCCCGAGGTGTCGGTAAGGTTGATAGAGACACAGACGGTACTTACCCCCGAGGTGTCGGTAAGGTTGATAGAGACACAGACGGTACTTACCCCCCGAGGTGTCGGTAAGGTTGATAGAGACACAGACGGTACTTACCCCAGAGGTGTCGGTAAGGTTGATAGAGACACAGACGGTACTTACCCCCGAGGTGTCGGTAAGGTTGATAGAGACACAGATGGTACTTACCCCCGAGGTGTCGGTAAGGTTGATAGAGACACAGACGGTACTTACCCCCGAGGTGTCGGTAAGGTTGATAGAGACACAGACGGTACTTACCCCCGAGGTGTCGGTAAGGTTGATAGAGACACAGACGGTACTTACCCCCGAGGTGTCGGTAAGGTTGATAGAGACACAGACGGTACTTACCCCCGAGGTGTCGCTAAGGTTGATAGAGACACAGACGGTACTTACCCCCGAGGTGTCGGTAAGGTTGATAGAGACACAGCTGCCATTGTTTTTACATGGACTGGATCCATTACAGTCTTGGTATTTCTGATCAAAGAAATTAAATTAATTAATCATGAAATGTGTTTTGTGAAATATAGATGATCAGGTGTTGCAAGGATTATTAGGAACCTTCTTTTTCAAATGGAAAAGGTGGGTATAATTCCTCATCCAACATTAAAAGGTACACATAGTATAGGTATACATAGTATAGGCCGGGTCATTAGGTATACATAGTATAGGTATACATAGTATAGGCCAGGTCATTAGGTATACATAGTATAGGCCAGGTCATTAGGTATACATAGTATAGGCCAGGTCATTAGGTATACATAGTATAGGCCGGGTCATTAGGTACACATAGTATAGGCCGGGTCATTAGGTATACATAGTATAGGCCAGGTCATTAGGTATACATAGTATAGGCCGGGTCATTAGGTATACATAGTATAGGCCAGGTCATTAGGTATACATAGTATAGGCCGGGTCATTAGGTATACATAGTATAGGTATACATAGTATAGGCCAGGTCATTAGGTATACATAGTATAGGCCAGGTCATTAGGTATACATAGTATAGGCCAGGTCATTAGGTACACATAGTATAGGCCGGGTCATTAGGTATACATAGTATAGGCCAGGTCATTAGGTATACATAGTATAGGCCAGGTCATTAGGTATAGATAATATAGGCCAGGTCATTAGGTACACATAGTATAGGCCAGGTCATTAGGTATACATAGTATAGGCCAGGTCATTAGGTATACATGGTACAGGCCAGGTCATTAGGTATACATAGTATAGGCCAGGTCATTAGGTATACATAGTATAGGCCGGGTCATTAGGTATACATAGTATAGGCCGGGTCATTAGGTATACATAGTATAGGTATACATAGTATAGGCCAGGTCATTAGGTATACATAGTATAGGCCAGGTCATTAGGTATACATAGTATAGGTATACATAGTATAGGCCAGGTCATTAGGTATACATAGTATAGGCCAGGTCATTAGGTATACATAGTATAGGCCAGGTCATTAGGTACACATAGTATAGGCCGGGTCATTAGGTATACATAGTATAGGCCAGGTCATTAGGTATAGATAGTATAGGCCAGGTCATTAGGTACACATAGTATAGGCCGGGTCATTAGGTATACATAGTATAGGCCAGGTCATTAGGTATACATAGTATAGGCCAGGTCATTAGGTATAGATAGTATAGGCCAGGTCATTAGGTACACATAGTATAGGCCAGGTCATTAGGTATACATAGTATAGGCCAGGTCATTAGGTATACATGGTACAGGCCAGGTCATTAGGTATACATAGTATAGGCCAGGTCATTAGGTATACATAGTATAGGCCGGGTCATTAGGTATACATAGTATAGGCCGGGTCATTAGGTATACATAGTATAGGTATACATAGTATAGGCCAGGTCATTAGGTATACATAGTATAGGCCAGGTCATTAGGTATACATAGTATAGGTATACATAGTATAGGCCAGGTCATTAGGTATACATAGTATAGGCCAGGCCTTTCGGTATACATAGTATAGGTACACATAGTATAGGCCAGGTCATTAGGTATACATAGTATAGGCCGGGTCATTAGGTATACATAGTATAGGTATACATAGTATAGGTACACATAGTATAGGCCAGGTCATTAGGTATACATAGTATAGGTATACATAGTATAGGCCAGGTCATTGGGTATAGATAGTATAGGCCAGGTCATTAGGTATACATAGTATAGGCCAGGTCATTAGGTATAGATAGTATAGGCCAGGTCATTAGGTATAGATAGTATAGGCCGGGTCATTAGGTATACATAGTATAGGCCAGGTCATTAGGTATACATAGTATAGGCCAGGTCATTAGGTATAGATAGTATAGGCCAGGTCATTAGGTATAGATAGTATAGGCCAGGTCATTAGGTATACATAGTATAGGCCGGGTCATTAGGTATACATAGTATAGGCCGGGTCATTAGGTATAGATAGTATAGGCCAGGTCATTAGGTATACATAGTATAGGCCAGGTCATTAGGTATACATAGTATAGGCCAGGTCATTAGGTATACATAGTATAGGCCAGGTCATTAGGTATACATAGTATAGGCCAGGTCATTAGGTATACATAGTATAGGCCAGGTCATTAGGTATACATAGTATAGGCCAGGTCATTAGGTACACATAGTATAGGCCAGGTCATTAGGTATACATAGTATAGGCCAGGTCATTAGGTATACATAGTATAGGCCAGGTCATTAGGTATACATAGTATAGGCCGGGTCATTAGGTATACATAGTATAGGCCAGGTCATTAGGTATACATAGTATAGGCCAGGTCATTAGGTATACATAGTATAGGCCAGGTCATTAGGTATACATAGTATAGGCCAGGTCATTAGGTATACATAGTATAGGCCAGGTCATTAGGTATACATAGTATAGGCCGGGTCATTAGGTATAGATAGTATAGGCCAGGTCATTAGGTATACATAGTATAGGCCAGGTCATTAGGTATACATAGTATAGGCCAGGTCATTAGGTATACATAGTATAGGCCAGGTCATTAGGTATACATAGTATAGGCCAGGTCATTAGGTATACATAGTATAGGCCAGGTCATTAGGTATAGATAGTATAGGCCAGGTCATTAGGTACACATAGTATAGGCCAGGTCATTAGGTATACATAGTATAGGCCAGGTCATTAGGTATACATGGTACAGGCCAGGTCATTAGGTATACATAGTATAGGCCAGGTCATTAGGTATACATAGTATAGGCCAGGTCATTAGGTATACATAGTATAGGCCAGGTCATTAGGTATACATAGTATAGGCCAGGTCATTAGGTATAGATAGTATAGGCCAGGTCATTAGGTATAGATAGTATAGGCCAGGTCATTAGGTATAGATAGTATAGGCCAGGTCATTAGGTACACATAGTATAGGCCAGGTCATTAGGTATACATAGTATAGGCCAGGTCATTAGGTATACATAGTATAGGCCAGGTCATTAGGTATACATAGTATAGGCCGGGTCATTAGGTATACATAGTATAGGCTGGGTCATTAGGTATACAAAGTATAGGTACACATAGTATAGGCCGGGTCATTGGGCATATCTAGTATTAAATTGAATTTAAATTGATGATTTTGTGTTTAATTACATGAATTACCTGCAGTGGTGACATCATAAGAACAGGACCCATTAACACCACAAAAGTTGACTTCAGAATGCGATAACAATATTAATATTTATTCTATGAAAATTTATAAGGCCATATTCAAATAATTGTTATAAAACTATATTTTAAGTAGTGAATAAATGGTTAAAAGGTTATGAAAAACCTAACATATCCTCAACATGAATACTTCCATGTTGACAGCCATAATTAAGGTATGTAGAGAATCTAGAGATATTATATAACCCTTGGTAACAAGATATAATCACAAGGAACTATGAAAATATACGATGACGTAACCACAGGTATACTTGGGTTTAACTCTCTAGCTATGGGCAAATACTTACAGGGAACTTTTATTGTAAATAAGTACGATGACACAATGTATAAAATATGTCTGGGTCGTGTGACTGAGATAAGCTATATAGGCTGTGATCAAACCAGACCAGGACAACGGCTCGAAAATTTATTACCAGTACATTACACAATGTCAGTTTTATTATGGTTTTTATCAGTAAATTCGCACTGTTTTAAATTAAAGTTTTATACTGTTAAGATTTCAAGTTTAATGTTCGTGTGAAACAGAACTTATAATGTTTTCCCTTATTAAAACATGACTAATACATGACCTTCTGAAGGTTTATGTTAAGGTTTGTGTTAATGTAATTCACTTTTTACTGAAGTAAGTAAAAAAGTATGTGTTTAACTAACAGTGCCAGGTGTACCAGACAATACAACACTGTCCTACATGTCACAATGGCGTACCTGATAACGTTTTACCTAATGTGTAGGACCTTACCTCATGTCTCAAACATTTCCAACCCTTACATGTATAACATAGACACCTAGTTTACTTATATTGTGTTTACTTGTTAACAAGTCATTGTCTCCTAATTAACCAAGTCGTCTCCTAATTAACCAAGTCGTCTCCTAATCAACCAAGTCAATGTCTCCTAATTAACCAAGTCGTCTCCTAATTAACCAAGTCGTCTCCTAATCAACCAAGTCAATGTCTCCTAATCAACCAAGTCAATGTCTCCTAATTAACCAAGTCAATGTCTCCTAAATAACCAAGTCAATGTCTCCTAATTAACCAAGTCAATGTCTCCTAAATAACCAAGTCAATGTCTCCTAATTAACCAAGTCAATGTCTCCTAATTAACCAAGTCAATGTCTCCTAATTAACCAAGTCAATGTCTCCTAAATAACCAAGTCAATGTCTCCTAATTAACCAAGTCAATGTATTCCTAAATAACCAAGTCAATGTCTCCTAATTAACCAAGTCAATGTATTCCTAAATAACCAAGTCAATGTCTCGTAAATAACCAAGTCAATGTCTCCTAATTAACCGAGTCAATGTCTCCTAATTAACCAAGTCAATGTATTCCTAAATAACCAAGTCAATGTCTCCTAATTAACCAAGTCAATGTCTCGTAAATAACCAAGTCAATGTCTCCTAATTAACCAAGTCAATATGTCTCGTAAATAACCAAGTCAATGTCTCTTAATTAACCAAGTCAATGTCTCCTAATTAACCAAGTCAATGTCTCGTAAATAACCAAGTCAATGTCTCCTAATTAACCAAGTCAATGTCTCCTAATTAAATAACCCATATTCAATTCAGTTCAGTAACCAGAAAATGTAATAAGACCTGAGGCCCCCATTCCTCTGCAATTGAACTTGGTTTAAATTTATGACTATATGGTGCTAATATATAAAACCAATCTGTTGAGAGGTTCTCCAGGTAAGATATTGATTTGGAAGGAGACAGGACACGTTGAGTGCCATTCAGGTGACCTTTAACCTTTCAACCTTGACCTAAATAACCACCAAACATCATAGTATGCTATCATGGTGTAAATATGTTGAGAATTCTCAAGTTATATGTCGGTGACTTTGAAAAAATGTGTTTTTTAATTGTACTGCAGAAGATGTCAGAGGTCATTGATTATGCAAGAGTGGATGGATGGACATGAGTAACACATTATAAGATGCATGGGGGTGGGTAAAAAATGCTCCCATCCCCAAAAAAATGGCAGGGGCGTAAAAATGCTCCCACCCCCAATAAAATGGCGGGGGCGTAGAAATGCTAACATTAATAGATAGGGGGGTTTCATTGGCCAGTGATAAGGCCAACCCAACTTTGGGTCAAAGTGTGTTTGTGCCATATGGGCTTAGCATTATACGCTGGGTACATTGAATATACAGTACATTTTTTTTTTTTTTAAATACATCACAAACACCATCATCCACACATACATAAACCCTTACCTGTGTACTGCAGTCCTTGTCTGTGAAGTCATCGGTACAGGTACACTGGTAATCGCCGGTACCATTTCCACATGAGCCGTTATTCTGACAGGGATCATTCTGACAGTAGTTGATGGCCACATCACACCTGGAGGGAGGGGCAAACATTACTACCCAGGCCATCAGCACAATCCATGTCCCCACAAAGGTCAAGGTCACCTGAGGCATACTTGTTACAGTACACCTGTATACTCGTTAAAGTACACCACTAATTAAAGTACCCTGATTTAGATACACCTGTATACTCGTTAAGATACTTTTTAAGTCAATCCAGTCAAAACAGTTGTGGAAGTTCTGTCATTACCATTCAGTTTGTAAGCGATTACAACATAAGCACAATATCGTAACATATTCAGCTACATGTGAAGATGTCATTTTACACATATGACAGAGATGTCAAATCATTGACGTCGGTGTTTAAATTCACGGCATGTAAACTAGACATATGTATGTGTACAATAAAGTCAGACAGCAAGTACACAAACATCAAACTGTCACACCAGGTTACACCATTGGAATCAGACACAAACAGCTATAATTTACCCCGGATTTTTTTAAGAAATCCTGTTTTGTACTCACTACCTGTGTAACACACTAATGTAATTTCCAGGTACACCTTTTAGGATATTAAGTAACATCCAGGTAATTATCACATGGCAGAGGAATACCAAGAAAACACGACCGACAGATAGGTAAACCACAGGTACACGTCCACAAACAACATGTGTTGAATCCTCTTTTCAGTCAGTTATTGATCCAGGAGCACGACTCTACTTTTCTCGTTAAAGGTGTGACCATGCAACACATCACCTGTATTTATATACCAATGTAATTCACCTGTGTATTACATACCTAAGTTATGTAATTCACAACATGTAATGTAACAATACACACACTGATGTAACTGTAAAAACCGAAATCAGGTAAATATGTATAGTACCCAATATCTAGGTCACAGTTGGGGGTCCAAAGTACCTATGTGTAGAGGTTTTAACACGAAAATGCATCCAGGTAGGTTATGATGTAGGATGATGACCACAGCTACACAGAAAGTCAATTAGACATTGGGTACACTATCCTGTTCAGTAGTTGTGGACTAGTGACACCTCTTCTGTCACAGAGACCTCACCCCAACAAACACCACAAGTCTACTGCACAATTCAATGGTCAACTAACGAGAATTTCACCTAAAAACAGCAAATTTACCACTGTCCAAAAGTGAGGATGTGAGCCCTTCAAGCCAGCTATTGTCATACATGACCACTTCACTGACCAGTACTTCAGTCCTAATTCTTCTGTATAAATTAGTCCTCAATAAAGGATCTCACATGGTAGTTTTCTGTTAATCTCCATGTAAAATATCAGGTGTTTATGTGACCCAGTTGGACAATATACAAGTTTAAGGTAGCTTTAATATGTCTGCTGACAGCACACTGACCAGAGTTTTAATAAAAACACATTCCTATCTACTGTTTGTAACAGTAATCAACAGGTGTAAAAATAACAGGTAGATTCATAGTAATACCCTGTAGTGTCCGGTGTTAACACTGCCTCACACAACCACAATGAAATCTCCAATAGAATTTAACACAGGAAATTATAACACAGTTAGTAGATCCTTCTGTGATCCAAATATCAACCCAATTTCATTGTAATCTCGTCTCCAACAGAAGATTAGTGTCAGGACACATTCCTTCCACATGGAATCCGTAAGGAGTACTCCCGATGTTTAGTATTTTTCTCCTCACCCGAGGGGCAGCCATGCTGATCTCCACAGCAGATTCAGGCCACTGGTGGTCGATGTATGGGTGTAGTTTTTACCTGTTTTTACTGGGTAATATGGAGGTAAACACAGGCTCAACACACATGATCAATGACAGTTACAGGTGTATTCAGACAGGTAAAAATACCACAGGTAAATCAACCACTCAGGTATAAGATCAGGTAGTCTGGTATGTGGCTATATACTTGTTTTCCAGCTTGGCCACAAGTTTTCTGTGAACCCGTAATTAAAACATAAATGACTATAAAATATTCTGATCTAACTATAGTCCACAGGAATTTCACTGCTGTCTACAAAGCATTGAAACATTGTAATATGCTCCTGAAAGTGCACATGTAAGTGGATTATTCCAGTGTTGTGTAGACAGATTACACAAGTCTGTAGAAACACTGGCATTTAACTATTAGTGTCTGTTTTATCTTACTCAGGTATAGGTGACAGGTGACTTCTACAGGTAACACTGGTGACTGGTAAAACAGGTGACAAGTAATGCACTAATTTTTCACTTTCTATATTAGCATGGTACTCTATGTATCACTACTGATAGTAACAACTCATCGCTGGGCAAATCCTAAAACTCCAAACTCACTCACACTGGGGAAAATCCTAAAACTTCTCACTTAAATTTTCACTTAAGTTTTCATGACTATCAGAAATGGCTGCTACTGCCAAACGTTATACTGATGAAACTGTCACAGACATGTCAACTCAAATATTGTCCAGTCCAACAGGAAGTGGTGGTCAGCAGAAGCACCTGTCATACTGTAAAAACTGCAGACAATGATATGGCCAGTAGATGACAAGCTGATAAAGTCAGGAAGAGCCAGGTAGTACACCTGCCTTAGGCTTACACTGGTGAGCTACACACTGGTGAAAAAATGCCACAATCATCGGAGATGTTCATTTTAATGTGAAGAAAGTGACATAAACCTGGACACAGGGTCAGGACCTTGTGGGGATCAGTAGTCCACCACGAGGTCTCAATAATCCCAGGTAGGGAGGGGCCCACAAAAGGGAGGATGTTGGGATCTAAATACAAATTCTACATGTGACACAGTAGATATATATAACATCCAGATACCAAATTCCCACATAAATAAAGTTTTTATCAAAATTCAATGAAAGGCCATTAATATTTTGATTAATAACTGCTATAATAAACCTGTTAAATGTCATGATGCCTGATAAATGAAATGATTCTACGTTGATCAAATGTCATAGATAACTACTTTTTTTTTTATAAAAAATTGAAATAAATGATTTCTAGTAATGTACATTGAACTTTATGAATTATTTCAAAAGTTGATAAAAAGAATTGATCAGGTTTCCCATGACTGTCTACCGTATACTGGGGGCCCTAAAGGCTGATAAAGGTCAGATAACCACTGGACATACCTATAATCCCTGGGCCACCTCTACTACAATGGATACAGGACAGTGTACACAAAGCTATCTCCCAATATGTACTCACCAATTTAACAACAGACATATGTGGTCAACCTCTGGTGTAACATCATGTAATATGATAGTATTTTATATTGTAGGATTATATAACATCATGTAATATGATAGTATTTTATATTGTAGGATTATATAACATCATGTAATATGATAGTATTTTATATTGTAGGATTATATAACATCATGTAATATGATAGTATTTTATATTGTAGGATTATATAACATCATGTAATATGATAGTATTTTATATTGTAATATGATAGTATTTTATATTGTAGGATTATATAACATCATGTAATATGATAGTATTTTATATTGTAGGATTATATAACATCATGTAATATGATAGTATTTTATATTGTAGGATTATATATTTTATATTGTAGGATTATATATTTTATATTGTAGGATTATATATTTTATATTGTATGATTATATATTTTATATTGTATGATTAAGTATTTTATATTGTAGGATTATATAACATCATGTAATATGATAGTATTTTATATTGTAGGATTATATAACATCATGTAATATGATAGTATTTTATATTGTAGGATTATATAACATCATGTAATATGATAGTATTTTATATTGTAGGATTATATAACATCATGTAATATGATAGTATTTTATATTGTAGGATTATATAACATCATGTAATATGATAGTATTTTATATTGTAGGATTATATAACATCATGTAATATGATAGTATTTTATATTGTAGGATTATATAACATCATGTAATATGATAGTATTTTATATTGTAGGATTATATAACATCATGTAATATGATAGTATTTTATATTGTAGGATTATATAACATCATGTAATATGATAGTATTTTATATTGTAGGATTATATATTTTATATTGTAGGATTATATATTTTATATGGTATGATTATATATTTTATATTGTATGATTATATATTTTATATTGTAGGATTATATATTTTATATTGTAGGATTATATATTTTATATGGTAGGATTATATATTTTATATTGTAGGATTATATATTTTATATTGTAGGATTATATATTTTATATTGTAGGATTATATATTTTATATTGTAGGATTATATATTTTATATTGTAGGATTATATATTTTATATTGTATGATTATATATTTTATATTGTATGATTATATATTTTATATTGTAGGATTATATATTTTATATTGTAGGATTATATATTTTATATTGTAGGATTATATAAGTGAATATGTTCATATGAAAATGATTACTAAGTTATAGTCTGTCATAAGTCAATTTTGGCTAGGCAATTAATGTAGTTTTTATGTTTCATATGTTTTTATATGACATATACATTACCTAAATTTGTATATACATGTATACATATATTGTGTGACACTTTAATAAATAAACTGATTGATTGATTGAATGACTGATTCACTCAGATTGATTGATTGATTGATTAATATACTAGCAATATAATGATAGACCCCCAAACAGTATTAGATTAGGTATTTTGTTAAAGTTCATATAATGTACTCAAAGTAACATTCCCCAGATCGTCATAGACAGCTTAGTTTGTGATACAAAACAAAACAGGGTTATAACACTGGGAACTATTTTTTTTTCTAAATCCTGACAAATAACTACATGTATGTATACCTCTTGCAGACAAGACTTCTTTAACATTGATCCTCTAGTGCGATCATAGCATCCCACTATATCAATCATCTTCCATGTTTGATGATTTACCAAATTCTCCGGTAAAAGGTGGATATAGCTTTCATCAATAAGTAACAAAACCTTTTCCCTCATTCTCATGAGAGGCCCAGGATCTCACTAAATCGACTAATCCTGAGACTGACCCCTAAACAACATTTCCAAAAATAAAGAAGCAATACACCCTAACATGTGTACATGTACATGCTCCATAACATTCATGTGTATGTAAGTTTAATTGAAATTGTTTAGACATGTTTGGATAAGTAGGTTTTCTTATGGTTAACATGGCAACTTAACAACAGCTATCATTTGGAAAATAGTAACATATTTTATCTGCCATCCCTCAAAACCTTTATATACCAATTTTCAGCTTAATCAGAAAATATTTCAATTTTTTACCAACTAGAAACCTCTACTTTATTTCTGAAGTAGTGATTCTGGACACGTCTCATGTCTTAGATAATAGGCTTTAATAAGCAACACCACTTAACTAAGTTTGAATAAAATTGATCAAAGAATTGGTGAGCGATTGGACACTACACAAAATCTGTGTGTTGTAACATGTTACAATGGCAACCAAAACCAATAAACCTGCATGCACACCTTCACATAATCAGTAACATTCGCGTGTAATTTCAATGAAATTGGTTAACTTTGTTTGGAGGAGTAAGTAGTCCAGACAAAATATATCAAACTTAGTGGCATCAAGGGCCATCCAGACAAGATATATCTAACATTTTGGCATCAAGGGCCATCTAGACAAGATATATCTAACTTAGTGGCATCAAGGTCATCCAGACAAGATATATCTAACATTTTGGCATCAAGGGCCATCTAGACAAGATATATCAAACTTAGTGGCATCAAGGTCATCCAGACAAGATATATCTAACTTAGTGGCATCAAGGTCATCCAGACAAGATATATCTAACATTTTGGCATCAAGGGCCATCTAGACAAGATATATCAAACTTAGTGGCATCAAGGGCCATCCAGACAAGATATATCTAACATTTTGGCATCAAGGGCCATCTAGACAAGATATATCAAACTTAGTGGCATCAAGGTCATCTAGACAAGATATATCTAACTTAGTGGCATCAAGGTCATCCAGACAAGATATATCTAACATTTTGGCATCAAGGGCCATCTAGACAAGATATATCAAACTTAGTGGCATCAAGGTCATCCAGACAAGATATATCTAACTTAGTGGCATCAAGGGTCATCCAGACAAGATATATCTAACTTAGTGGCATCAAGGGCCATCTAGACAAGATATATCTAACTTAGTGGCATCAAGGGCCATCCAGACATAGTGGCATCAAGGGCCATCCAAACATGACATATCTAACTTAGTGGCATCATGACAATTCAGACAAGACATCTAACTTAGTGGCATCAAGGGCCATCCAGACAAGTTATATTAAACTTAATGGCATCAAGGGTCATCCAGACAAGATATATCTAACTTAGTGGCATCAAGAGCCATCAAGCCAAGTTATATCTTACTTAGTGGTATCAAGGGTCATCCTGACAAGTTATATATCTAACTTAGTGGCATCAAGGGCCATCTAGACAAGATATATCTAACTAAGTGGCATCAAGGGCCATCCTGACAAGTTATATATCTAACTTAGAGGCATCAAGGGCCATCTAGACAAGATATATCTAACTAAGTGGCATCAAGGGCCATCCTGACAAGTTATATATCTAACTTAGTGGCATCAAGGGCCATCCTGACAAGATATATCTAACTAAGTGGCATCAAAGGCCATCCAGACAAGATATATCTAACACAGTGGCATCAAGGGCCATCCAGACAAGACACATCTAACTTAGTGGCATCAAGGGCCATCCACACTTAGTGGCATCAAGGGCCATCCAGACAAGATATATCTAACTTAGTGGCATCAAGGTCATCCAGACAAGATATATCTAACATTTTGGCATGAAGGGCCATCTAGACAAGATATATCTAACTTAGTGGCATCAAGGTCATCCAGACAAGATATATCTAACATTTTGGCATCAAGGGCCATCTAGACAAGATATATCAAACTTAGTGGCATCAAGGTCATCTAGACAAGATATATCTAACTTAGTGGCATCAAGGTCATCCAGACAAGATATATCTAACATTTTGGCATCAAGGGCCATCTAGACAAGATATATCAAACTTAGTGGCATCAAGGTCATCCAGACAAGATATATCTAACTTAGTGGCATCAAGGGTCATCCAGACAAGATATATCTAACTTAGTGGCATCAAGGGCCATCCAGACAAGATATATCTAACTTAGTGGCATCAAGGGCCATCTAGACAAGATATATCTAACTTAGTGGCATCAAGGGCCATCCAGACTTAGTGGCATCAAGGGCCATCCAAACATGACATATCTAACTTAGTGGCATCATAACAATTCAGACAAGACATCTAACTTAGTGGCATCAAGGGCCATCCAGACAAGTTATATCAAACTTAATGGCATCAAGGGTCATCCAGACAAGATATATCTAACTTAGTGGCATCAAGAGCCATCCAGACAAGTTATATCAAACTTAATGGCATCAAGGGTCATCCAGACAAGATATATCTAACTTAGTGGCATCAAGAGCCATCAAGCCAAGTTATATCTTACTTAGTGGTATCAAGGGCCATCCAGACAAGATATATCTAACTTAGTGGCATCAAGGGCCATCCTGACAAGATATATCTAACTAAGTGGCATCAAAGGCCATCCAGACAAGATATATCTAACACAGTGGCATCAAGGGCCATCCAGACAAGACACATCTAACTTAGTGGCATCATGGGCCATCCACACTTAGTGGCATCAAGGGCCATCCACACTTAGTGGCATCAAGGGCCATCCACACTTAGTGGCATCAAGGGCCATCCAGACAAGATATATCTAACTTAGTGGCATCAAGGGCCATCAAGACAAGATTTATCTAACTTAGTGGCACCCAGGGCCATCCAGACAAGATATATCTAACTTAGTGGCACCCAGGGCCACCCAGACAAGATATATCTAACTAAGTGGCATCAAGGGCTATCCAGACAAGTTATATATCTAACTTAGTGGCATCAGGGGCCACCCAGACAAGATTTATCTAACTTAGTGGCATCAAGGGCCACCCAGACAAGATATATCTAACTAAGTGGCATCAAGGGCTATCCAGACAAGTTATATATCTAACTTAGTGGCATCAAGGACCATCCAGACAAGATATATCTAACTTAGTGGCATCAAGGGCCATCCAGACAAGATATATCTAACTTAGTGGCATCAAGGGCCATCCAGACAAGTTATATATCTAACTTAGTGGCATCAAGGGCTATCCAGACAAGATATATCTAACTTAGTGGCATCAAGGGCCATCAAGACAAGATTTATCTAACTTAGTGGCACCCAGGGCCATCCAGACAAGATATATCTAACTTAGTGGCATCAAGGGCCATCAAGACAAGATTTATCTAACTTAGTGGCACCCAGGGCCATCCAGACAAGATATATCTAACTTAGTGGCACCCAGGGCCACCCAGACAAGATATATCTAACTAAGTGGCATCAAGGGCTATCCAGACAAGTTATATATCTAACTTAGTGGCATCAGGGGCCACCCAGACAAGATATATCTAACTTAGTGGCATCAAGGGCCACCCAGACAAGATATATCTAACTAAGTGGCATCAAGGGCTATCCAGACAAGTTATATATCTAACTTAGTGGCATCAAGGGCTATCCAGACAAGATATATCTAACACAGTGGCATCAGGGGCTATCCATACAATATATATCTAACTTAGTGGCATCAGGGGCCATGCAGACAAGATATATCTAACTTAGTGGCATCAAGGGCTATCCAGACAAGATATATCTAACTTAGTGGCATCAAGGGTCATCCAGACAAGATATATCTAACTAAGTGGCATCAAGGGCCATCTAGACAAGTTATATCTAACTTAGTGGCATCAAGGGCCATCCAGACAAGATATATCTAACTTAGTGGCATCAAGGGCCATCCAGACAAGATATATCTAACTTAGTGGCATCAAGGGCCATCCAGACAAGATATATCTAACTTGGAGGCATCAAGGTCATCCAGACAAGATATATCTAACTTATAATGATATCATAATATAAAATGCCCACAATTTTCTAAATCCAATTTGACATACAAATAACTACCAGGTAAATGTCAGTAAGGACACAGTAATAACCCAGTGGAGACACAGCAACAACCCAGTGTGGACACAGCAATAACCCCGTGGAGACACAGCAATAACCCAGTGGAGACACAGCAATAACCCAGTGGAGACACAGCAATAACCCAGTGGAGACACAGCAATAACCCAGCATGGACACAGCAATAACCCAGTGGAGACACAGCAATAACCCAGCATGGACACAGCAATAACCCAGTGGAGACACAGATTGTCAGTCACAGTACAATAACCCAGTGGGGACACAGATTGTCAGTCACAGTACAATAACCCAGTGGGGACACAGATTGTCAGTCACAGTACAATAACCCAGTGGGGATACAGATTGTCAGTCACAGTACAATAACCCAGTGGGGACACAGATTGTCAGTCACAGTACAATAACCCAGTGGGGACACAGATAGTCAGTCACAGTACAATAACCCAGCGGGGACACAGATTGTCAGTCACAGTACAATAACCCAGCGGGGACACGGATAGTCAGTCACAGTACAATAACCCAGTGGGGACACAGATTGTCAGTCACAGTACAATAACCCAGTGGGGACACGGATAGTCAGTCACAGTACAATAACCCAGTGGGGACACAGATTGTCAGTCACAGTACAATAACCCAGTGGGGACACAGATTGTCAGTCACAGTACAATAACCCAGTGGTGACACAGATTGTCAGTCACAGTACAATAACCCAGTGGGGACACAGATAGTCAGTCACAGTACAAAACCCAGTGGGGACACATATTGTCAGTCACAGTACAATAACCCAGTGGGGACACATATTGTCAGTCACAGTACAATAACCCAGTGGGGACACAGATTGTCAGTCACAGTACAATAACCCAGTGGGGACAAACAAGTTGTCTCAGCAAATGTTCTATACATCATATAAATATTTTGAAATAAGCACATATGCACATAAATATAAAATAAGAATTTTTGTGAGATGAAACTCATAGAATATATCATTATTTTGTTGAAGAAGCATGATAACATAAATTTACCAAAACACAAAACATCCAGACCAGTATTTTGAATTATTCCAGAATTTAGCTGAATAACATGTATCTCACCTTGTTCCTGTGTAGCCAGCACGACAGTCACAGAAGAAGTTGTTCACCAGATCCACACACACCCCATGGCTAGAGTCACAGCTTTGAGGATTACAGTCTGGAACATTAGTCTCGCACCATCGACCCTCGTAGCCACTAGGACAGGTGCACTGGTAGTCGTGGTAACCAGCTAAACATTGGGCACCATTCTGACATCGTTGATAGGAACATCGGTCTCCTTCCACACAACCAATAGGAATAGATGTCATACTCACCACTTCGAAATATTCTTGAGTTGTGAAATTTGTGAAAGAAGATTGTTCAAAGAATGGCAAAAGGATGCCTCCTAGCCGTACTTCCTTCACACAGCCATAGTAGAACTGGGGAATTCGGGAGCCAAAAGCTTGGCCAAATTTAACATGTTGAGCATCCGAGCTTGTAACCAGGTAGGAGAAGGAGTGCAACTTATGTTGAGGAATGAGGGATGCACTGGCATGAGTTACCTCCCCTGTGTCTGACTGGACTGTCAAGGTGACATTGTCTAACATGTCCTGAAAGGTCACAAGGTACCACTGCTTATCACTCACATAATGATCCACCACCAACTTATCCTCGCCTGTATCTCCAAATTTACACGCCACTGCCACTTTTCCTCCCACAATGCTAAGTTTCACATAATAGTTATCATATCCAATGTTTAACAAAGCACCATTTCTTACTAATGTTTTAATTTTGAGTGAGAGTCGATCAATGTCTTTATCTGGCTGTACAACGGCTTTGTATGTGATAGAGCTTGTTGTTGGGTTGAAGAGTGTTGAACTAAGACCTGAAAAAAAGACAAATATGATAAAAGTTAGTAGAAGTCAGGCGAGACAAAATTTACAGATGAAGTGATACAGGTATCATGATTATAAATTACATATCATGATTATAAATTACATATCATGATTATGAATCACATATCATGATTGTAAATTACATATCATGATTATAAACTTCATATAAGGATTATAAATTACATATCATGATTATAAACTACATATCATGATTATAAATTACATATCATGATTATAAATTACATATCATGATTATGAATCTTATATCATGATTATAAATTACATATCATGATTATGAATTACATATCATGATTCTAAATCACCTATCATGATTATGAATTACATATCATGATTATGAATTACATATCATGATTCTAAATCACCTATCATGATTATGAATTACATATCATGATTATGAATTACATATGATTCTAAATCACCTATCATGATTATGAATTACATATCATGATTATGAATTACATATCATGATTCTAAATTACATATCATGATTATAAACTACATATCATGATTATAAATTACATGTTATGATAACAAACTATATATCATATACAAAACTAAGAGAGGAGATGTCTGGTCTTTTTCTAAAAACTGAAATAAACAAAGGGCAGTAGCTCTTTCTAACATTGTTGAATAAAAAAAAAAAAGGATAATACAACTACATATCATGCTCATGTTCTTATACTTAATTTTAAATCCATTAAGATGATATAAATGTAAACACACTGATTCTTACATTCAAACCCATCTGTTAGGCTCTGACAAGTGGCCCCCACTGGACAGGAGTCTTGATGGCAAAAATCCAACTCGCCACAGTCCTTCCCTCGGAAACCTCTCTGACACTTACAACTGTCAGGAAAAAAATGGCAGATGTATTAATACTTAGACAATAACTTAACTTGATTATGGGATAAATAATTCCATCTAGAACAAAATGACACTGCATAACATAAATATTTATTAATACTTTAATTAAAATTACAGAGGTAAATGGATGGCAATTACAGGTAAAAACTCACCTGAAATCATTGAAGAATACATTTGTACAAGAAGAATTGTGGAGACATGGCATGGTGAGGTTACAGATGTTGTCTGATCTCTCCCCTTTAGTCAATGTTGAATTATCATCGACATTGATGGGATGAATCTTCACGATGGATGGGTCAGCCGGAGGAATAAACTGAAGACTGTTCTCATTTAACTGAGCATCCTGTAGGGTTCCTTTATAGTTTGTCACATTGATAAAATTATTGATATCATTGATTATCTCGTTAACGACAGGATCTAATGACCTCTTAACTCGTGCTGTCCCTGTAATAACACTCGAACTCAGAGCTGGAATCTCTCCTCCAAAATAAACTTTATCTGCATTAAATGGACAATTTTGAGAAGTGATAACCACACTGTCTAAAGCGGTATTATTTACAGAAATAGTGTACTCTCCGTTAATGAATTTCATACTAACAAAGTGCTGAAACCCACTGTTGTATAATGTATTGTTAGCAAATAAAACTTTCTGGAAGTTACACAACACAAATCTGCTGACCAGGGCTCCACCATACATCTCAAGGGTTAGGAATGTCCGGCTCGAAGAAGTACTGCCATAGAAACCAAAAAATACCACAAAGCCATCGGCCTCCCTTGTCCTCATAAAGAGTGAAAGGTCAATGTCAGAGGTCAAAGTTGACTTCAGATTATCAGGAATGCTGAAACTTGCTCTTGACACTGTATTTTCAAATGAAAAGGTTGCTGCAACATATTCTGGAAAAAAAAAAAAAAACAGAATTCAACAATGTTACTGTACTGCAAAGTTTATTTTTCAATATTATATATGGTAGATGTTGATGGACTTTAATACAACAAACAAAATAATGACCAGATTGTTGTGTGATGCCCCCAGTATGTAGTACTCTAACATTTACCAAGCACTATTTAACAATTAAGGCACTAACAAAACATGCCAAAAAACAGCTGTGATAATATTTACCTTGATTACAGGTGCCTCCCAGGTGTGGTCGGTAACAGTCGCACCTCTTGCTAGTCCAGAGGTCAGTACAGGCACCATTACCATTACAGGGATCAGGCCGACACTGGTCAACTCGAGCACAGCCCTTAGTAACAGAAATGGACTCCCCCTCCGAAACTATCTGAATAGCCCCATTGATTGTCACGTCCTGGAGACATCCTATAAAGTAAGTCTTAGAAAGTGTCCTATCATTTATAAAAGGAGTCTTGCCCCTTCCGAAATAAATGTCATCTATTGCTATGTTTGGTGAATGGCCGACTTCCTTGGTACACTCAGATTCAGATGGACACACATCGCTAACCAGTTTCAGTGTTAGCCTGTTAGCACGTTGTTGCAGGATTACAGAATGCCAGACAGCATTATTCAATAAGAATGGAAATCCTACAGTACTCATGCTAACTGATGAAATAGCATTTCCATGAATGTAACTCATATTGAGCCTCCCATCGACCAACTCAATTGTGACAAATGTCCTGGTGGAGGGATAGGTCCCATCCCAGACAAACAGCATGCCATTCGGAAGTGTGGTGATAAACTGAAAGGATATGTTGTTGGTGGTATTGGATATCAACACAGCCTTAAATCGGGAATTTTCAAAAGTTCCGCTGGTGATTCTTTGACAGAACTGCCCAGTGAAGCCACTGGGACATTCACACCTGTAGTTCTGTTGTCCTGTAGCCTCGTTAACCAGGAATGGGTCACAGGTAGCACCATTCAGACATTGATGAGAATCACATGCTGTCAATTCAAATGTACAGTTTTTTCCACCATACTTATTTCCTAAATAAAGTTCTGCACATGTACAGTCATAGTTAGCAATGAGGTCAGTACAGGTGGCACCATTCTGACAGGGGCGGTACTCCAAACATTCATCTATCTCCGTCTGACAGTAAACATCCTTGTAACCAGGTGCACATCGACAGCTGTACTCATTTATACCATCTACACACGTAGCACCATTTGTACAGTTGTCTGTTACACAGTCATCAATGTTCACAGAACAATTCTCGCCTGAAACATACAAGTAATATCAAATACCAAGGAAAGACAACTCATAATATCATCAAATACCAAGGAAAGACAACTCATAATATCATCAAATACCAAGGAAAGACAACTCATAATATCATCAAATACCAAGGAAAGACAACTCATAATATCATAAAATACAAAGGAAAGACAACTAATAACATGTCATCAAATACCAAGGAAAGACAACTAATAACATGTCATCATAAACAAAGGAAAGACAACTCCTAACATATCAAAGACAACTCTTAATATTATCACACACCAAACAAGGAGCCGCAAAGCTTGGCATTATCCCCCGCGCCCCGCAGTTGACATGAAAACCCAAATACATGTATATATCAAGCTCAAAGTAAGAGTTATTAAGGAAACAGTAATTTGGTTTTTTGATTAAGTCTCCATGGTGACAGAAAAAATACCGAAAATGGAAGGTCCACAATAGCAAAAGGCACAACTAGGGCACTAGTCTGATATATACAGAAATTTTCAAGGAGCTGCTTCGAACAGTTTTTGAGTTATAGCCCGGAAACAAAAGGAAACAGTAATTTGGTATTTTTGACTAAGTTTCCATGGTGACAGAAAAAATTCCAAAAATGGAAGGACCGCAATAGCAAAAGGCACAACTAGGGCACTAGTCTGATATATACAGAAAGTTTCAAGGAGCTGCGTTGAACTTTTAGGGAGTTATAGCCCGGAAAAGAATCTCGGACGGACACACAGACGGACGGATGGACGGAGCCCAATTTAATATCCCCTGCAAACGCGTTTCGCGGGTTTCGCGGGGGATAAAAAGACACCTTAACAACATAGCCACATAGTTGATAGAGACATCTTTAACATCACAATAAAGATTTTGTATTTGTGCTCAGTAAACTTTATATAACAACAAGTTTAAGTATATGGCTTATGTTATATAATGAAGTAAAATGTATGCAAAATGTTTAAGATTAAAAACAAACCTGTGATTCCAGGGATACAGACACAGGTGTAGCCGGCAGCTGAGGCGTAGGAGAAATTGGAATACCCTGGGAGGTCATATGCCGGGTCATATAATGTCTCGTTAGATCTTTGTAGACAGGTGCTGTTGTAATAACATGGACTGTTGAGACACTCATTGATGTCAATTTCACAGTTTTTACCAGTGTAGCCAGCATAGCAGGAACAGTTGTAATCCTGGTAAAAAAATATAATAACCATTGCTATCAGATAGAATATAGTTCATGTAATGTCCTTTTGTTTTCAAATAAAATAGCATTGATGAAATAACCATTGTTTTCAGATAACTTACATTAATGTATTACATTGCATTTGAACAATATAACCTAACCACTGAGTTCAGATAAAATTCTGTATAAGCAATATACCATTTCAACAAAAATGGAGGAAGTACAAAGTTAAGGTACAACATGTTGTTGGGAGTAAGACCTGTAATCAAAACATACTGAAGACATTGTAACATTTATAGTTAGAATCTAATTCTGTTAACATTAATTTTTCTGAATTTCTTAATTGTCTACCTTGATACCATCTTCACAAGTTGAGCCATGCATACAGGGGTTGGATGCGCAGTCGTCAATGTTGAGTTGACAGTTTGTGCCATTAAATCCAGTGTCAAAGCAGTCACATTCATACCTGTATATAATGATGTGTAATTAACATACCTGTATATAATGATGTGTAATTAACATACCTGTATATAATGATGTGTAATATACTCATACCTGTATACATGTATATATAACAATGTGTAATATACTCATACCTGTATATATACAATGTGTAATATACTCATACCTGTATATATAAAAATGTGTAATATACTCATACCTGTATACATGTATATAACAATGTGTAACATACTCATACCTGTATATATAACAATGTGTAACATACTCATACCTGTATATATAACAATGTGTAATATACTCATACCCGTATACATGTATACATGTATAACAATGTGTAATATACTCATACCTGTATATATACAATGTGTAATATACTCATACCTGTATATATAACAATGTGTAATATACTCATACCTGTATACATGTATATAACAATGTGTAACATACTCATACCTGTATATATAACAATGTGTAACATACTCATACCTGTATATATAACAATGTGTAATATACTCATACCCGTATACATGTATACATGTATAACAATGTGTAAAATACTCATACCTGTATATATAACAATGTGTAATATACTCATACCTGTATATATAACAATGTGCAATATACTCATACCTGTATATATAACAATGTGTAATATACTCATACCTGTATACATGTATATAACAATGTGTAATATACTTTTACCTGTATATAACAATGTGCAGTATTACTACATATTATACATAAGATAACGATTGACAAAGAATATAATATTGTATTATGTTTTTTCTTTCTATTTAAATTTATTCAGAATTTTTGAGAATCACAAGGTTAGTCATTTTGGGAATTAAATGTAAATACATCTAACCAATAAAATAATCCTCATGCTTGGCAATACCCATAGGGTTATCATTAGTCTTAAAAATAGAAAATGGAAATACGAATTACATGATTCATAAACCTGTACATGTAATGATATTCCAGGACAGATCCCCCCACCCATGTGTCTGATGAGTTATTTACCATTTTTTGTTGGTTTTTGTTTTTGTTTTTGTTTTTTCTACTGTTGCACTATTTCACTTACTGCTAGATTTCATTTCAACAATGTATATTAGCGATATATTTGTAAAGGTCGTTAATAATTATATAAAATTCTGACTAGGAAAATAGTAGGAATTATCACTGCCCATAATGTGTACTTATTTGACACACAAAATAATTTAACTCAAACAGCATTCAAAGAACACTACTCAAACATAAACACATATATATACTCAAGGTCACCTTTGTTTCAGCTATAGGGCTCATGACCTTTGTGCAATGCTTTAAGTTCAAAGGTAAATAAAATACATACATGTACTGTCAACTAGCTGCAGTGAGGGAAGCCTACAATATCCCTGATTATTATGACAGTTTACAGGGCGATATCCCTGATTATTATGACAGTTTACAGGACGATTGTATGGTGACAAGAGTCAATCAATAACCATCAGTCTTCATGCAGTGTTATGTGCTGCATAAACACTATTGCATATCATAATAACAACCCCTCCCTCAGTAGTGACCTTGACCTTCCACACATGGATACTATAGATAATGTTATATGGGGAGGAGCAGGAACGGCGCAATCGTGTTTGTTATATGGGGAGGAGGAGGGGCGGAGCATTCCTGTTTGTTATAAGTACAGGCGGCCCATCAGGCCCCAGTGTCATCAACATTCCTTTAAACTCATGATTTTCTATAGGAAAGCATTATTGGATTTTAGGAAAAAATGATATTATAAGTTAAGGAAGTTTCCTTGAATTCTTTATACAATTACATTATTATATGTATGCTTTTAAGTCATGGCATGTCACTTGGGGGGCTATCAAATGCAACATTAACTCAGGTGCAAAGTCAAATGATTCTTATCATAACAGTGCTTCTATCTAACTCAACAAACTCAACTGCACTTCACTCAGGCGTAAAATCTTATTATAATTCATACCGCAACAGTACTTCTATCAAACGCAACAAACTCAAATGGCACTATGCCCCATTATTATAGGCACAAAATAAGCAGAGCATTTTCCTTTAATTAAGGCTAACAATCCATATCACATATCTTATAGGTGTGTTATCGCCAGGTAGATTACTATAGAGACTGCTAACGAGGTACAACACCTGAATTCACAATTCACAATAGGGATTATATAAACACAAAAACTCTAATATATACTTAAGACATTTCTTTTTTAATTTGTAAGTCAATTGTTTATTGATTTAGAAAGGAACCTTTTGTTTTTGTAAGCGAGTAAATTTTAACTACTCAAGATGCTTCTTTAAAGAATAGAATACATGCAAAATAAAATAATCATTAACCAAGAATAACTTAAGCATCTAAAACAAAATAAAAACCAGAAATCAAAAGAAAGTAACTGCAACCATAAGAGTAATAAAATGAAATCATGCGTTTGGAGAGCAGCGTCACAATACCAAGAACTAAAGGCCTACCCTATATAGCTAAGGTTTGCCCTGTAACGGTCATATGTCTCGAAGCTACAGTGGGAGAAAAAGAACAATTTAAGCAGACAGGAAAAGCAAAGGCTATAAAAACATGTTACAAAATATTTCAAGTTGATTGCAGGACACTGTACTGTGAAAAATCATAATTTGTACACCAGTGACGTAAAAAAAAAAGACTGCTGAAAAATAACTGTGAAAACAAACACAGGTGCCAGTACTGTGTTTCACAATACAGAAAATGTGTAAAAATAGTGAGAAAATTCCAATAACCCCTGTTACAAGCTAGGGGAGAATTCTGTACAGAATAACAACCTGACATTTTTTTTTGTAAATAAAAACTATGAATATCACCCGTTGTTGGCTCTAATATTGACACTTCCTTTTAACTATTGATATCTATTTGTTAACTTCAGTTAAAATATGAAAACTATTGTAAACTATGGACAACAATATACTCTGACTTACATGTTGATGGAATGGTTACAACGACCTCCATGTAGACACGGCGACGACTCACACTCGTCAATATCTATCTCACAGTTCACTCCAGTGATACCTGGGATACATGTACAATTATAGCTGGCCACCATGTTGTTACAGGTTCCGCCGTACTGACATGGACTGGACTCACACTCATCAATATCAGTCTTACATCGCCGATCTGTAATACAAAAAAACAAGGACTACAAACAAAACCACAGCTGTAAACCATTAATACCTTTATACCATTAATACCTCCCAATCCAGCAATAACAATTAAATATGAGGAAATTCTCAGAACGTCCTAGAAATGAAAAATAAAAGCGATGGTCTATCATGATTGTTTCTTAGAAATTAATTCTGTGGGTCAGGAGAATTTTATATATAATTAAGGATATCTTACAACTGAAATATATCAAAAATTGTAAAAGATTTAAAGTAGAGGCTCACAAAGTTAGGAAATACCTGTTTATATAGGAGGTTTAACATGGACAAGATTCTGTCTGCAGACATAGTAAATTGGTCATAAATACAGGTACCACTCTAGTTTTTAATTAACTTACCTGTGTAGCCTGCAACACAGTTACAGGTGAAGGACGTAGCCCCTGGTAAACAAGTGCCGCCATATTTACATGCAGGAGGATCTGTTTTTACCTCGTCTGCTGTTTCACAGTAGGATGTCCTCAAGTCACAGTTTTGACCTAGTAATCCAGATTAATACTCAACATTTAATCCTTCACATCTCTTTGTTCCCTAATATGCTGTTTTTACTGTATTTCAGAAGACTTTCTTATTTGTACAAAACAGAATTAGTGGACACAGATTATTTTATCTTTTCCATTTGTGCATCATTCAGTAATGACATCACCAGATATGAAAATGACTTAATTCACATGTATAGGACTATAAACATACCTTCTAGTAACAGAAGTGTTCCTATCTTAATAAATAACTTTATATACAATTACCCCCTAGTGATAATGTAATACCTGTCCTGTAGACCCCGTCCTAGTACCCCCTAGTGATAATGTAATACCTGTCCTGTAGACCCCGTCCTAATACCCCCTAGTGATAATGTAATACCTGTCCTGTAGACCCCGTCCTATTACCCCCGAGTGATAATGTAATACCTGACCTGTAGACCCGTCCTAGTACCCCCTAGTGATAATGTAATACCTGTCCTGTAGACCCTGTCCTAGTACCCCCTAGTGATAATGTAATACCTGTCCTGTAGACCCCGTCCTAGTACCCCCTAGTGATAATGTAATACCTGTCCTGTAGACCCTGTACTAGTACCCCCTAGTGATAATATAATACCTGTCCTGTAGACCCCGTCCTAGTACCCCCTAGTGATAATGTAATACCTGTCCTGTAGACCCCATCCTAGTACTCCCTAGTGATAATGTAATACCTGTCCTGTAGACCCCGTGCTAGCATACAAATATATCATTGGTGTCTGTGCAATAGTCCAGAACATTTGACATGAGGTTTTGGTAATCTAGTTCTATTGCATGAGGCCGAAGGCAGAGTGAAATACAACATAAGTTGATTAGTAGTACCGAGGGTCAAATATTCTGAACTATTGCACAGACACCCGTGATATAATTGTTTTATTACATAATCACTAAAACATACTTAGAATCACTGAAATCATGACTTTTATGTTACCCTAGAAGTTACCATGACTGTCATCTGGCAGTGTTGACATCTGAGGGACTTAGATGCTTGAAAGGGAAGGACTAAATTCTGAAACGTCATGCGGTGTCAAATAATTCGCAAGTTACTGTGCAATATTCAATTTAGCTGAGCAATAGTTAAAAATATAGCTTATTGGTATAGTTAAGGAAAATTAAACGCATTATGTAATAATAACTAATAATGATAATGTAATACCTGTCCTGTAAACCCCGTCCTCATCACGGCCACATTTACACAGGTATCCAGGTAGGCCGTCCTCCTCCTCACAGATGCCGTCACTTAGACACACACCAGGGTTGTAGTCACACTCGTTTATACTGTACTCACAGTTTGTACCATTGTACCCAGTCTCAAACTCCAGTTTCTGACCGTTCCCGAATCTTGTGAGGTTGAGAAAGATACGGGGACACTGACAGACATAATAGCCAATCTTGTCCTCACAGGTCGCCCCGTTCTGACAGGGGTCAGGATCACATTCATTGATGTCTACTGAACAGTTTTCACCTGTGTAGCCTGTCACAGAAACATAATGAAGGGTTAGTTGTTTTCAACATTTCTTGGATTTCTGGGAATATCAAGTAAAGATTGTAACCAGGTTTGGACAATTGACGAGACTTAATATCCTAAAGTTTAAACTGTACAGGGAGTGCTATATTCAATATAAGGTAACTAGGACTCGGGTAATACTATGCCAAGAGATAGTGTTAATTTATGCTGAAACTATTTTTAAAAGAGTTTCAGCTACCTTCCCAGGGAACTAGCATGCTCTAATTATATAAGTTACTCAAAAGTTACTCTGATTGGTAAAGTGAGTTACTCTGAAAGTTAAAGTGAGTACTACGGCTTGTTACCAAGGATACTAAACCCGACATGTCTACAGGAGCTTGCACCAGGGTAAAGTTTAGTTACATATTGTCAGGGGAGAAAACAATTAAATGTATTCAAATCAGTTCTGATGAAATTAGGAAGAAGTCTAAATTTCAGAACTCAACAAAAGATACATAAATGGCTCAGGTAGACAGCCATTTTGGAAATCAATTCCACAGGATAAAGCCATAACAGAGCATATATTAGAAAGTTCAAATGATTTAAGGTTTCGACACTGGGTTCTATTTTTTATCATCTGACCACAATCATCTAAATATTGAATGAGAGTTAAAGCTGAATTACACCACACCTGTATCTACAAAAAATCTACTAAGGAAGTGACATGCTACTGTCTGAGGTACAACCAGGTTAGAAAGGGGAGTCATTCCTGATGGGATACAACCAGGGTAGAAAGGGGAGTCATTCCTGATGGGATACAACCAGGGTAGAAAGGGGAGTCATTCCTGATGGGATACAACCAGGGTAGAAAGGGGAGCCATTCCTGATGGGATACAACCAGGATAGAAAGGGGAGTCATTCCTGATGGGATACAACCAGGGTAGAAAGGGGAGTCATTCCCGATGGGATACAACCAGGGTAGAAAGGGGAACCATTCCTGATGGGATACAACCAGGGTAGAAAGGGGAGTCATTCCTGATGGGATACAACCAGGGTAGAAAGGGGAGCCATTCCTGATGGGATACAACCAGGGTAGAAAGGGGAGTCATTCCTGATGGGATACAACCAGGGTAGAAAGGGGAGTCATTCCTGATGGGATACAACCAGGGTAGAAAGGGGAGCCATTCCTGATGGGATACAACCAGGGTAGAAAGGGGAGCCATTCCTGATGGGATACAACCAGGGTAGAAAAGGGAGTCATTCCTGATGGGATACAACCAGTGTAGAAAGGGGAGCCATTCCTGATGGGATACAACCAGGGTAGAATATAAGACTCTTTCATATGTGTATATGTAGGATAGGGACATTCCACCCGAGGGGTCACAAAATGTGGTGAAACCCGAGGCTTGCCGAGGGTTTTACCACATTTTGTGATCCCGAGGGTGGAATATCCCTATCCTACATACACACATAATGAAAGAGTCTTTTTCTCTCATATCATTACCGAATTTCTGGCGAAAGTGTCCCTCAGCCATCCATTTTCTTCAATTTTTTAATTTCTTTATTTGACGTTTTTACTCAATATACTTGTGATATTCTGAAAGATCATACCCTATTTTTAGCAAACAATGTTTGCACACAAATTTCATTCATTTTGTGGTTAAGTGATGAACGAATGAACAATTCGCCGATAAAAATTACCGTAACTTGACCGACTTTTACGTGGCCGTGATCAAATTGTCAACATCCGAGAAAAAGAAGTTCTATCAACAATACTGAAAGCCAACGCTGAAATGAGTTTCCCAACTTCACATATAATTTGATTTGCACCTCGACATATTTAATCATTTCACAGAACACACTGTACTTTTAAATGTCAAGTCAATTTTTTTTTATAAAATACTACGTCACTGTATGACGTCACGACTGTCATTGGAATTCCATTCATAGTTCAATGAGAGTGATGTCGATCTCGATCGCCATGACGCGGCGATGTTTCGTGGCTGGTAATTTTAAATTCACTGTGATTTTGGCAACTTCGTGTGTGAACCAGCGAACAGTGACTCTATACGAGTATTCGATCTTGTCTGTGACATAGGATTATATGTGTTTAACCGGTTGTCTTGATGGAATGACGAAGGTAGGTCAGTCGATAGGCTAACGATGATCATATTGAAAGGCTAGGATGACAGTTAGTTTTCATGGTTACTCTACACAAATATAGACTCTGAGTTACAATTGAAATAAATATTTTTTATATGAACATCGAAGGGTGTCATTTTTACCGAATGTTCGTTCATTTAAGAGCCAATTCCCAACTTCCAAATACACAGGTTACTGAGTAGGCCTAACAGTTACTGTCAGTACCGTAGCAAATTCCAGGCCCCCCTGCTGACGCAAACGGAACCATTTCATAGGTTGTGACGTTTGACATTTTCTTTTTTATATTTTTTTATGTATGGCTTTTATTTTACTTCCTCTCATTGCCAGGTGTTTGTGTTTGTTTACATGTTTTAATGACAAATGACAAATCTGTCGGGTAGGCAAGTCTGTATTGTACTGTAACTGTTACAACAGGCCTGTAGGCGTAGTTACAGTAACGGAGTTATATGTTCGCTCAGATGAAATGTCTAATCGTTTAACCATGTAGCCCTATTGATTTACTGCTGATATGATATATATTTATCTAAGAATGTATGTATTTTTATAGTTAAGTCCAACGTTTCAAAACCGACACCGACGATAAGGACTGTCGGATGTGAACACAAGCAGACGACGTTGTGAGAGTTGTCCCCCTTGAACGCAGATTAATCCGCGCGCGTGAAATGCTATGTAAGATAGATTTATCTTACATAGCTATCTTACATGGGCAAACTTTATCCAACATGGCGAGATATGAGAGAAAGGGGAGTCATTCCTGATGGGATACAACCAGGGTAGAAAGGGGAGTCATTCCTGATGGGATACAACCAGGGTAGAAAAGGGGAGTCATTCCTGATGGGATACAACCAGGGTAGAAAGGGGAGTCATTCCTGATGGGATACAACCAGGGTAGAAAGGGGAACCATTCCTGATGGGATACAACCAGGGTAGAAAGGGGAGTCATTCCTGATGGGATACAACCAGGGTAGAAAGGGGAGTCACCAGGGTAGAAAGGGGAGTCATTCCTGATGGGATACAACCAGGGTAGAAAGGGGAGCCATTCCTGATGGGATACAACCAGGGTAGAAAGGGGAGCCATTCCTGATGGGATACAACCAGGGTAGAAAGGGGAACCATTCCTGATGGGATACAACCAGGTTAGAAAGGGGAGTCACCAGGGTAGAAAGGGGAGTCATTCCTGATGGGATACAACCAGGGTAGAAAGGGGAGCCATTCCTGATGGGATACAACCAGGGTAGAAAGGGGAACCATTCCTGATGGGATACAACCAGGTTAGAAAGGGGAGTCACCAGGGTAGAAAGGGGAGTCATTCCTGATGGGATACAACCAGGGTAGAAAGGGGAGCCATTCCTGATGGGATACAACCAGGGTAGAAAGGGGAACCATTCCTGATGGGATACAACCAGGTTAGAAAGGGGAGTCACCAGGGTAGAAAGGGGAGTCATTCCTGATGGGATACAACCAGGGTAGAAAGGGGAGTCATTCCTGATGGGATACAACCAGGGTAGAAAGGGGAGTCATTCCTGATGGGATACAACCAGGGTAGAAAGGGGAGCCATTCCTGATGGGATACAACCAGTGTAGAAAGGGGAGCCATTCCTGATGGGATACAACCAGGGTAGAAAGGGGAGTCATTCCTGATGGGATACAACCAGGGTAGAAAGGGGAGTCATTCCTGATGGGATACAACCAGGGTAGAAAGGGGAGTCATTCCTGATGGGATACAACCAGAGTAGAAAGGGGAGCCATTCCTGATGGGATACAACCAGTGTAGAAAGGGGAGTCATTCCTGATGGGATACAACCAGGGTAGAAAGGGGAGTCATTCCTGATGGGATACAACCAGGGTAGAAAGGGGAGTCATTCCTGATGGGATACAACCAGGGTAGAAAGGGGAACCATTCCTGATGGGATACAACCAGGGTAGAAAGGGGAGTCATTCCTGATGGGATACAACCAGGGTAGAAAGGGGAGTCATTCCTGATGGGATACAACCAGGGTAGAAAGGGGAGCCATTCCTGATGGGATACAACCAGGGTAGAAAGGGGAGCCATTCCTGATGGGATACAACCAGGGTAGAAAGGGGAGCCATTCCTGATGGGATACAACCAGGGTAGAAAGGGGAGTCATTCCTGATGGGATACAACCAGGGTAGAAAGGGGAGTCATTCCTGATGGGATACAACCAGGGTAGAAAGGGGAGTCATTCCTGATGGGATACAACCAGGGTAGAAAGGGGAACCATTCCTGATGGGATACAACCAGGGTAGAAAGGGGAGTCATTCCTGATGGGATACAACCAGGGTAGAAAGGGGAGCCATTCCTGATGGGATACAACCAGGGTAGAAAGGGGAGTCATTCCTGATGGGATACAACCAGGGTAGAAAGGGGAGTCATTCCTGATGGGATACAACCAGGGTAGAAAGGGGAGTCATTCCTGATGGGATACAACCAGGGTAGAAAGGGGAGTCATTCCTGATGGGATACAACCAGGGTAGAAAGGGGAGCCATTCCTGATGGGATACAACCAGGGTACAAAGGGGAACCATTCCTGATGGGATACAACCAGGGTAGAAAGGGGAGTCATTCCTGATGGGATACAACCAGGGTAGAAAGGGGAGCCATTCCTGATGGGATACAACCAGGGTAGAAAGGGGAGTCATTCCTGATGGGATACAACCAGGGTAGAAAGGGGAGTCATTCCTGATGGGATACAACCAGGGTAGAAAGGGGAACCATTCCTGATGGGATACAACCAGGGTAGAAAGGGGAGTCATTCCTGATGGGATACAACCAGGGTAGAAAGGGGAGCCACCAGGGTAGAAAAGGGAGTCATTCCTGATAGGATGTAAATACAGACAATGTTAATACCTAGATATAACAATGTTTTGAGCAGGAACAATACCACACATAACCTGTACCTCATGCAACAAAAACCTTCCACCCATGCAAGTTATCATGTGTACTGTCACACATCCATGTAGCTTTGTTAAATATCTACTAATATTCAGTTACCACAGTCTATTTTTCATAATTATCTACTATCTTGTCCTGGTGTGACAATCAACTTTTTATACATTCTCTACTATTTTCTTCTAGACTACTGGTAAGTGGAGCACTTCACTTGTTATAGATTATCTACTATTTTTCTCTTATGTAACAATCAACTTGTTATTGATAATCTACTATTTTGTTCTTATGTAACAATCAACTTGTTATAGATTATCTACTATTTTGTTCTTATGTAACAATCAACTTGTTATTGATAATCTACTATTTTGTTCTTATGTAACAATCAACTTGTTATAGATTATCTACTATTTTGTTCTTATGTAACAATCAACTTGTTATAGATTATCTACTATTTTGTTCTCATGTGGAAAAATCCACTTGTTATGAATTATTGTTGAAATATTTTCCACCAGGTTAATCTATTATTTTGTTCAATATCTCCTGGCATTAAAAATTGATTTGATAAATTTCATTTTCACATTTTATATACATTGATCCCTTGCCATTGAAGCATGCGAGATGAATGATGACATTGATAATCCTGATTTACAAGACAGATTTACAAACAGTGAGCATAAAAACAAGGAGAACAAACCGCTGGGACATGCGCAGGTGTAGTTGTTAATTAGATCGAAGCAGACTTGGGGACTTTGACAAGTATTGGAAGCGCATTCGTTGATGTCTGTCTCACAGTCATTGCCAGTATATCCTAGGACACATGCACAGTTGTATTGTTGGCTCGGAGGCGTGGTATGGCATGTGGCTCCATTCTTGCATGGCGTAAACGAACATGCATCATATACAAGATTACACGTCTTACCCATATGGGTGGGGGGACAGTCACACCTGTAGCCGTTCACTTGGTCAATACATGTTCCTCCGTTCTGACAGGGGTCTGGCAAGCAGTCATCAATGTTTACACTGCAGTTAACACCTGTCAAATAATATCAAGTGTATATATGTTAAAAACTACATCAATCCATTGCGATCTATTAATTACTAAAATAGAAATCAAAATCTTTCGATGATAAAGAATGAAGGTCATAGCAAAGTGATCATCTATTACTGTGACATTACCTGAATACCCTGTAACACAGGTACATTACCTGAATACATTGTAACACAGGTACATTACCTGAATACATTGTAACACAGGTACATTACCTTAATACCCTGTAACACAGGTACATTACTTGAATACCCTGTAACACAGGTACATTACCTGAATACCCTGTAACACAGGTACATTACCTGAATACCCTGTAACACAGGTACATTACCTGAATACCCTGTAACACAGGTACATTACCTGAATACGTTGTAACACAGGTACATTACCTGAATACCCTGTAACACAGGTACATTACCTGAATACGTTGTAACACAGGAACATTACCTGAATACATTGTAACACAGGTACATTACCTGAATACCCTGTAACACAGGTACATTACCTGAATACCCTGTAACACAGGTACAGTTGTAAAAGTTGAGGAAGTTATGACAGGTGCCGCCATTTTCACATGGTTGTGGTGAGCATTCATTGATGTCCGTCTCACAATGGGTACCAGTCCAACCTGCTACACAATCACATTCGTACCTGTTCACCTGTAAGACATAACAATAAAATACAATGTTCAGTAGTAATACACAAATAACAATACCTGTCAATAAAGTCACCTTCCTGATACAAGCTTTATTTGTTAGAGATATATTATGTAGGAGTTTCAACTATCTTAATCTTACTATATTATGTAGGAGTTTTAACTATCTTATTCTTACAACAGCAAAAATATTTTACTTTCACATTGACATTTTTACCAAAAGATGAAGAAAATAATTTTAATTATGATATGATATCACCAGGGCACTGGTGCCCATGCACAGCAATAGATAAAAAGAAACGGAGTAGATAATGAGAAGCGAGACAGTGAGACAGCACTTGATTTTTGTTTACCTCATTCCTACAGGTGGCACCATTCTGGCAGGGCTGCCCACTTGCCTGACACTCGTCGATATCAGTGTTACAGGTGAGGTCCGTGTACCCAGGCACACAAGTACAAGTGAAGCTGCTTACCCCATCCACACAGCTGAAAATTTCAACATTTTTTTATCATTTCTAAATCCATGGTGGTTTGGTATTATATTTATATCCTAACCATGTTTTCATAACAATTCAATAACTTAACTATAATCTTATGACTCAGTGTTACATGACCTTCAATACTGTATACATTTTGCAGAAAAACAATATGTGGTTTATTAAGTCAACAATGTTTTAGAGGTGTGATATCCTTAACTGCTAATTTCATTTTTTCTTCTATAAACAAATAGCAAGAGGTCCAATGGGCCTGCATCGCTCATCTGGTATTCACTTGTTTGACGATTCCCTGCCTTTCATTTAGCCAAAAGAACTTGATTCTAGGCTTTTTAGTTAACCAGAAGTTTAAACACTTTGACATCTGTGACCTTGAATATATGGTTCAAGGTTATTTCTTTTTGCAAAATTTGTGGGGCTAAATCCTAGAAACCTACCAGCAGACTATGATTTTTGGCCTTTTGGTCAACCAGAAGAAGTCGTTTTAAGGAATTTGACCCCTGTGACCTTGTATATGAGTCAATATCATTTGTTTATCCAAACTTTGTTGGGTCTCATCTAAGGAACCTTTCAGTCAAATATAATTCTGAAAGTCTTGGTTAGTGAGAAGAAGTCAATTAAATGGTTTTGAGGAATTTCAACCCTGTGACCTTAATAAATATGGGTCAAGTCACTTCTTTTTGCAAACTTTGTCAGACCTCATCCAAGGAACCTATCAGCCAAAATATCATGACTCTGGGAGTCTTGTTTAGTAGGAAGAAGTCAGTTAAATGGAAAAGTTGATGTTGGACAGACCATGGACAACAGACAGACGACAACTCTACACCATGGCCTAAACTCACTTGGCCCTTTTGGCCTGGTGAGCTAACTTTTATGTTAATTCGACACTTAACAAGGCATGCCCCAAACAAGACCCTAGTAGAGGTCACAGGGAGTTGAATGTCTACCTAGTAGCACACTGGAACTCAAAACATTCAAATATTTAAATGATCTAGACCGCATGGCATCATTTCTTATCATTTTTAGCACAGCCATCTGTCAATAAGGCCCAGATCCCACAGTCAACATGAATCCTAAATCAAACTAGTTGATAAAACTGAGGGTGTAGGGCAATCAAATGCTCAAGACCTTACAATTGATATAGGCTGGCTTAGTATTGATATCTGTCCATATTATGTTGATGTTTTACAAAACAATTGTGCTGTTTTACTATAATTACAAACCTTGCTCCATTCTGACACGGATTTGGTGCACAGTCGTCAATATTGACATCACATGACTTGTTAGTGTAGCCAGATACACAAGTACAACTGTAGTCGTTCTCCAGGTTTGTACAGTTAGCACCGTTCTTACAGGGCTGCATAAGACATTCATCAACATCCAAACAGGGTTCACCTGTAACATATCAAAATGATTACATAAAACAATGAACTGTGACCTACAAACACAAACATCCAATCAAATCCAGCAATCATCTAATTCATCTATATTTACCAATCAACTCTAGCATATACATCAACCAATCAAATCCAGCAATCATCTAATTCATTTATATTTACCAATCAACTCTAGCATATACATCAACCAATCAAATCCAGTAATCATCTAATTCATCTATATTTACCAATCAACTCTAGCATATACATCAACCAATCAAATCCAGCAATCATCTAATTAATAAACTATTTATATTTACCAATCAAATTTAACATACACATCAACCAATCAAATCCAGTAATAAACTATTCAAATTTAATGTACACATCAACCAATGATTCAACTACCAGAGTGCTTACCAAAGTATCCTGGTTTACAAATACATTCATGGGAGTTGACCAGGTCACGGCAGACTGTGTTCTGGCCTGAACACACAACATCCTTACAGTCGTCAATGTCTGTCTGACAGTCACTGCCAGTGTACCCTGGGATACACTGACACGTGTACGAGTTATTACCGTCCACACAGCTACCGCCATTCTTACACGGACCAGTGAGGCAGTCATCTAGAGACTGTCAACAGATATACAAATTATACATCATCTATAAAACAATAATTTGGCTGTACCCTTAATATCTTTATCACTTGATCCAACCATGGTAGTAATGATTCATGATACCAGTGTTTTTTATCATGTTAATTACAAAGCATGTGCACTTAATTATGCAAACTTTGAAAATTGCACTCATTCTATCAACAATACTTCAGATAACAAAATCTTGTGTCTGACTGCAATGGATGAGTTTCCCCTTAATGACTAGAAGAACCAAAATAACTATTGCCCTCATTATTTGGCTTCGTTATAATGTATGTACAAGTACATATCCAGGATATCACTTTACATGTAAACATATGTTTTTATATTTTACCTGTGAACAATTCCTCTTGCTATCATATCCCACAGGACACTGACAATCATAGCCGCCTTCAAAGTTGAAACATGTTCCAGGGCCACAGATTCCAGAATATCGTTGACACTCATTAATATCATTCTCACAGCGATCACCTTCAAACACTACAAATAAAAGGATACAATATGTTGAAATCTTCAACGCCACATTCAAGTGAGGTACACGTGTACGAACTCACTTCCCCACACTAATGTGAGGTACAGGTGTCGGAGCTACACTTCCCCACACTTATGTGAGGTACAGGTATAGGAGCTACACTTCTCCACACTTATGTGACATACAGGTGTAGGAGCTACACTTCCCCACACTTATGTGAGGTACAGGTATAGGAGCTACACTTCTCCACACTTATGTGAGGTACATGTGTAGGAGCTACACTTCCCCACACTCATGTGAGGTACAGGTGTAGGAGCTACACTTCCCCACACTAATGTGAGGTACAGGTGTGGGAGCTACACTGCCCCACACTTATGTGAGGTACAGGTGTCGGAGCTACACTTCCCAACACTTATGTGAGGTACAGGTGTAGGAGCTACACTTCCCCATATTTATGTGAGGTACAGGTGTGGGAGCTACACTTCCCCACACTTATGCTACACTTCCCCACACTTATGCGAGGTACAGGTGTAGGAGCTACACTTCCCCACACTTAGGTGAGGTACAGGTGTGGGAGCTACACTGCCCCACACTTATGTGAGGTACAGGTGTCGGAGCTACACTTCCCAACACTTATGTGAGGTACAGGTGTAGGAGCTACACTTCCCCATATTTATGTGAGGTACAGGTGTGGGAGCTACACTTCCCCACACTTATGCTACACTTCCCCACACTTATGCGAGGTACAGGTGTAGGAGCTACACTTCCCCACACTTATGTGAGGTACAGGTGTGGGAGCTACACTTCCCCACACTTATGCTACACTTCCCCACACTTATGCGAGGTACAGGTGTAGGAGCTACACTTCCCCACACTTAGGTGAGGTACAGGTGTGGGAGCTACACTTCCCCACACTTAGGTGAGGTACAGGTGTGGGAGCTACACTTCCCCACACTTATGTGAGGTACAGGTGTGGGAGCTACACTGCCTCACACTTATGTGAAGTACAGGTGTAGGAGCTACACTTCCCCACACTTATGTGACGTTCAGGTGTAGGAGCTACACTTCCCCATACTTACATGAAGTACAGGTGTAGGAGCTACACTTCCCCACACTTATGTGAGGTACAGGTGTAGGAGCTACACTTCCCCACACTTATATGAGGTACAGGTGTAGGAGCTACACTTCCCCACACTTATGTGACGTTCAGGTGTAGGAGCTACACTTCCCCATACTTACATGAAGTACAGGTGTAGGAGCTACACTTCCCCACACTAATGTGAGGTACAGGTATAGGAGCTACACTTCCCCACACTTATATGAAGTACAGGTGTAGGAGCTACACTTCCCCACACTTATATGATGTACAGGTGTAGGAGCTACACTTCCCCACACTAATGTGAGGTACAGGTATAGGAGCTACACTTCCCCACACTAATGTGAGGTACAGGTATAGGAGCTACACTTCCCCACACTAATGTGAGGTACAGGTATAGGAGCTACACTTCCCCACACTAATGTGAGGTACAGGTATAGGAGCTACACTTCCCCACACTAATGTGAGGTACAGGTATAGGAGCTACACTTCCCCACACTAATGTGAGGTACAGGTATAGGAGCTACACTTCCCCACACTTATGTGGGGTACAGGTGTAGGAGCTACACTTCCCCACACTTATGTGAGGTACAGGTATAGGAGCTACACTTCCCCACACTTATGTGGGGTACAGGTGTAGGAGCTACACTTCCCCACACTTACATGAAGTACAGGTGTGGGAGCTACACTTCCCCACACTTATATGATGTACAGGTGTCGGAGTTACACTTCCCAACACTTATGTGAGGTACAGGTGTCAGAGCTACACTTCCCCATACTTACACGAGGTACAGGTGCAGGAAAAAGAGTTGATCCCATCCACACATTGACCACCATGTTGACAGGTATCCACGTCACACTCATTGATGTTCACCTGACAATTCACATCTGTAAAGCCTGACAAAACAACACAAAGAACAATTCATTAGTCACCTCTCCACAGATATAGTTTTCTGTAGGAATATTACATATTCTGTGTTACAACTCGATTACTACATGAAGTACAAAACTTACTCAACCACAATTTTGACATGAACATGCAATGAAATTTAACTAAAGCTGTTTCCAATCATTGGTTAATATACATAGCTGTGAAAAGAAAGTAGTCATTTATAGTCTGTGTAAATGATGCATATAGTCACACATACCTGGAGCACAGTTACACACATAGATACGGTTACTCGTGGATACCGAGGGTGTCACAGGGTTACAGGATCCTCCATTGAGACATGGGCTAACATCACAACCGTATACACCTGTAAAGGTAGAAACAAAATACTCCTGTACTCCTAAACCACACAGCAGGTTTACTCATATAGCATGTCAGGAAAACAGGGCTTAATAGGGCTGCCACAACAAAGGACAGACATGTTCTTATTGAGGATACTGATTCAGAGGAGATAACATATTGAGGATACTGATTCAGGGGAGATAACATATTGAGGATACTGATTCAGAGAGATAACATATTGAGGATACTGATTCAAGGGAGATAACATATTGAGGATACGGATTCAGAGGAGATAACATATTGAGGATACTGATTCAGAGGAGATAACATATTGAGGATACTGATTCAGAGAGATAACATATTGAGGATACTGATTCAGAGAGATAACATATTGAGGATACTGATTCAGAGGAGATAACATATTGAGGATACTGATTCAGAGGAGATAACATATTGAGGATACCGATTCAGAGAGATAACATATTGTGGATACTGATTCAGCGGAGATAACATATTGAGGATACTGATTCAGGGGGGATAACATATTGAGGATACTGATTCAGGGGAGATAACAAATTGTGGATACTGATTCAGGGGAGATAACAAATTGTGGATACTGATTCAGGGGAGATAACATATTGAGGATACTAATTCAGGGGAGATAACATATTGAGGATACTGATTCAGGGGGGATAACATATTGTGGATACTGATTCAGGGGAGATAACTTACTAAGATTGCTGTGATACAGGGCAGATAACTTACTGAGGTTGCTATGATACAGGGGAGATAACTTACTGATGTTGCTATGATACAGGGGAGATAACTTCCTGAGGTTGCTATGATACAGGGGAGATAACTTCCTGAGGTTGCTATGATACAGGGGTGATAACTTACTGATGTTGCTATGATACAGGGGAGATAACTTCCTGAGGTTGCTATGATACAGGGGAGATAACTTCCTGAGGTTGCTATGATACAGGGGAGAAAACTTACTGATGTTGCTATGATACAGGGGAGATAACTTCCTGAGGTTGCTATGATACAGGGGAGATAAATTACTGAGGTTGCTATGATACAGGGGAGATAACTTACTGAGGTTGACCTCACAGTTGGTGCCATTAAACAGGTGAGGACATTGACAGGTATAGTTCTGGAAGCCGTCCTCACAGGTACCTCCATTCTTACATGGCACTGAGGCACATTGGTTCCCATCCTCCCCAACTGAAAGTACAACATACCAGGCATGTATAACTGGTGGTCTCTCACAACAGCAAAAGTAAATATCAAACTGGTTACTCATTTGTCATATCTTTTTATATAAATTGAGAAAATCACAAGATTTTAGTAGAGAAGGGTGAGAAAGACTACACCAAAAAGAGCCAATCGAGTTATGTATAGAGTATCTAATGAACAATCGAGATATATATAGAACAATCGAGTTATGTAGAGTATCTAATGAACAATCGAGATATATATAGAACAATCGTGTTATGTATAGAGTATCTAATGAACAATCGAGATATATATAGAACAATCGAGTTATGTATAGAGTATCTAATGAACAATCGAGATATATATAGAACAATTGAGTTATATATAGAGTATCTAATGAACAATTGAGTTAAATATAGAGTACCTAATGAACAATCATTTTATCAGGAGACAGATTAGGGTCGTCTATAATGGATCAGTTACTCTAACACTAAACATAAATGTTTAAATTACCAAGGTATCATAAATATTGGATGATTAATTATGTTCTCATTTTCTGGGATTATTATATTTACCACAGTATACAAATTATCTTAGTCTAATACAGAGCTTCCACTGTATGTGGCGGCCACTGATTATAACGTCCCTAACATCAGCATAAATATAATGTTTACAACATTATGATAGTATACTTCAAACAATTTGGTTTCATCTAATGTTAATCATTTTCAACTACAGCATGAGAAAACACCAACATGCAGACTTTAATATGCCCATAAGGTGCATGGAGTATAGTTTTATTAACTAAAAATTGCCTCAATTGTCAAAACAGCGAATTTTGCAATACGCAATATTATTTAAAGTTGTATTAATGTACAACAGGGTAATTAATATTTTACTATAAGATGTTTACAGAAACTGTTGGCTACTTAGAAACTTGATGTACTTATTCTACTTTAGTATGGCATCAATTTTTGGTACTTTCCCCCGTGCAAAATAAATTTTATTTTTGTATTTATATTACGTTTTATGATGCATGAATAAATGAGACTTGGACAAAAAAAATCTGCAGTGGAGGAACTCATGAGAAGATGAATCTCCGTTGTTTAGGAGCTAAACCTCATCTTTAGAGCTTGTGATTAAAAAAGTGACTGTGTGTCAATTTGATTGTGTGATGATTACTAGTTTTAAATCCAAACAAACTAATTAAATCTCATTGGGTCACATGGTATCCGTGAAATTTTATCTCCGATATGCTTGTGTAAGTGAAACTGACAAATGCCTTTCCAAGCTTGAGCAAGCTTACACGGGCACATCAGACATCGATCCCAACTCCTTATTGTTTTACGAGTAAGAGTGTACCTGTTCACTCAGGTGTGACACTGTGTTCACTCAGATGTGACCACTGACTGTCCCGTGAGAATGTTTATGATGATGAATATGAGGATGTTGCTACCTATCCATAAGCACTGCAAGTCAGGCCTACACCTCCGATCACAGTCATCTAATCACGGTATTCTCATACACAACAAACAATACTTCAGATTAACCTCAATTGTTATCTTATAAGTATGAAGCGGAGTTAAGATCTAAACGCCTGAAAGCACCTTAACCTGCTAAACCTTTAGCAAAAATTATTCAGGAATCCTCTTCAAACTTAACAACACAAAATCAGCCAGCCTAACCCTATGGGGGCCCTTTGGGGTTCTGGACCTCAGATTCCAATAGGCCATGAGTATGTAACCAGGATTTAAAACATGTTTCATATATAATCAGGATAATTAATCATTACATCATAAAGATCATCAGTTCTTTTTGAAGAAACTGTGAAACAAAGTTTGAGTTTAAAAGGATATTACAAATATGGCATCATAGATGATCTGAGTCTCCTCACTAATATAATCACTTAATTCTCAATAAATTTATAGCTAGGTATACAGTACATGACCTCAATTTTGGTTGAAATATATGTGTACAAAAACTTGTACAAGAGATGATGGCTATGAAAAAGTGTACAAAGTTTCAGGATATTTGGATAATTAATGAACTAGGTGGAGTGAAGACTTCAAAAATCTATTTATAGTAATTATATTTAACAGTGATCTCAATTTTGACTCATGGTGGTTAAAATGTGTTCTTGTACAAAAGATGATGGTTCTGTCAAGTAAAAAGGCAATTGTAAAATGCATCTCTTTTCACACAACCTGATAATAGAAGCCGGAAGACATAGGACAATACCTTGTAACATAATATTTGTCCATTATGTATACGTAAGAGTCACAGACTTAGAGACTTCATACTAAATATATATTAATATGTAATATGTCCCTTTTCATCTTGTTAAGAACTAAATACATTCAGACATAATACTGTAGGAATCCTGCTGTCTATAAATAAATCATATTACGTGTATTCACTTCTGAAATACTGAAGAATTAAATAATCTTCATCAATTTTAATATCATGCAAATTTACCATTGTTTCATACCATTGTTTCATACTATTGTTCAATACCACTGTCTGTTGTTTGATTATAAACGAGGGTAAAAGCCTTTCAGTTCAAGTATTGTGAATACTCATACTCAATGATTCTGTTATTATACTTCATATAATACTTCACATGAATCTAAACTTGAATTTATACTTTGTATTTAAATGGCTATACTGATGAGATGATATTATATGCTCAAGATAAATAAATTAAGAATTTGAATTTGAGTTGTATGAAGTTTCAGGACAACCAGATCCAGAAGTCAGTAGAGTAACAATGTTGTTCCTACTTTGGTTTTGTACATAAACAATGAGCCTAATCCCTTACATCTCCTCTCTGAATCATAGTAAGGGATAGTAAAACTATACTGTGAAACTCATTAAACACGTCTCAAAACTCTAATCGAAGTACAAGGTCTTTTTAGCTTATGTTCACTGTTACCATATATCTGATGTAAAATAGAATTTCTTGCATCTTGTGTACTCTTGCATTTTCTCTTGGTTAATCCCACCAGGCATTTTACTCTACATAGTCATATGTAAATGACCATATGAATATTTATAAGTTCTCACCAGCCAATTAACATAGGATGTGGTCAGGAATCGAGATGTGATAGCAATTATAATCCATGTCATTTTTTTGTTTCAAAAGGTCTGCTATAGCAGACAGATAAACTGGCCACACCCACCTCATTTACATAATGTCTGTATCATGCTATGTTAATGCTGTTCAACTGTTAAACTATTGCTGTGTATAAACATACAACATTAAATGATTTATAATAAACATCATGATATATGATCACTACTTTCCTCAAACTTTTTACCAAGAAATTAAAATGTTGGTTCGGTAAAAGGAGAGAGCATATTATGGTCTTCTTACTAGCCGACATAGACAGGGTATTTTTCATTCCTCCTTCCTATTAGTTCTATATATAATATAGGCCAATATGCATGCACTGGCCACACCACAGAGCTGGGATATGTGGCTTCCTACTAATTCAATTCAATTTATTTCCAAATGCAACATAGAATATGTTGTAATCGACATATAGTTTATTAGAGTATTAATTGATATCATAAATAACCTGATAAATTGTTCTGGACAAGAAGAAATGTGAGAAAATATCACCCATCATTACAGGTCAATGGCTATCCTAATAATCAAAATCAGGTTTGTTACCAGCACAGTCAGCTTATGATAGCTTATGCCATTCACTTTCTCCTTTGTCCTTCACTCTTTCTCCTCTGTCGTTCACACTTTCTCCTCTGTCATTCACTTTCTCCTCTTTCCGTTTCTCTTTCTCCTCTGTCTTTTTTTTCTTTCTCCTCTGTCCTTCTCTCCTTCTCTCTTTCTCCTCCTATCACAAGGAGACTTAACACGAACATACCGCAGCCTCCCAAAACACACATACACACTCGCCACACACATGCATGTCGCACGCACGGCAGGCTGTCCTTAAATGACCTTAGCTGTTAATAGGACGTTAAACAAAATAAACCAAACTTTCTCCTATGTCCTTTTCTCCGTCTGTGTCTTTTTCTCTTTATCCTCTGTCCTTCTCTCATTCTGTCTTTTTCTCTTTATCCTGTCCTTCTCTCCTTCTCTGTCCTCTCTTTCTCCTCTGTCCTTTTCTCCTCTGTCCTTCTCTCTTTATCCTCTGTCGTTAACACTTTCTCATTTGTCCTTCTCTCTATCTCCTCTGTCATTCACACTTTCTCCTCTGTTGTTAACACTTTCTCCTCTGTCCTTCTCTCCTTCTCTGTCCTTTTCTCTTTATCCTTTGTCCTTCTCTCTTTCTCCTCTGTCGTTCACACTTTCTCCTGTCCTTCTCTCCTTCTGTCCTTTTCTCTTTATCCTTTGTCCTTCTCTCTTTCTCCTCTGTCATTCACACTTTCTCCTCTGTCGTTCACACTTTCTCCTGTCCTTCTCTCCTTCTCCGTCCTTTTCTCTTTATCCTTTGTCCTTCTCTCTTTATCCTCTGTCGTTCACACTTCTCCTCTGTCATTCACACTTTCTCCTCTGTCATTCACACTTTCTCCTGTCCTTCTTGCCTTCTCTGTCCTTCTCTCTTTCTCCTCTGTCTTTCACTTTCTCCTGTCCTTCTTGCCTTCTCTGTCCTTCTCTCTTTCTCCTCTGTCATTCACACTTTCTCCTCTGCCGTTCATACTTTCCCTTCTGTCATTCACTCTTTTTCCTGTCATTCACTCTTTCAATTTTTCTTTTGACCTATTAGCACTCTCTCCCCAGCACATTATACACTCCGCTGGTGAAGGATGACATTATAATGTATATGTTGACACACTAATGATATATATTTTTATGTATATGTTTTAATTATGTTTCACCTGAGAATAAACCTTTTATGCCAGGACCAATGTACCAAATTCTGTAATACGGTCCCATGTTGAACCTCACTGGTGACCAAATTCTGTAATAATTCTAAGGTCCTAGATTGAGCTAGCTAGCGACCAAATTCTGTAATAAGGTCGACCTAATGTTCAGCTAGGTGACCAAATTCTGTAATTTGATACTATGTTGATCTATGTGACCAAATTCTGTAATAAGGTCCTATGTTGATCTATGTGACCAAATTCTGTAATAAGGTCCTATGTTGATCTATGTGACCAAATTCTGTAATAAGGTCCTATGTTGATCTATGTGACCAAATTCTGTAATAAGGTCCTATGTTGATCTATGTGACCAAATTCTGTAATAAGGTCCTATGTTGATCTATGTGACCAAATTCTGTAATAAGGTCCTATGTGACTTAATTATTTAATAAGTTCCAATGATTTAACTGGAAGACCAAATTCTGTAATAATGAGATCCTACGTTTATGTAGCCGGGTGACCAAATTCTGTAAAAATGATATCCTACGTTTAGCCAGGGTACCAAATAAGAATATACCAGTAACAAACAATATCTGCTCCGCTCTGGTTTCCTATACTGACAAAGCTACACATGGAGATCAAACTTGGTGTAAATGAAATACATACATCATTAATAGTGTTTTGTTCTGTTACTGATTACTGTGTAATGTTAATAGTCAGGCCGCAGGTATAAAGGATTGAAGATTAATGGGTCTACAGAAACCATATACAACCAATTACTTTATACTCAGATACATCTCTATTTCCCAATGCTCCAGTTAGTATCCTGAGGGATAGTGTACCCCAGGTATATCACGGCTACTGTCTCGTTAATAGTGTTCACCTTCCTGTATCATTGTCAAGGTGAAATGTTGGCAAAGGTCAAATAATACCTTTATACACAGATCATCTTTCTTCTGGTCTACTCTTCCTGTAACAGATCTAATGGTTTCCTCTTGTATGTCTATATAATTCACAACTACAGAGATTACCAATGTTTTCAGTACTAAGTAAACAATCGCCACATTTCCATTATTTACTCCGTATTTTCATGACCATGCATACACCCCCCTCCCATCATAACCCCCCACCTACTATCATCACCCGTCATTCGAATACCCCCACCCCTCTCGCCTTCCTACACAATTCAAATATCCCATCCTAAAATGTAAACTTTATTCATTTAACAACAAAAATTAAAACAAGTTATACCAACTTATATTTATCGCTTTGGCCCAGATGGAAGCCAAGGTGAAAGGCATGCTGGGTAATACAGCCATCCAACCACCCCTCCAACTACAAACTATTCCCCCTACTGCACACACAAAAAATCCCAACATTATTTAAACCAAGATGATACACCAGAAACAATCACTACTTATGCTTCTTATAATATTGTAATGATGACCGCTCTATTGGTTTATCACCCCAGGACCAGCCAGGGTTATTTTGAGAGACAGCTTGGTCTCCTTGTAGAGGCTGGTGGCTACCTCACTGAACAATAAACTGGAGTCACCTGTCACATGCCATCAAGGGCAAGTAGGGTAAAGTACCTTGCCAAGAGACAATCAGATCAGCACAGACCAGGCAATTTCTCAGCTTCCCAAGAAACACAAACTGCCATAGATTTGGGCCGATGCTCAAATCTTACCTGAAGTTACATGGCCGATGCTCAAATCTTACCTGAAGTTATGTGACAGATGCTCAAATCTTACCTGAAGTTACGTGACCGATGTTCTAACCCACCAAGCCTTTGCAGCCCCCACACATCATATAGCCATTGTTAAATGGTTGAATAATGAGTGATATTTATGTTCTCAGTTTTCAGTCATGGGAATTAGGAATTATAACACAGTAAGAAATGACAGCTGACGATTATAAAGGAGCTTGAGTGGAGTTGTTTTACAGGGCAAACAGCAATGTGAGACAGGACACTAAGGTCCAGAGGGCCTGCATCACTCACCTGGTTGTTTTTACATGTATACATTAACAAGAGATCCCAGAGGGATCTTGGCGCCCACCATTGAATGATCTTTATAGGTTCCATGTCAGATTGATCTTTTCTCTACTTTTCCCTTCTTCTAAGTCTTACTAATTTGTGTAAATTCAGAAACAGCCCTCTAGATCTAGTACTTTTCAAACAAGGGGAACCTATATATAAAATTTAAGATTTAGCGATAATGGCTGTCTGTCGGCCATGTTGTTTTCCGATTGGTCCCAAAATGCAATACCAGGGACCAAGGGGAACCTACATATGAAATTTGAGAAAAATCCCTTCAGTACCTTCTGTACAATAGCGATAACAAACTTCAATTTTCAAAATACAAGATGGCTGCCTGTCAGCCAGGTTGTTTTCTGACTGGTCTCAAAATCCAATATGTATAACTAGACACAGAGGGCAACCTACAAATGAAATTCAGAAAGATCCTTTCAGCAATTTCTGATAAATAGCGATAACAATCTTCAATTGTCAAAATCCAAGATGGCTGCCTGTCGGCCATGTTGTTTTTCGATTGGTCTCAAAATGCAATATGCATAACTACGCACTGAGGGAAACCTACATATGAAATTTGAGAAAGATCCCTTCAGTACTTTCTGAGAAATAGCGATAACAAACTTCAATTGTCAAAATCCAAGATGACTGCCTGTCGGCCATGTTGTTTTCCGAATAGTCTCAAAATGCAATATGCATAACTAGGCACAGAGGGGAACCTACATATGAAATTTCAGAAAGATCCCTTCAGTACTTTCTGACAAATAGAGATAACAAACTTCAATTGTCAAAATCCAAGATGGCTGCCTGTCGGCCATGTTGTTTTCCAATTGGTCTCAAAACGCAATATGCATAACTAGGCACCAAGAGGAACCTTTATATGAAATTTGAGAAAGATCCCTTCATAAGTTTCTGAGAAATAGCGATAACAAACTTCAATTGTCAAAATCCAAGATGGCTGCCTGTCGGCCATGTTGTTTTCCGATTGGTCTCAAAATGCAATATGCATAACTAGGCACCAAGGGGAATCTACATATGAAATTTGAGAAAGATCCCTTCAGTACTTTCTCAGAAATAGCGATAACAAACTTCAATTGTCAAAATCCAAGATGGCTGCCTGTCGGCCATGTTGTTTTCCGATTGGTCTCAAAATGCAATATGCATAACTAAGCACCAAAGGGAACCTACATATGAAATTTGAGAAAGATCCCTTCAGTACTTTCTCAGAAATAGTGATAACAAACTTCAATTATCAAAATCCAAGATGGCTGCCTGTCGGCCATGTTGTTTTCCGATTGGTCTCAAAATGCAATATGCATAACTAAGCACCAAGGGAAGCCTACATATGAAATTTGAGAAAGATCCCTTCAGTACTTTCTCAGAAATAGCGATAACAAACTTCAATTATCAAAATCCAAGATGGCTGCCTGTCGGCCATGTTGTTTTCCGATTGGTCTCAAAATAAAATATGCATAACTAAGCACCAAAGGGAACCTACATATGAAATTTGAGAAAGATCCCTTCAGTACTTTCTCAGAAATAGCAATAACAAACTTCAATTATCAAAATCCAAGATGGCTGCCTGTCGGCCATGTTGTTTTCCAATTGGTCTCAAAATGCAATATGCATAACAAGGCACCAAGGGGAGCCTACATATGAAATTTGAGAAAGATCCCTTCAGTACTTTCTCAGAAATAGCGATAACAAACTTCAATTGCCAAAATCCAAGATGGCTGCCTGTCGGCCATGTTGTTTTCCGATTGGTCTAAAAATGCAATATGCATAACTAGGCACCAAGGGGAACCCACATATGAAATTTGGGAAAGATCCCTTCAGTACTTTCTGAGGATTAGCGATAACAAGAATTGTTTACGGACGGACGGACGGAGGGACGGACGGACGGACGGAGGGACGGACGGACGACGGACCACGGACGCAGGGCGATTTGAATAGCCCACCATCTGATGATGGTGGGCTAAAAAGTGAAATAAATCACAATAGCCAAATTTCTGCATGCTTTTATAATCCACAATTCTTATAGTTACCACTTCTCAGTTTAATAGGATATACTACATGAATTTACATTTTGGTATAAATTCACTTCTCAGATTGATCATCGGCTAACATTTATACATTTGTGTATACCGATATATATTAACTTATTCAGCAAGGATGACAAACCATAGTTAATATTGTTAGGTGATTTCTCACTGCCTCCTGATCAAAATGATTTCCATTATATCATAAAAAGTTGGTCTCATTACTTTCCTCTCATAAATGTCACATTCCATATATATATATATACCTTCTATTATTTTTCTTGCATCCAAACATAGTTCACCAAAATTTACTATTTTATTTGAGATAAATGAATGTTATAACAAGATGGACTCTTTTTAAATCAGCTACATGTATACCAATCACAATTTGCTAAATAACCTAATTAAGTCTTATTGGTTGAATACAGCATACATGCAGATTAATTGCAGAAAGAGAATTAATTGCAGATAAAAAGTTTTATAAAATTATCTGTCTTGTTATGCAATATTTAATTCCTAAGTAGACCGGCAACGAAGGAGTTGTCAATATTTTTATACATATTTTCCTGTTGACAATTAGACAATCTATACGGAGCTACAAGGTATGTGTGATGTCCACGTGTTGTATAGGATAGGTTCAACAGAATTTAACATTATAATGAATCATCTCTATGGCATTTAGTGTGGAGCAATTAATATATGTATAAATTACCTAATTTTATTGCTTATTAATGAGCTTCATGGATTGTATACTCATCTTATTTTCATTTTATTTTTTTAATAAGCACAACTTTAAAGATATTAAGATTATTATAACCAATCTCTTTTTTACCTAGCTATTATATATATATATATATTTCTCACATAAAAGTATTCATACTTTCCTTACTTGCCCCCTCATGATTGTATTGTTGATCAGGCCAGCTACCCTTTACCCTCACCTAGGGGAGGTGGAGGGGTAATGTCAGGGTTGGGGGAGGTGGAGGGGTAATGTCAGGGTTGGGGGAGGTGGAGGGGTAATGTCAGGGTTGGAGGAGGTGGAGGGGTAATGTAAGGGTTGGGGGAGGTGGAGGGGTAATGTCAGGGTTTGGGGAGGTGGAGGGGTAATGTCAGGGTTGGGGGAGGTGGAGGGGTAATGTCAGGGTTGGGGAGGTGGAGGGGTAATGTCAGGGTTGGGGGAGGTGGAGGGGTAATGTAAGGGTTGGGGAGGTGGAGGGGTAATGTCAATGTCAGGGTTGGGGAGGTGGAGGGGTAATGTCAGGGTTGGGGAGGTGGAGGGGTAATGTCAGGGTTGGGGAGGTGGAGGGGTAATGTCAGGGTTGGGGGGTAGGGTGGAGGGGTAATGTCAGGGTTGGGGAGGTGGAGGGGTAATGTCAGGGTTGGGGAGGTGGAGGGGTAATGTCAGGGTTGGGGGAGGTGGAGGGGTAATGTCAGGGTTGGGGGAGGCGAGGGGTAATGTCAGGGTTGGGGAGGTGGAGGGGTAATGTCAGGGTTGGGGGAGGTGGAGGGGTAATGTCAGGGTTGGGGAGGTGGAGGGGTAATGTCAGGGTTGGGGGAGGTGGAGGGGTAATGTCAGGGTTGGGGGAGGTGGAGGGGTAATGTCAGGGTTGGGGAGGCGGAGGGTATAATGTCAGGGTTGGGGGAGGTGGAGGGGTAATGTCAGGGTTGGGGTAGGTGGAGGGGTAATGTCAGGGTTGGGGTAGGTGGAGGGGTAATGTCAGGGTTGGGGGAGGTGGAGGGGTAATGTCAGGGTTGGGGGAGGTGGAGGGGTAATGTCAGGGTTGGGGGAGGTGGAGGGGTAATGTCAGGGTTGGGGGAGGTGGAGGGGTAATGTCAGGGGTGAGGTAAACATCAAAATGCAAAATACTAACCTTGGCCAGAACATAATCCAATGGGAACAAGGAGGATGATAAGCAGAAATTTGAACATTGGGAAGGTTGTTGATTCACTGCTTACAATGGTATTTGTCCTCAAAATAAACTTCCTTCAATCACACATATCCACAGAATCACAAAAATTGTCACAAAATAAATATATCACCATGATATTTGTCACAGGCCTAGAATGTTGATATGCTGATCAGTTACTGGGAATATGCCAACATGCAACAGCTCATTTAGAACACCAACATATAGGATAACTGCACAGTGTATGGTGTGTGTTTATATAATTGATTGGATTACACACCTAGATATTCAGGTAAGTACCACATAACCATTAGTGTTGTGATAAATGGCCGGAGACTTCACAGTTATCACACATTTACCTGTTCCAATACTAGTTTTCACTGATGGTACCTGTTACTTTCACTGGTAAAGCTCTGGATCAGTCACAACGTCTATTTTAAATCCTTGTTGAAAATCACAAGTACAAACCAAACACCTGTACACTGTTATAAACACAATGGTAGATCTAAATCACGGGGTAAAATGACAATTATTAAAAATTAACAAATCTAGCCAGGTGATAATCCAGGTATGTTCAGTTCTAGTTGACTCATCTTTGGGACATTCTGAAGTTCAACAAGTCATGCAAAAATGGGTTTGTCTCCTCATTATAAAATCTACCTTTCTTCACAGGAGAGCTACAATCCTTTTCAAATTTAAAATCCCCAGGTAGAGTGAGAAAATTATGTGAGAGCTGTAGTCAGTAATTTGTCCACAGTCCATAGGTATAGACTCCTGTCTGTGTTGAAATAGGTTATGTCTTAGGTGAAATATGCAGTAAACCAAACAGTTACTGGAACACTGGTGTGTTTCTGTCACAGGTAAATATGATAATTAATAATTCACAAGTACCACACGTGTGTACACTACAGTACTACCCAAAGTGTACAGTATAATACCACAGTCTGTAGACGTGAAAACTCTCTAACTGGACAGTGTGGTCAGTTGATTGTCTGATGATGATGGTCAGTCACAAATAAAACAGGGTAAAGGTTCAAATAAATCCAACCTGGTCTCCAGTACAGGTAGTATTTCAAAAATATGTAGACGTTACACCAACAGTCGATTAAAGCTCCAATTTCACAGTTCAGAGAGCACCCCAGTATGTAACACTACACCTCAACTAAGACAGATGACCTTCAATATTTTAAATTTCCTGCAACAGATTGCAGCCGATTAAATCCCATATACATTTTCATAGAAGTTGGATCTCATATAAGGCATCCTATATTACTCTTCAACCAGTTAATTAATATTGTATACAGGTTTGTTTTCCACACCAGTCACAGGTATACACACAAGTATTTCCCAGGTAAAAGCTTTGATTCTGTCGTGGATAAGTAAAACATTCTGTACTTCAGGTACAACTATTAAAGAAATCAATAACACTTTCCCAATGTTTTAGGTTACGTCACTTGCTATATATATTGACATTTATACATTGTCAACATGAAATTGTTTACTAGCAATAAAAAATCACAGATCTAATCCTGATCTAATGACTTCCAAGTTTGATATGTTCAGGTGCAACACGGAAAGCAATCTGCAGTGATTCACAGGTATTACATGTTATTGAATGTCGGATGAATTCTGGTCCCCTTGTGGTGATCTCAGCTTGAGATATATTAGTCAACAGTGTGCTTCTTTCGTTTTCTTGGAGACGAAATACAACACCATGTATGACTGGAATGTTCCTGTTTCTTGATAAAAAGTTTGGTGGCCACCAGTCTGAGACAAACCAGCTGACCTGTAATGAGGTTGTTCTGTAAACATCAGGGTCCAGCTAGGTACATACACCCTTCCTGTCAGGTAATTAATCCCCTCAGATAACAGGTACTATAGATTAGCTGTTTTGTGATTCACAATGAGGGACGTAGTATCTCCACAATACTATCTAATACCACACGTCTCCTACCACCTAGTCCCCAACACATGTCCAGCTTCTATCCTGCATGCCAAACAATGCTTTTTTCCACTGGTATGTATATAAATATCTGTCTTTAGGCCTATCTATTGTTTGTCTATAATAATGAAATAAGTGTCCACTGGGGCCCTAAAGGTGGCCACAACTGAAGTACAATAACTTTAATTTAGGTATAAATAGATACAACGCAATGAATATCATTTGCAAAAATATAAATGACAAGTTTTAAATGATTTTTAAATATTATAATATATATATATATGATTTGCAATGATAGACAGATAATACAATGTGCGTTTTTCTGGTTACCCCATTTGGAGCCCCAGAATAATTGAGGTGCCCCTGGGGCAGTTTAGTGTAGCTGAGGACAGGTAGGTGGATTCACAACACTGACAGCTATATCTTACCTGTAAAGGTGCCATGCCTACTCGTCAAGGCCAGGTAAGATGGACAGCTAACCAATCAAGTTAGGTAATTAAATCACAACCTACCAACATCACCATTTGGTACAGATATAATACACATAAATTGTATTCTTCTGGTAAATAAGAACTGTATAATACAGTTCATCACAATTAAATAAATAACTACACTCAAGATCATAGACAATTGTAATGGAAAAATAAGAATTATTTTTACAGTACAATTTATTAAAAAGATTATTTCAATATAAAATGCCTACCATATCTACACCCAAATATCCCATTTGAAGACCTCTTGGTATTAATTTAAAATATTGACAAAGAATAATCAAGATACTATTTGATTATCATCACTACCATATCTGGTGACATGCAACATCTGTGACAGTGGTCACGCCTATGAAATCACAGATAGATTTTAAACAAGATTATGTGGCATATTTACTTTTATCAAACTTTTATAGATTGAACAAACAAAGAGCACTCTACAACTCTGTATGCCAGTGGATGCTGCTGAATGCTTTTATATAAATCATATGTGAAATAATCAAATAAGAAATTCCCAAAATGAGAAAAATTAACAGGAGCATGAATACAATGGTTGCAATTAAAGCTCATGCAGTGACACACCCATAACAGATTTATGTAATTATCTAAAAAAAAAATCCAAATCAATTTTTAGGTTGCAGGCAACAGAAAATGTCATGATATATAAACATCCACTCTCTGATGTGACATAACAATGAGTTTTTGTGTCCTTGTAATGAGTAAGGTGACTTACAAACACAAAACAAGCATTAGTTTTCTCCTCCAGTTTGGTGTTCGACCATCAGTCAGAAGTCTGAACTACACAGGCAGTTATAACTGTTCTGGCATGTGACATTTTAACAGATGGGTGACATTTAAATGACATGTAAACAGGAATGTGCACATGTCTTTAATACCTCACTGTTAATAAGGCTGAGTTTTGCAAGCAATCCAAATTTCAGACCTGAACCTGAACAAAGGGCTATAACTCTGTATATGTAGAAGGCATTATGTGTCACTCTTCGGTAGGGTCAGCTCACACACATATACAAGTGTACATGCCAATCCTCCCTATTGAGAGGTTTATGTTACTGATTTTCACCTTGTTTTAAACATAATTGTACTCATAATCAGTTAATTTTTTTTTCATGTTATAATAACCCGAGATGTCACTATGTAAGACCTCTCTCCCCAAGGATTATAAGGGAAATGAGAGAAATTAAAGTCAAAGTTTGATAAACCATGTTGAAAACTTTTACATCTATGAAGTGTTTTTTTTTTCTGGGTTATCTATATATAAGGTCTTTCTTAAGATCATTATGATTTTCCTGCTGTCACAATAAATCCTTAGACTTTGATTCAGGTATACAATAATTTGTAAACATGGACCACCATAATGTCTCTCTATTTTCATTGATGAGACAGCTATATAGCACATAAACATAACTGGATTCTCTGGTAAACTTTATATCAATCTGGACATACTTGTCATAACCAAGCTGAAGATAGGAAACAGAACATAAAATACAAGCAGCCTATGGGTGAAAACGAGTGACCAGTCTATCAACACTTGACCATTACAGCTATAATCAACTGAATCAGAAGTTGTGGTATCAGGTCCATTACACAGATATCTATATACCAAGGTACACACAGATATTTATATACCAAGGTACACACAGATATATATATACCAAGGTTCACACAGATATCTATATACCAAGGTACACACAGATATCTATATACCAAGGTACACACAGATATCTATATACCAAGGTACACACAGATATCTATATACCAAGGTACACACAGATATCTATATACCAAGGTACACACAGATATCTATATACCAAGGTACACACAGATATCTATATACCAAGGTACACACAGATATCTATATACCAAGGTACACACAGATATCTATATACCAAGGTACACACAGATATATATATACCAAGGTACACACAGATATCTATATACCAAGGTACACACAGATATCTATATACCAAGGTACACACAGATATCTATATACCAAGGTACACACAGATATCTATATACCAAGGTACACACAGATATCTATATACCAAGGTACACACAGATATCTATATACCAAGGTACACACAGATATCTATATACCAAGGTACACACAGATATCTATATACCAAGGTACACACAGATATCTATATACCAAGGTACACACAGGTATCTATATACCAAGGTACACACAGGTATCTATATACCAAGGTACACACAGATATCTATATACCAAGGTACACACAGATAAGCTTTTATCTAAGATGAGTTTCCTGTACACAACTAGACAAAGAATTGAAATCTTCAATACCATACACTTAAAACCAAATCTTATTAGCAAACAAAATCACAGTGAGTTAGAGAGTTTGGTTCCTACGGTTTGAACACCAGGAAAACATATATTTGAGAAATATTGTGGGCTAATACTTGAAATCACAACTGGAATTCTGTACAGGAATTATGCTATCAATTCTCAGATCTGCTGGTCTGGTCATTGCTTTGGGTTATATATCCTCATGACTGACCATTATAGACTGGTGAGGTGACCACATACCTATGTGGCGGAGGACTGGGTAATTATCATGTCCACATATGGCATTACATAGTAACAGTATCACCCCTAGGTCATTAATCACCTACTTTGGTCAAGTGACACAGAGATACAATGACACCTCTGTAAAGATACAACATTACCTGGGCATAATATATCACAATGATATAGTAGCTGTAGAGTACATGTACTGTACACCAACGTCCATCTGACCACATATATATACCTTTAACATTATATGTATGCCATTATAATCTATACCAAGAAAATACATTGATGTAATCCACACTATACACTTTAATTTACAAGACTGCATATCCCTGCAATCTACATCAATATTCTACTTCATTATGATCTAGCTACATCATCATTTACCTAAAAGTAATCTACACTTCTGCAATATACATCAAACTAAACCACATCACAGTAAACTACATCACAGTAAACTATATCACTGTAAACTACATAACAGTAAATTACATCACAGTAAACTACATCACTGTAAACTACATCACAGTAAACAACATCACAGTAAACTACATCACTGTAAACTTCATTAATGTAAACTACATCACAGTAAACTACATCACTGTAAACTACATCACAGTAAACTACATCAATGTAAACTACATCACAGTAAACTTCATCACAGTAAACTACATCACTGTAAACTACATCACTGTAAACTACATCACAGTAAACTACATCACAGTAAACTTCATCACAGTAAACTACATCACTGTAAACTACATCACAGTAAACTATATCACAGTAAACTATATCACTGTAAACTACATCACAGTAAACTACATCACTGTAAACTACATCACTGTAAACTACATCACTGTAAACTTCACCACTGTAAACTACATCACAGTAAACTACATCACTGTCAACTACATCACTGTAAACTACATCACTGTAAACTACATCACAGTAAACTACATCACTGTAAACTACATCACAGTTAACTAAATCACAGTAAACTACATCACAGTAAACTTCATCACTGTTAACTACATCACAGTAAACTACATCACTGTAAACTACATCACAGTAAACTACATCACTGTAAACTACATCACAGTAAACTACATCACTGTAAACTACATCACAGTAAACAACATCACAGTAAACTACATCACTGTAAACTACATCACAGTAAACTACATCACTATAAACTACATCACAGTAAACTACATCACTGTAAACTACATCACTGTAAACTACATCACTGTAAACTACATCACTGTAAACTTCATCACTGTAAACTACATCACATTGTAAACTACATCACAGTAAACTACATCACAGTAAACTTCATCACTGTTAACTACATCACAGTAAACTACATCACTGTAAACTACATCACAGTAAACTATATCACTGTAAACTACATCACAGTAAACTACATCACTGTAAACTTCATCACAGTAAACTACATCACAGTAAACTACATCACAGTAAACTACATCACTGTAAAACTTCATCACTATAAACTACATCACTGTAAACTACATCACTGTAAACTTCATCACCATAAACTACATCACTGTAAACTACATCACAGTAAACTTCATCACAGTAAACTACATCACTGTAAACTTCATCACCATAAACTACATCACTGTAAACTACATCACTGTAAACTACATCACAGTAAACTACATCACTGTAGACTTCATCACTGTAAACTACATCACTGTAAACTTCATCATTGTAAACTACATCACAGTAAACTACATCACAGTAAACTTCATCACTGTTAACTACATCACAGTAAACTACATCACTGTAAACTACATCACAGTAAACTACATCACTGTAGACTTCATCACAGTAAACTACATCACTGTAGACTTCATCACAGTAAACTACATCACTGTAAACTTCATCACTGTAAACTACATCACTGTAAACTACATCACTGTAAACTATATCACAGTAAACTACATCACAGTAAACTTCATCACAGTAAACTATATCACAGTAAACTACATCACTGTAAACTACATCACAGTAAACTACATCACAGTAAACTATATCACAGTAAACTACATCACTGTAAACTATATCACAGTAAACTACATCACAGTAAACTATATCACAGTAAACTACATCACTGTAAACTACATCACAGTAAACTTCATCACAGTAAACTACATCACTGTAGACTTCATCACAGTAAACTACATCACTGTAAACTTCATCACTGTAAACTACATCACTGTAAACTACATCACTGTAAACTACATCAGAGTAAACTTCATCACAGTAAACTACATCACTGTAGACTTCATCACAGTAAACTACATCACTGTAAACTTCATCACTGTAAACTACATCACTGTAAACTACATCACTGTAAACTACATCACAGTAAACTATATCACAGTAAACTACATCACAGTAAACTTCATCACAGTAAACTATATCACAGTAAACTACATCACTGTAAACTACATCACAGTAAACTACATCACAGTAAACTACATCACAGTAAACTATATCACAGTAAACTACATCACAGTAAACTACATCACAGTAAACTATATCACAGTAAACTACATCACAGTAAACTTCATCACAGTAAACTACATCACTGTAGACTTCATCACTGTAAACTACATCACAGTAAACTACATCACTGTAAACTACATCACTGTAAACTTCATCACTGTAACTACATCACAGTAAACTACATCACAGTAAACTTCATCACTGTAAACTACATCACAGTAAACTACATCACAGTAAACTACATCACTGTAAACTTCATCACTGTAAACTACATCACTGTAAACTACATCACAGTAAACTACATCACTGTAAACTACATCACTGTAAACTACATCACAGTAAACTACATCACAGTAAATTATATCACAGTAGACTTCATCACTGTAAACTACATCACTGTAGACTTCATCACTGTAAACTACATCACAGTAAACTACATCACAGTAAACTTCATCACAGTAAACTACATCACAGTAAACTTCATCACTGTTAACTACATCACAGTAAACTACATCACTGTAGACTTCATCACAGTAAACTACATCACTGTAGACTTCATCACTGTAAACTACTTCACTGTAAACTACATCACTGTAAACTACATCACTGTAAACTACATCACTGTAAACTACATCACTGTAGACTTCATCACAGTAAACTACATCACTGTAGACTTCATCACAGTAAACTACATCACTGTAAACTACATCACTGTAGACTTCATCACAGTAAACTTCACCACTGTAAACTACATCACAGTAAACTACATCACTGTAAACTACATCACTGTAGACTTCATCACAGTAAACTACATCACAGTAAACTTCATCACTGTAAACTTCATCACTGTAAACTACATCACTGTAAACAACATAACTGTAAAATACATCACAGTAAACTACATCACTGTAGACTTCATCACAGTAAACTACATCACTGTAGACTTCATCACAGTAAACTACATCACTGTAAACTTCATCACTGTAAACTACATCACTGTAAACTACATCACAGTAAACTATATCACAGTAAACTACATCACAGTAAACTTCATCACAGTAAACTATATCACAGTAAACTACATCACTGTAAACTACATCACAGTAAACTACATCACAGTAAACTATATCACAGTAAACTACATCACTGTAAACTATATCACTGTAAACTACATCACAGTAAACTATATCACAGTAAACTACATCACAGTAAACTATATCACAGTAAACTACATCACTGTAAACTACATCACAGTAAACTTCATCACAGTAAACTACATCACTGTAGACTTCATCACAGTAAACTACATCACTGTAAACTTCATCACTGTAAACTACATCACTGTAAACTACATCACTGTAAACTACATCACAGTAAACTTCATCACAGTAAACTACATCACTGTAGACTTCATCACAGTAAACTACATCACTGTAAACTTCATCACTGTAAACTACATCACTGTAAACTACATCACAGTAAACTACATCACAGTAAACTATATCACAGTAAACTACATCACTGTAAACTATATCACTGTAAACTACATCACAGTAAACTATATCACAGTAAACTACATCACAGTAAACTATATCACAGTAAACTACATCACAGTAAACTACATCACAGTAAACTATATCACAGTAAACTACATCACAGTAAACTTCATCACAGTAAACTACATCACTGTAGACTTCATCACAGTAAACTACATCACTGTAAACTTCATCACTGTAAACTACATCACTGAAAACTATATCACTGTAAACTTCATCACAGTAAACTATATCACAGTAAACTACATCACAGTAAACTATATCACAGTAAACTACATCACAGTAAACTTCATCACAGTAAACTACATCACTGTAGACTTCATCACAGTAAACTACATCACTGTAAACTTCATCACTGTAAACTACATCACTGTAAACTACATCACTGTAAACTACATCACAGTAAACTTCATCACAGTAAACTACATCACTGTAAACTACATCACTGTAAACTACATCACTGTAAACTACATCACTGTAGACTTCATCACTGTAAACAACATCACAGTAAACTACATCACAGTAAACTACATCACAGTAAACTTCATCCCTGTAAACTACATCACAGTAAACTACATCACTGTAAACTACATCACAGTAAACTTCATCACAGTAAACTACATCACTGTTAACTACATCACAGTAAACTACATCACTGTAAACTACATCACAGTAAACTTCATCACAGTAAACTACATCACTGTTAACTACATCACAGTAAACTACATCACAGTAAACTTCATCACTGCAAACTACATCACTGTAAACTTCATCACTGTAAACTTCATCACAGTAAACTTCATCACTATAAACTACATCATTGTAAACTACATCACAGTAAACTAAATCACTGTAAACTACATCACTGTAAACGTCATCACTGTAAACGTCATCACCATAAACTACATCACAGTAAACTTCATCACAGTAAACTACATCAATGTAAACTTCATCACAGTAAACTACATCACAGTAAACTACATCACAGTAAACTACATCACAGTAAACTACATCACTGTAAACTACATCACAGTAAACTACATCACAGTAAACTTCATCACTGTAAACTACATCACAGTAAACTACAACACAGTAAACTTCATCACAGTAAACTACATCACAGTAAACTACATCACTGTAAACTTCATCACTGTAAACTACATCACAGTAAAGTTCATCACAGTAAACTTCATCACAGTAAACTACATCACTGTAAACTACATCACAGTAAACTATATCACAGTAAACTTCATCACAGTAAACTTCATCACTGTAAACTACATCACAGTAAAGTTCATCACTGTAAACTACATCACAGTAAACTACATCACATCAGTAAACTACATTACAGTAAACTACATCACAGTAAACTACATCACAGTAGACTTCATCACTGTAAACTACATCACTGTAGACTTCATCACAGTAAACTACATCACAGTAAACTACATCACTGTAAACTTCATCACATTAAATTCATCACTGTTAACTTCATCACAGTAAACTACATCACAGTAAACTTCATCACAGTAAACTACATCACAGTAAACTTCATCACATCAGTAAACTACATTACAGTAAACTACATCACAGTAAACTACATCACAGAAAACTATAATGTACACCACTGTTAACTTCATTTCTTATTTACACTGCTTTAATCTACAACAGACGGTAATCTCTATCACTGTAATCTGAATAATATAATATGCATTGCTGTAACATCAATCTAAATCATTGAATTGACATCAGACACATTCTAAAAATTAAATTGATTCATATATCTATAGTGCTGAATTCTAAATATTATTGATTCATAGTGCTGAATTCTAAATATTAGACTGATTCATAGTGCTGAATTCTAAATATTGGTAAGATGGAGGCCTTTATTCCATTGATGACAGGCTCTTTGACCATAACAATGAATACATGTATATTAATACACATTTCTAATGGCTGAGCCAAGCCCTCAACAAAATCAATGCTTCCTGACTACAGTTACAATTTCATCATCTTATTTCTGCAGATCTCCAGTAACATGGAAGAGTGTTTAGTAATAAAGAAATCTAAAATCTGGTTCCTTATATACTGGTGTTTCCCCCGAGCAGAAAACAGTACTCTACACATCCTGATACAAATAATCTGAAAGTCAATATCAAACATTTCTTCATTTAAGGGACAGAAAACATGACTTTTTTGTTGACAAGTATTTTGCTACTGAACATAGACACTGGACTGCAGGTACAACTAAACTTAGACACTGAACTGGTACAACTGAACATGGACAGAGCTGGTACAACTGAACATGGACAGAGCTGGTACAACTGAACATGGACAGAGCTGGTACAACTGAACATGGACAGAGCTGGTATAACTTAAGGCTTTCTTTTTTTAGCTTTGATATATTGATGGAGTCAGAGAATGGATGCTGAAATTTTTGTTTAAAAAAATCAAAGAAAGTCTGTAAACAGGAATTATTGTAAAGTAATTTGATCACCTCAAAAATATTCCTGAATTGTCAGCCCTTTAACTCATGCCATACAAAATAAATACATGTACCACATCACACATTAGTACATGTTTTGTTTATAATACCTTTTACATAATCTATACATACAGCTACCAAAGTTGTTCAACTTATTAAACTTCCTCTCATATTGTCCCCAAATTCCAAATAGACATGGAAATATTAATTATCTCCCTTGCACAATTGCTTGGTGACTTATTTCAACAAGCAAACAAGAGTTACTTCCCTTACTCTACAAAGAACAATGCAATATAATAAATTTATAATGTAAATAAATCAATGTAAAATGATGTCAGATGATTTAAATGATTTATGCTAAAAGTTTATACAAATTCCCTCTCTACAGATTTAATTCATATTTACAGCAGGTATATATATATATATCCACGAGGTATACCCTGGTATATAATATATTGTACACACATGTATAGAGAGGTATACCCTGGTATATTATATATTATACACACATGTATACCCTAGTATATAATGTATCATACACACATGTATACCCTAGTATATAATGTATCATACACACATGTATACCCCGGTATATAATATATCATACACACATGTATAGAGAGGTATACCCCGGTATATAATGTATCATACACACATGTATACCCCGGTATATAATATATCATACACACATGTATAGAGAGGTATACCCTGGTATATAATATATCATACACACATGTATAGAGAGGTATACCCTGGTATATAATGTATTATACACACATGTATACCCCTGTATATAATATATTATACACACGTGTATAGAGAGGTATACCCCGGTATATAATATATCATACACACATGTATAGAGAGGTATACCCTGGTATATAATATATTATACACACATGTATAGAGAGGTATACCCCGGTATATGATATATTATACACACATGTATAGAGAGGTATACCCCGGTATATGATATATTATACACACATTTATAGAGAGGTATACCCTGGTATATAATATATTATACACACATGTATAGAGAGGTATACCCTGGTATATACTGTATTATACACACATGTATACAGAGGTATACCCTGATATATAATGTATTATACACACATGTATACCCGGTATATGATATATTATACACACATGTAGTTTACTGTGATGCTTACAGTGATGTAAGTTACAGTGATGTATACCCTGGTACATAATGTATTATATATACTAGGGTATACCTCTGTATACACATGTGTATATTATATACCAGGGTATCCCTCTGTATACACGTGTGTATATTATATACCAGAGTATACCTGTGTATTATGTGTGGGAAATAAATTTAATTATAACCGAAACCTTAAAAAATCTCATGTTATGCATATTTTAGTGGTCACATGATCAAATACATATCAAATACAGTTTCCTTTGAAACTTGAGAAAGCTAAGCTTTTCTTTATAAATTCACAGGTTTATGGACCTATACAATACACACCTATATTTCTATATAAATAATTACTGCAGCCTTTGTGTAAACAGACCAGTTCTGTTTTCATTTCAATTATGTTGATTGACCAAAGGTCTTTAAACCTTAATCAAATGTAGGAAATACCAAACAGTCTTGGATATGTAAAGCAAAGATTGTTTTTACGATGTATTACAGCTCAAGACCTTCAGATAACCTCTAAGAATTGTATTACATCAACTGGACATATAAAACCATTAAAATCTACAACAAAAATGTGAAAATACAGTACTACATAACAATCCTGCACTTTCCTATTCTGTAGCCATAGACATTCCTGTTACGTCTGCTGAGTGATAGGCAATAAGAACACACAAAAAATATTGAAATACAAATTATTTTTCTCATAAAATCGAGTACACATGAGGAGTTGAATCCATTTTTTCCATCATGTTTAGTCAGTTTGGCACACAATGTCTTCAAACTATAATTGCATGCAATTCACCTTACTTTTCCAAGGCAGGTTTTAATATTATCTACTTGTGAGAAATCAGGGCCATTTTGTGGTGGGGAGTCTCCACCTAGTAGTAGCTGGTGGCTACCTCACCAAACAACATACAGGAGGCCTGTCACACACTAGTAAGTGCAATTGAGGTAAAGTATCTGGCCAAGTGACACATTGACAACAGTCCATGACACTCCATGCATGGCTTCGGAGAAAAACTGCCCTGGGTGGGGATCGAACCATACACCACAGGTGCATAAGCCTGACCGCTCCACTGACCGAGCTATCATGATCAATGGCCCCCTGTATTAATTAGACAGGTGTATTCAATGGTTGCGTTGATTTTAGGCTGTTGTTGTATTTATCATGGATATTAGTTGAGAGACAATTACTTACCTGTAGAACAGCTACTGATTGGACAGGTGTCGCTCCATACCACATTGATTGGCTGAACATTACTGTTGTTCCTGAATGAGATTCCAGGGCCTTCCATTACACATCCAGTCAGTTGACGCCCCACCTGGATACCTGCACTGCCCCCAAAGTTCACATGCCAAATACTTGCTCGATATGTAGTATTGGCTATAGATACATTTAAAACAGTATTTCCAAATAAATGAACTTCTAATGCTAAAATATTAAAAACTGTACGATGAATTTTTACATAATAAGAATCTTTTCCTATAAAAGAACTCCCGTAAGGAATAAAATGTTCTTCATTTCCAGCCTTCCACCGAAATTCCAATGTTCCATTGCTATTTAAATCTAGTGAAATAAAGTCTCCGGTGGAGCCACGCTGATAAAGAAGCTGGCCACCAGAACAAGTTCTGTAGCTAAACGCTAACTGTGCACCAATTTGGTTCCACGTAAAGTTTGTTCCTTGGATGTGTAAACTGGAATTCATAGACACATTAAAAAACGCTACACCCCCATTGGTTGTGGCCTCCGTTGGAACGTCTAGCAGGAAGAGGATGAAACCCAGCACTGTAAAAATAAAGGACACAGATCATAAGACATTGCACATGTGATTTACACAACTCTTTATTTCTCAGTATGGATCAAAAGTCTGTTCTTTATTTGATAACTTCATATTAGTGGTGATATGATTCACCGATGCATTGGTGAATGAAAGGTAGGGTTTTTCATTGATGCATTGTCATTTAGTTTCTGATGTTGAAATAACAACAAATGCAATCAATGATTGTGAAGCTCACTGGCGGCAGCCATCACAAAAAACATAACTACAATTTTAGCAATTCAGGATATAATACACAAACATAAGATATTTTGTGAATTTAATTCAAATTCTAAAAGTAATTTAAGAAATTTTAGTTTGATGAACAATTAAATCCAATATCAAACACCCCATTGTCATTTTATCATATCTTGTATATAAACTAAATTAAAAGAGTATGGGATGTATACCTATGGACTTTGAAGCCTTTGAAAAACATTGAAGTGAACTGATGCAAAAGAAAAATCTATTTTTAGTAACAGTGACCTTCAAAACATATACCAATCACTTCAAAATTCACACTTGTTCAAGGTATGTCCTATGCAAAAATGAATGTGAAGTTCCAATCACCAAAATCAGGCAATTAACATTACAACATCTCATGTGTTGACAAAAGATATATGTGACAGTAAAAAACAAATTGTTTTTAGCAATAGTGACGTCGACTTTGACCATCGATCAACCCAACAAATTCATATCTGAACTTCTTGAAGGTCTGTTCATGTAATGAAACCTTTATCAAAATCAGGCAATCAATGTAATACAATCACTAATGTGATGACAAGTATTGTTCTCTGTTGTAAGTATTACGTAACAAATGTGGAACTGATGCAAACTAATGATGAAAACCGATTGGCCTATATTCCAGTACAGGGCTAGCTATCAGTGTAAACCTGATAACACAATCATCTAACCATAGCCTCCTCACACCCAGATTTGTGTGAGTTATCAACACCATACAACAACCAAACAAGATAAGTAAATACCAACTAGAGTGTTTTACTGTACACTGACAGATACATCCACCTAACATATCCTTTTAATTGGGGATTTCCAATGTCTACATTACAGTATGTATGATAGTTTTAAGTATTAATTGACGAAAGACCATTGGACAAAAGACCACTGATTAGACAGCAGACAACTGACAGGACAACAGACAACTGACAGGACAACAGACAACTGACTGGACAATGGACAACTGACTGGACAATGGACAACTGACTGGACAATGGACAACTGACAGGACAATAGACTACTGACTGGACAACAGTCAACTGACAGGACAACAGACAACTGACTGGACAACAGACTACTGACTGGACAACAGACTACTGACTGGACAACAGACCATTGACTGGACAACGGACAACTGACTGGACAACAGACCACTGCCTGTACAACAGACCATTGACTGGACAACGGACAACTGACTGGACAACAGACTACTGACTGGACAACAGACCACTGCCTGGACAACAGACCACTGACTGGACAACAGACTACTGACTGGACAACAGACAACTGACTGGACAACAGACCACTTGTTGGGTGAAAGACCACTGATTGAGCAACAGACAACAGGCAGATCGAGCAATTAACAAACCACTGATCGGACAAAGGTAGACCACTTTCAATAGTTCACCACCTGAAGATGCACATCAGGGCTAAAAACCATACCTGGTATATATCGTTTACATTTTTACTGATGTTTCTTTTCCAGCCCAACAGTATTATGGATAAGGAATTTGATTATCATCAGCATACATGTAATTTAATATGAATCATATAGCAAGGTTTTCTTAATGTGATTCAACGGATCTAGACAGAATATCAATATTATAAACAAACTTGTCGTTATTGATCTTAGACAAATTTAGTGATGTCAAATAAGAAAGTAATTGTGTTACATTTGGTTAAAAAGTGTATAATTCATTCTCAATAACTCCTACTCAAACAAATGGTCTCTAAATACAGAAACACTGTTTATGTGAGTCAACAGAATGGTTTATACACCTACAATAAATAACTTGACAGAGTAAACCACAATTATAGGCCTATTTACACTGTAAACTTATAGAGCATCAGACTTCTAGTCTGTTCTTCTCCAGTTTGAAACCTAGGAAAGTTATAAAGAACATGGACCCAAGTGGAAATATAAGCCCGAGGGCTTTTCTGGTTAATTCTGGTTTTAAGAGGAACATATCTTTTAATATCTCAGTCGGTTTGACTGAGGTAACTTAAATCTATAGCTGTATGTAGGTTTGACTGAGGTAACTTAAATCTATAGCTGTTTGTGGGGTTTGACTGAGGTAACTTAAATCTATAGCTGTTTGTGGGGTTTGACTGAGGTAACTTAAATCTATAGCTGTTTGTGGGGTTAAACTGAGGTAACTTAAATCTATAGCTGTTTGTGGGGTTTGACTGAGGTAACTTAAATCTATAGCTGTTTGTGGGGTTTGACTGAGGTAACTTAAATCTATAGCTGTTTGTGGGGTTTGACTGAGGTAACTTAAATCTATAGCTGTTTGTGGGGTTTGACTGAGGTAACTTAAATCTATAGCTGTTTGTGGGGTTTCACTGAGGTAAGTTAAATCTATAGCTGTTTGTAGGTTGGACTGAGGTAACTTAAATCTATAGCTGTTTGTGGGGTTTGACTGAGGTAACTTAAATCTATAGCTGTTTGTGAGGTTTGACTGAGGTAACTTAAATCTATAGCTGTTTGAGGGGTTTGACTGAGGTAACTTAAATCTATAGCTGTTTGTGGGGTTTGACTGAGGTAACTTAAATCTATAGCTGTTTGTGGGGTTTGACTGAGGTAACTTAAATCTATAGCTGTTTGTGGGGTTTGGCTGAGGTAACTTAAATCTATAGCTATTTGTGGGGTTAAACTGAGGTAGCTTAAATCTATAGCTGTTTGTGGGGTTTGACTGAGGTAACTCAAATCTATAGCTGTTTGTGGGTTTCACTGAGGTAACTTAAATCTATAGCTATTTGTGGGGTTTGACTGAGGTAACTTAAATCTATAGCTGTTCGTGGGGTTTGACTGGGGTAACTTAAATCTATAGCTGTTTGTAGGTTTGACTGAGGTAACTTAAATCTATAGCTGTAGTGGGGTTTCACTGAGGTAACTTAAATCTATAGCTGTTTGTGGGGTTGGACTGAGGTAACTTAAATCTATAGCTGTTTTTGTTTATCTTGTTATGTGACAATATACACATATATAATGGAATGGTACTTCAGAAATTCATGTATACATGTACTTTGTATATTAAAGAGAAACAAATCTTAACAATGTCTAATGTTTATAAATATTGAAAAAAAACATACATTTTTTAATTACAAAGTCTTAATTCATTTCACATTATAATCTGCACTTTCTGTATTCTTCTTGGGATGCTTAACCAACAAGGACAATATATATACAAACATGATATCACAACTAGTATACAATGGTTGTGCATTTGTAATGGTATTCTACTATTAATGTACTGGCTTAATTGGTATACAGATATTAAAACTTAAAATTTATGACAAGTAACATGTGGTCATGTTCAAAAGAAGCTTAGCAACCTGTGTATCAATTGTTACAGAGCAGTACTTTTATTTAATCTATCATATTCACTGTACAAAACCTTGCTCTGTTTTACTGGTTGATTGATAGTGGTTTATATACGTCCTTAGTCTGGTAATATTACTAAGGACAGATTAACAGAGGTGACATACGGCCTACAAATCTCCCTAACGAGACACACTGTATCACACAGCTAATGATATGTACAGTCAGGTACCCCTTAATTGTCTTCCCAGATATAACACACTGCACCTATAGCTAATACAGTACATCTACTTCTGGAGGCCTAGGGCTGCAATAATGGAAAAAACAACAGTTTAATATCAAAGTTTAACATCAGATGAGTTATTTATTAATGAAATACAATATATACATCAATACATTTCCCCCAGGGGAATTCTTTATCAGTACATAAACACCTGTTATAGGTAACTGATCTGCCAACCATTATAGAATCTCCCTGGGGCGGCCTCTGTTTAATTGATAGACCCAACCTCTCTATTGGTACCATTTTATTGATCTTTGACTCCATTTATTTGATCCTAGGTAAGATCCTCACCTATAATATATAAATCTTTATATAGGCTTATCGCCTGGAATGTCAGGTATGTCATTGTAAAGGCCACCATTTACAGGTAAATATTGTAGTATAGTCAGTTCCAGATAAGCACTAAGACACTGAGTATATTTGTGTAAGCTACATGAGTTTCCATCAAAAAGTGTGAATAAACATGCAACTTTTTATCTTTAAAAATACAACATTTCAAATATCAAATATATCTCATTAGGGCACTAAAATTTATACTCACATATTTAACATATTTGATCAAAGACGTATATGTATACATTTTGTATATCACGATATACATTATGTATATTACCTTGTTACCTGTGTCTTTATAAAGGGGCAGATTGCCTCAAAAATTCGACAATTTACTTGTCTGTATTGTCATTATTACTACTTGACAATTATCTATTTCTAGTAATACGCATCCAACGAACATTTGTTTGTTAGGATCCAGTACCTATATAGAGGTTACACGAGTGGTTGATGGATATGGAATTTATTTCACACGAGTAAGTTATTTTTTAAAAGTTACAAAAGACACGAGCTTTAGCGAGTGTTTTTTGCAACTTTTAAAAAATAACTTACGAGTGTGAAATAAATTCCATATCCAACAATTTTGAGTCGTGTGACCTGTTTCTACCACAATAATATCGGCTTGAATCAAAGGGAAACGTGGCCAAGTATAATTTCGCGTATGCAAATAAAGTGTACAGGTGACGTCCGGGACCCGGTGATGTGACGTCATTAGATTATTGATGACGTCAATAACAATTGCAGCTTGGGTCAAAGTTCACCGTGTTAGCCAATCGAAATGCGTACAGAGTTCAACGGCTGTAATGATTAACTGATGGTCTGAGAGTTGAATAACACAGGGTATTGTGGTAGAAATTGGATTATACCATCGTTATTACTTATTAGACCCATGTATGATATATAATACAGTATAAAACATCCATTCCATCTACCCAACAAAAGGTCTGATACAGGTACAAGATGGCATGGACACACAGTTGTAGCAATTTAAGTATCCTGAACCTATAAAAGTGTATTAGTTTATGTACATAGCACCTGGATCATTAACAGATGTTTTAGTGGACCTAACATAATAAGACTGGGCGCAGTGTCTTTGTCATACTTCGTCCTCAAACACCTAGTTTAGCAGTAACAATTGTAAATAGTTGGAGTTTTCAATGTTTTATGCCAACTAGCTGACAGATTAAATCTTAAGTTGTCGCCAACGGTAAGAATTATTCATGATTTCCTCCACCTTCATAAATTTAAAAATCCTTCTTATGGAATTTATTATAATCATATTTAGGGTATTTACTGAGAAATGCATAATGCAGGCCAAGGTGAAGGACAAACAGAATTTCTGCAAGAAACTAGTTCTCTCTATTTACAGGTGAGTTAGATATTCTGTCTGTCAGACAGTGGTATCTTAGCCATCCATTTAAGTTACATGCTTTGCCAGTGACACCATAACACAAATTATTTGTTTAAGTGCTTAATTTTCTACAGAGATGTGCATTTATACCAGCAACGTAAATCATATACCTCAAGGCAACACATCATACAGAATCAAGCTTTTCAAAATTTGAGCATTTCAAAACAGAAACAAATATGATATATCCTTACCCTGTCATAAAAAATTATATATGATATGATAATGATGGACTTCTAAAATACTATAGGTTCTGAACCGACGACTGTTGAAATAAAGTGAATCCCAAAGATTTCCTGAAACACTAGGCAAAGTTTTTGTTTCCTTTTTGATTTTGTCATGTACTCAATATATTTAGTTCTTGGTAATTGTTGTAGTTCAGGAATCAAAAAACATTTTCACTGTCATCCAGGGAGGGCCTCTCACTCGATTGACAAGAGTCTTGGATTCCTCAACTTCGGATCGTAATTTTATTTCATTCCTTCCTTGTAAGGTCGTTAGAGACTAAATTCTTGTAAACATTTATCCATGCTTAGCTGCCTTATATATTTATTAAGAAAGCTACTGTTCTTTTAAAGAGTCTATATTTACAAGGATTGGTCTTTGTATTGCTATAATATCTGATTTCCTTAATTTGCATATGATAAACATTTCTTTGATTTCCCCATCATCTTTTTCCTTTCAGATATTTTCTGTTTCCTCAATATTAAACACGATGTTGTTTTCCTGTTGTATTCTGACTTCCTTAAGTATTTTATAGGCTGATATAAAATTGCCTTCTTTGATAATTTGTTTTTATACTTTCCCGTTTCGTCTGTTACAATTCCCACCCCATCCTCCCCTTAATCCTCCTTTTTATCAATGGTCTCCCTTAAATATTAATTCTTTTTAATATCCTTGCATTAATTCGTTACATTTTCTTTCTATTTAGACTTCTGAGAGAACCATAATTTTCTTTTCACAGCCAATCAACATGGGTCACAAAACCACTGTGAATCAGAATTGATTTCATAGAGTTATTGTTCTTGAGTTCCTGAAGACTGACACGTGTTCCAACTTCCTCCAGGTTTCCTCCACTCATAAAGTCCTTTATGACATTGCCCTTGGTTACGTTCTTCATGCTCAAAATCTTCTTCGATGATAAAATCCTTGGTGATACATCACCATTAATAGAAGAAAATTACTACATGTATTCTCTTACTACCCACATTGTGGCAATGACAATTTATGAGGATCAAGATAGGGATTTTATTCACTGTCTTCACTCCCTTCACCCTGATATTGATATAAAATTATGAACATGCGCCATGGAAATGAAATGGGGCTGCGGACTGGCTGAGTGGTTAAGGTGTCCTGACACTTTATCACTAGCCCTCCACCTCTGGGTTGCGAGTTCGAAACCTATGTGAGGCAGTTGCCTGGTACTGACCATAGGCCGGTGGTTTTTCTCAGGGTACTCCGGCTTTTCTCCACCTCCAAAACCTGGCACGTCCTTAATGACCCTCATAGTTTTCATACAGAAGCTAGTACTAGTAATTGGCCATGATCAGTGCTTTGGTTTTCAGCTCCTACTACTACAGACGTATCTATTTGCGCCAATGGGCTAGATCACCAGCTGGACATTCAAAACCCCACCAACTGTCCTCAGTCAAAAACTCTAAGGTCACCTAATTTAACAAACCCATAAGATATGAACCATTTATGTCAAAGTCCATGTTTAAAACAGGAAATACAGTGAAACAAACAGCTTCTCTACCCAACAGTCATTATAACTACCAGGATAAACAGGCATCTTTATCATTTTTTTAGTTTATGTGAAATATCAGAACATAGGACACTACACAATTACTTTCTGTCTTTCTGAGGCCTTCAATTTATCATATCTTACTACTGCCGCCTCTCTCTACATTGCTGTAAGTGGTACATGAAACATGCTGCTTTTCAATCTACACTGAATAGAATTATATGCATAAAATTTCATTTGCTTTTAATAAGCAAAACAGTAATCTAGTAATTTTAAAAGTAATTTAGCCTCAGACAATTTGACTTTTGAAAAGAATTTATAGTGACCTTAACTTGTAGTCATATTGGTTCAAGAGCGGAAAGTGTCAAACTCTGCCATAATATATGTGAGATATATTATTGCATTAGATAATGAATTTGACCTTTGATCTAAATGTGACCTTGACGTGGACATGATATGTCACACCTGACTCGAAAGTGGCACCCAACAAACTTTCAATCATCTTCAGAGTGTCAGAAGTTAGGGCAAAGCCAATTAATTTGAATTTGACCTTTGAACTTAATGCGATTCTAACTTTAGACATATGACATAATGCCTTGCTATCTACATACCAAATATAATGTAATCAGTGTCTGACATTGAAAAAAAAAAAAAAAATCTGAACACTGAATTTCAGGTACAGCAATCATTAACAGTTGCCTAAATCCTAAAATCAACCAGGGCATTTATTATCCTATGTGTTTAGTAGGTTAAATACTGTACGTGTTTTACCATACTACTGATAGTGTTCTAGAGTGACTGTGAGACCTTATATTGGGGGTCCCTTGTCTTCCTGTCAGAGTACATAAAACTGTTGGCCAGCACTTTAATGAGATGTTCATAGTTGAAGAGCCACTTCAGAAACTCAGGTGATACAAAGCAGACACAAGATTCATCAACTTAAATCTTCTCTGGAGTAATTCTCTACAACATATCTACCAGAAAAATACTGGCAGGGCTTATGTAATAAACAGGTTTCTGCCTGTTAAATCATATTTCCAGAGTATTATAGACAGGTTTACTTTAAATACAGGTTATCACAACATTAGTTGTCAGCACGGTAGGATCACAAGTTTGAAACCAAACTAACTAAGCAGGAAGTATATAGCTATCCCTTGTTTAAGGTACTCCGTCAGGAGATATGTTGCTGTACAGGCACAATATCCCCTATACAGGATGATGGAGCGATGACCTTGTCTTAACAGGTAAAACACAGCCAGGTATCCACAGATCCACAATATTACATCTCACATGGGTACATTTACAAATGCATAGACCTGATTCATCAATTCAAACAAATAATTGATTTATATGAATTTACAAACTTTTAATTTACCAAGTAATCACTTTTGCTTAAAAACATAATTTCTTAAACAAATCTTTGTCACATTTGCTGAAATTCAAAGCATTATAATTAATCTATTTAAATTTCCACTTCTTCTTTGTACAGCTAGATTTCACCCAGGAGAGCTCGGGGAGTCTGAATCATCATGTGGTACACATCTATACACTTACAATCAATATATATATATATATATATATCGATAAACATCAGTTACAGATGACACAACTATAAATAAATAATATTTCAATTTGTGGACTAGAATTACTTTAATCTTTACCAAATATGGATATTTGTTAATGTTGTTGTGAACACCTGTCATTACAGAAAATAATCAATGGAGATATAGCCACGTGTGTTTTGTAACTTTGTACACTGTCTATTGATGACATATACATTTGTATGCACAACAACAGTAAGAAAATTGCAACATGAAGTACAGTAATTACATATATAATGGCTGCAGAAGAAATCAAGATTACAACACCTACTTACTACTTACTATAGTTAGTTTCACCTTTCATATAAGATTTTGTAAAAGTATACACATTAATAGGTAAGTTTGAATCCCAGATAACCTTAACTTTTAACCTCCAAGGCAATTTCCATTCTCATGCAACATTTTATACTTAAAAAATGTTACAGCTTTATACCAAAGTGTAAGAAAGGCATCATAAGCTAATGTCAAGCTAAACAAGCATAATGGGTATTGATCAAAGCAATACTCAGTAACAGTGGCCTTGACCCAAAACCCCTGAAACTCAAACTTAATTGTCTGAGATATTATGGTCCTTTATATTATCATTGTGTGAAGTTTGATCAAAATCCCTCAAGATATTAAGCAGCTAGAGCATGCACTGACCAATTTTGGCTTTTCAGATACATATAAGATGGCTCAGGTGAGGAAACCTATAGTCCCCCCCCCCCCCCCCCCTGCCAGTTTCACTAGCAGGGGACTAACCAGCAGCTGTAACATCCATGTAAGAGCCTGATTGATAGACACATAAGTATATAGCTTACTTACTTATTGATAAGCTCATCCCCAGTGATGTATGTGATTTGGGTATCAATATCTCAGTGGGATATCATTTACACCTGGCTTCACTCTACTTAGTTTACACCTGTATCAGGTGTGTGTACTTATTATCTCACCTATCTGTGGCTGATGAGGCTGCTGAGATCACCTGGATGTCAACACATCAAATACCTATACATTAACTTGACCACTAGTAATGTCACTAAGAGCCTTCATAGGTCTACTTAGTCTTATCTGTAATACCTACTAAGTATAATGTGGTGACATAGCTCTATAATTACTCTGTTTTTACCCTGACTGGTGTAGTTATGTGGTTATAATAACACTATATTAGTTATGGTTATAATTATACTACATATTTTTACTCTAATGTGATAATTACACCTATCCTGACTAATGTAATTACTGAGTTACACAATACCTACCCTGACTGAATTATTATTAAAAAAAATGTTCGCAAACTGTATGAAACTGCATATCGGATTCTCACAAAAGTTTGCAAACATTTTTTTTTCATATCCCTATGAAACTGAAAAATATTGACATCAATGCTTATACCTAATTCCTTACACTTTATTTTAAAATTTAAAACATGTTTTATGTACAATTTTACTTATTTAATAAGGGATTCTTTTGAACAAATCATTACGTAACATCAATTGTCGTAATTGTGACGTCACATTTTTTCGTGCCATTTATGGGTTTTTTTTTCATAGAGGTATGAAAAGTAAAACTGCATTCTCATACAAACAATGGAAAACTGATTATAATAGTATGATTTATAACTGATCTAACTAGATGTACTTGATCAAGATGTTATGGTTTCTTGTTTATTTGTGGGGAGAAAGATTCCGTATTAAAATATCTCATACATATATATTTATAACATGTACACAATCTGACAGGAAAGTATGTGCCTTAATTTCATTTCCTGAAGAGTTTTTTTAGAATGTCATTTAATATGATGAACAAATACGGAAAGAAATCTACAGGAAAAAACAACGTGATTTATAGTGGATATTTCTATATTAAAATACGGCTATTACAATATAACCAGGGTACATTACATGTGATAACATACATGGTTACTCTCAGACCATACATTTAAAAGTGTAAAATTAAATTAACCTTCTCTTGTGTGTGTACAAATATAAATACATGTACCAGTAATAAAACTATTATAAGACAGAAGAGTTTTGAGGTATCGCTGCGGAGGTGTTAGTGACAATGTACAGGAAATACGTAATCTAAACATTTCTTACATATTTGAACTGAATCAAAATCAATTCAAGCAGAACTGTTCAATAGAGTACAAAATTAGAACCTCTTGTCATTTTATTTCTCTTCAATCAGATTTTGTAAATGTGTCCAATGATTGCTTGACCCCACGTAACATGATAGATAATGGTGGATTCCTTTGAAGCATGTATATATATATATATCAATATTGTAGTAGATGTCCTTCAATTTATGTACAGTGCAATAATTCTCTCAAGGTTTGATCTCACAAAGAATGCAGATCTATATATTTGCAACTTTTTTTCATCTATATGTATAATAATCATTGACAATTCTATAGATAATAAGTTAAATTGTATACAAGAAAGGCATAATATTCTTTGATCCATATGTTAAATTGTATACTCTAAATGTACATATTCCTTATTATCGATATTCAATCCTTAGTTTCTGTCAACTTAACAAGTATTTTTCATAATTGTTAACCAGTCTAAAGACACAAAACATTTAATGTAATAACAGACTGATGATAAACAGGTCTAATAAGATATTCTGAATCAGAAATATCTATATTAGGAAGCTGGTGGGTATAAACTTAGCACCTCCCAATCGACTAAAGTCATAGGGTCTACGATTAATCATGTGAAAAATATATGTACAGTTTTCAGAGAAACGCTAATCAAGTTAAAGAAATGAATTAAAAAAAAAAAAATTCAACACACAAGAAACATATTTCCCTCCTTATATATCAATTTAAATGGACGATGTCTTTGTCAGGAATATCATAAATCTTATGTGTTTAATGTTCTTCTACATTTCTCTATGTTGTAGCATTTAGAGTTAGATGAACACTTTGATATTCTACATTTCTACAAACTATTTCACCTAAAAATTGCCTTTCATACATATTTTTATATCAATAGAAACATTGAGCTGTGCACTAGTTTTTGTTGTTCGGTTACGGTAATAAATTTTATACATAATACACAGTATGAAACTCAAAATGATCAAATTACATATAGCTGGGAGAGATACATAACCCAGCTATTTTTATATTGGCATGGATGAGGTAAATTTGTCAAAGTAACAATGTAATTATCATACTTTCATTTTCATCGCCATAGTTATATGGTAATGAGACATCTGATAATTGATTACAGTTCCATAACAGCCGTGAGAACACAGAATGTTTACATCATCTGAAGGTTCTAGGACGTCACAGTTATATAGGGTTATAGGACGCCACAGTTAGATAGGGTTCTAGGACGTCATAGTTATATAGGGTTCTAGGACGTCACAGTTATATAGGGTTCTAGAACGTCATAGTTATATAGGATTCTAGGACGTCATAGTTATATAGGGTTCTAGAACGTCATAGTTACATAGGGTTATAGGACGTCACAGTTATATAGGGTTCTAGGACGTCCCAACTATTTAGGGTTCTTGGACATCACAGTTATATAGGGTTATAGCACATCACAGTTATATAGGATTCTAGGACGTCACAGTTATATAAGGTTCTTGGACGTCACAGTTATATAGGGTTCTAGGACGTCATAGTTATATAGGGTTATAGGACGTCACAGTTATATAGGGTTCTAGGGTGTCACAGTAATATAGGATTCTAGAGTGTCACGTTATATAGGGTTCTAGGACGTCATAGTTATATAGGGTTCTAGGACGTCATAGTTATATAGGGTTCTAGGATGTCACAGTTATATAGGGTTCTTGGACGTCCCAACTATTTAGGGTTCTTGGACGTCACAGTTATATAGGGTTCTTGGACGTCACAGTTATATAGGGTTCTAGGACGTCATAGTTATATAGGGTTCTAGGACATCATAGTTATATAGGATTCTAGGACGTCACAGTTATATAGGGTTCTTGGACGTCACAGTTATATAGGGTTCTAGGACGTCATAGTTATATAGGGTTCTAGGACGTCCACGTTATACAGGGTTCTAGGACGTCACAGTTATATAGGGTTCTTGGACATCACAGTTATATAGGGTTCTAGGACGTTATATAGGGTTAAAGGATGCCACAGTTATATAGGGTTCTAGGGTGTCACAGTTATATAGGGTTCTAGGACGCCACAGTTATATAGGGTTCTAGAACGTCATAGTTACATAGGGTTATAGGACGTCACAGTTATATAGGGTTCTAGGACGTCATAGTTATATAGGGTTCCAGGACGTCACACCTATATAGGGTTATAGGACGCCACAGCTATTTCAGGTATAGCACATCACAGTTATATAGGGTTCTAGGACGTCACAGTTATATAGGGTTCTAGGACGTCACAGTTATATAGGGTTCTAGGATGTCACAGTTATATAGGGTTCTAGGACGTCATAGTTATATAGGGTTCTAGGACGTCACACCTATATAGGGTTATAGGACGCCACAGCTATTTCGGGTATAGCACATCACAGTTATATAGGGTTCTAGGACGCCACAGCTATATAGGGTTCTAGAACATCATAGTTATATAGGGTTCTAGGACGTCATAGTTATATAGGGTTCTAGGACGTCACACCTATATAGGGTTCTAGGACGTCACAGTTATATAGGGTTCTTGGACGTCACAGTTATATAGGGTTCTAGGACGTCATAGTTATATAAGGTTCTAGGATGTCACAGTTATATAGGGTTCTAGGACGTCACAGTTATATAGGGTTCTAGGATGTCACAGTTATATAGGGTTCTAGGACGTCATAGTTATATAGGGTTCTAGGGTGTCAGTTATATAGGGTTCTAGGACGTCATAGTTATATAGGGTTCTAGGGTGTCAGTTATATAGGGTTCTAGGACGTCATAGTTATATAGGGTTCTAGGGTGTCACAGTTATATAGGGTTCTAGGACGTCATAGTTATATAGGGTTCTAGGACGTCCACGTTATACAGGGTTCTTCCTGCATTGGACATCACAGTTATAAAGTCAGACATAGTTATCATGGAACATTTACGTAAAATATAAATATTTGACTGGCATACCCTATCTGATAACTTATCATACGTACACATGTACACAAGCCCTGTAAATGAGACAAAATAGGTTATCGTGTGTACAGGGATAGGCACTATCGCTCCAGCATATCATTGTTAGGAAATAGAGATATCAAATCTTATGTTGTTATTTACAGTAAATACCTCTTAATTTTGATAACACTAACTCATACTTATGTTGTTATTTACGGTAAATACCTCTTAACTTTGATAACACTAACTCATACTTATGCAATTGTTCATTCTAACTTTCAGGTTATGTAAATTGATTATATGGTTGATCATAATAATCAAAATGAGTATTAATTAGTTATAATAATCTATACCTTAAACTGAATCCATCCCTACATCTACCGTAGTCTAATCAAGTCAGCTGATATGTACCTGGTAATGTTATCAACACAGCAGGAAGTATTGTGTAGTTTTCACTTTTCATGTTGTATAAAATAATTAATTCCTTAACATCCTGGACTAATCAACTACAAACTTCTTTAGCCTAACATGACAAGGCCTACTTATTACGTCAGTCGTGGAACGGACAGATAAAGTAATCATTTCTCAGTGTAAAACATTAGCGTTCTTTTACCTGGGTGAATTTTAATTTTAAGTCATCATTTCTCAGTGTAAAACATCAGAGTTCTTGATTATCTTTTACCTAGGTGAATTTGAAGTCAGCATTTCTCAGTGTAAAACATTAGCGTTCACTTCTTGATCTTTTACCTGGTTTACTTTTCCCTTATATGTAGAGATCCTTGTCTTTATACAATATCTTACGGTGACTTCTGAGACAGGACAACCATTATTACACTTACTAATCTATGCAAATGACAATGTAATAAAAAAAAAAAACGAAATCTGTCAAAATTATAATCATTAAAAAGCAATTGGATTAGACAAAACTTCTTCTGAGGGATTGGTAACTATTAGCCGGACAGGTTTGTGATCTGTTACTGAATTACTCATATCTCAGTTTTGTGCAATACTGACCTAATATTTTAAAATTTTGTACACATATAATTTAATTATATAATATCACAAAACCAAAATGACAGCTATATACTAGCGTGCTGGTGTACGATTACATAACTTAACACTAGCTCTTTTATGTATTATCTACAGCACCCTCAGTATCTCCACAGCTTACTAATTCTCAATTATTCTGACAATTATTGACATTCATTTATATATAATTGTAACACAACTTTAAAAGTGCTATGAATCTACATTATCACTACAGGTTTTTAAATCAACACAAGACTGTGTGCTCATAATGAAAGAATTTGGGACAAATTTTCAGCTATATGACACATCCATCCACCCTAGATTACTGGTGGTAAATACCACGGTAAGGTGTGTAAATCGTCTATGTATCATATACAGTGATATACAGGTGTGTCGAATATACCTGCGTGGGACAATATACATGGACATATAACTTGATGACATAAAAATGTCGTTCCTTAATTGCAAATTGACATTTTATACGACTGGTGATAACGAGTAAACTGTCAAATCTCTAACAGGTGATTTGGACATACTGGGAATACCAATGACACAAATTGTCAACAAACTCACCTGTATATGTTTTCACCTGCATCGTAATCAGGTTCACGTCAATATTTACCTGTCAGAAAGGTGAGGCATAACCGTCTGTTACGAGACAACTTTTAAACGATAACTTATAATTACACTGATTTCATTAAAGTTTACTCACTAGAAGTTATGAAATCGGGGAGTATGTTGTGTTTCAGGGCGCCGCCATGGGCAGGCATAATTGGTCAAGCCCACAAACGGGTCACTACATATACACTTCGACATTTCTGAACCCGCCCGTCCCCCGATAATTCCTACCTGTGCACGTGCCCCATGGTACAAGGAGCGACGTCCTAGGCCGTCCAGAACGTCTGTCTTTCATTTTACACTCTGCTAATGTCCACTGTCATCTTAGAATTTACAAATAAAACAACACACATGTACAACACACATGTAAACTAACACCAACACCGTGTGAATGGCCCTTGTCACAAATCACGTGACCTGTGTTTCAGGTCGACTATACTTGGTTTCCCCTTATCTTGGTGCCGTTGTTTCCACACTATTTCTGTTGCAACATGTTCAGTTATTCGGTTATAAGATTACTTCTAATTGAAAACACACCACACTACCTTTGAATTATTATTTTTTAGTTTTGTCTACCTGTGGAACAGGTGTGTGGGTACTATTATGCAAGGGAAATAACTCGCATAAAAAGCCTCGGATATGACCGAATCATCATGTACTGGTATAATTTTTTCAAAGTATTTTTTTTTATATAATTTACATTGAAAAACAGGCCCTGAATAATCAGATGGTTAACTATTATGCACAGCACATCTCATGAATGTGTCATTTGTCCCGAGGAGTTCGGTTTACAAAGGTTCTGCTGTAACATGGTTTACGTAATTGAGATATCTCTGTCTAATGTTTGACGGACATTACTTTGTGACAGGCCGAATTACTGAGATACTCTAAAGTTCAGCACGACACAGCGACCACATAAAAAGGTGTGCATATTAAAAGTCAGAGACCTATATACTATTAGTATATAGGTCTCTGTTAAAAGTGTACCGTGGTTCAGAAACGAAGTATCACTTCATAGTACGTTTCATAATACTTAGTACGGCAAGAATTCTGAAATAAACATACCATACTTATACTATTTTTTCGAACTATAATTATGTTGTTGTTTTTTTAATTCTGATACTTTGGTGATAAATCATTTTTAATTGCAAAATAACTGAAATCCGGATTTTCATAATCTAATTAATTCCAGAAGCAAAGTAGACATGGCTACAAAAAAACTTTTTTTCTCGTAAATATCAAACTTTTCTGACACTTTTCATGCCCAACTGATGCACATGGAATAAGAAATAATTTGTTTTAATATATGTACATAATTTCTCGGAATCCTACCAAGAAAACAACCAGTGTGATGTTTTATTTGACTTTTAGTGCATAAAGTAACAACTTTAGATACTACCATGTTATATCATGATAAACAATGTCTGCAACCTTTTCCACACCTCATACGTATGTTAACAGATTGGAGACACTTTTACCGGTTTTTACTTTGCTTTGTCACCACACCAGAGACTGGATAATGTGCCCCAGGCTGAAGGACAACCCCAGGCTGAAGGACAACCCCAGGATGAAGAACACCCCCAGGCTATGGGCACTCGCAGGCTAAAGGACCCCCACTCCCCTCCCCTCCCCTCCCCTCCTAACTTAAAGAGGGAAATCTCCAGTAAAACATTACCCGGCAGGTCCCTATAGCTGATGTGCCGTTCATCATGATAAAATGTATATAAGTGAAGAAGGTAAAAATAAAACAGTAAGTGAGGCCATGACAGTATTTTAAAGTTATTTAATGTATTTGTAATAGCAAGTCATCTTAAAATAATTAGAAACTGCAAGTAACCTGTCCACTGCTGTCATACTTTCTATGCTGACATTTTAAATACTTGGTTTCTATCAGTTTATACAGAAAAGATAAATTTCTTGATCACGTCTGTAGTCATCACACAAAACCTCTGTTGGACCTCACTGACAAAAAGTCCTGTCACTCTTCTGTGGTTGGCCCCATTGGCAGAGATAATCTTGTCATTCCCCTGTGGTTGGCCTCATTGACATAGATAATCTTGTCATTCCCCTGTGGTTGGCCCCATTGACATAGATAATCTTGTCACTCCCTTGTGGCGGACCTATCTTGTCACTCCTTTCTGGTTGACCTATCTTGTCACTCTCTTGTGGTGGACCTACCTTGTCACTCCCTTGTAGTGGACCTATCTTGTCACTCACTTGTTTGGGACCTATCATGTCACTACCTTGTGGTGGACCTATCTTGTCACTCCTTGTGGTGGACCTACCTTGTCACTCTCTTGAGGTGGACCTATCTTGTCACACCTTTGTGGGGGACCTATCTTGTCACTACCTTGTGGTGGACCTATCTTGTCACTCCCTTGTGGTGGACCTATCTTGTCACCCCTTGTGGTGGACCTATCTTGTCACTCCCTTGTGGTGGACCTATCTTGTCACTCCCTTGTGGGGGACCTATCTTGTCACTCCCTTGTGGTGGACCTATCTTGTCACTCCTTGTGGTGGACCTATCTTGTCACTCCCTTGTGGTGGACCTATCTTGTCACTCCTTGTGGTGGACATATCTTGTCACTCCCTTGTGGTGGATCTGTCTTGTCACTCCCTTGTGGTGGACCTATCTTGTCACTTCCTTGTGGTGGACATATCTTGTCACTCCTTGTGGTGGACCTATCTTGTCACTCCCTTGTGGTGGACCTATCTTGTCACTCCTTGTGGTGGACATATCTTGTCACTCCTTGTGGTGGACCTATCTTGTCACTTCCTTGTGGGGGACCTATCTTGTCACTCCTTTGTTGGGGACCTATCTTGTCACTCACTTGTGGTGGACCTATCTTGTCACTCCCTTGTGGTGGACCTATCTTGTCACTCCTTTGTTGGGGACCTATCTTGTCACTCACTTGTGGTTGACACATCTTGTCACTCCCTTGTGGCGAACCTATCTTGTCACTCCCTTGTGGTGGACCTATCTTGTCACTCCCTTGTGACTGACCTATCTTGTCACTCACTTGTGGAGGACCTATCTTGTCACTCCTTGTGGTGGACCTATCTTGTCACTTCCTTGTGGTGGACCTATCTTGTCACTCCTTGTGGTGGACCTACCTTGTCACTCCCTTGTAGTGGACCTATCTTGTCACTCCTTGTGGTGGACCTATCTTGTCACTCCTTGTCGTCGACCTATCTTGTCACTCCTTGTGGTGGACCTATCTTGTCACTTCCTTGTGGTGGACCTATCTTGTCACTCCTTGTGGTGGACCTATCTTGTCACTTCCTTGTGGTGGACCTATCTTGTCACTCCTTGTGGTGGACCTATCTTGTCACTCCCTGTGGTGGACCTATCTTGTCACTCCTTGTGGTGGACCTATCTTGTCACTCCCTTGTGGGGGACCTATCTTGTCACTCCCTTGTGACTGACCTATCTTGTCACTCCCTTGTGGTGGACCTATCTTGTCACTCCTTGTGGTGGACATATCTTGTCACTCCTTGTGGTGGACCTATCTTGTCACTTCCTTGTGGGGGACCTATCTTGTCACTCCTTGTGGTGGACATATCTTGTCACTCCTTGTGGTGGACCTATCTTGTCACTTCCTTGTGGGGGACCTATCTTGTCACTCACTTGTGGTGGACCTATCTTGTCACTCCCTTGTGGTGGACCTATCTTGTCACTCCCTTGTGACTGACCTATCTTGTCACTCACTTGTGGTGGACCTCTCTTGTCACTCCCTTGTGGTGGACCTATCTTGTCACTTCCTTGTGGGGGACCTATCTTGTCACTCCCTTGTGACTGACCTATCTTGTCACTCACTTGTGGTGGACCTATCTTGTCAGTCCTTGTGGTGCACCTGTCTTGTCACTCCCTTGTGGTGGACCTATCTTGTCACTTCCTTGTGGGGGACCTATCTTGTCACTCCCTTGTGGTGGACCTATCTTGTCACTTCCTTGTGGTGGACCTATCTTGTCACTCCCTTGTGGTGGACATATCTTGTCACTCACTTGTGGTGGACCTATCTTGTCACTCCCTTGTGGTGGACCTATCTTGTCACTCCTTGTGGTGGACATATCTTGTCACTCCTTGTGGTGGACCTATCTTGTCACTTCCTTGTGGGGGACCTATCTTGTCACTCCTTTGTTGGGGACCTATCTTGTCACTCACTTGTGGTGGACCTATCTTGTCACTCCCTTGTGGAGGACCTATCTTGTCACTAATTTGTGGTGGACCTATCTTGTCACTCACTTGTGACTGACCTATCTTGTCACTCACTTGTGGAGGACCTATCTTGTCACTTCCTTGTGGGGGACCTATCTTGTCACTCACTTGTGGTGGACCTATCTTGTCACTTCCTTGTGGTGGACCTATCTTGTCACTCCCTTGTGGTGGACATATCTTGTCACTCCTTGTGGTGGACCTATCTTGTCACTTCCTTGTGGGGGACCTATCTTGTCACTCCTTGTGGTGGACCTATCTTGTCACTTCCTTGTGGGGGATATATCTTGTCACTCCTTGTGGTGGACCTATCTTGTCACTTCCTTGTGGTGGACATATCTTGTCACTCCTTGTGGGGGACCTATCTTGTCACTCCCTTGTGGGGGACCTATCTTGTCACTCCCTTGTGGTGGATCTAACTTGTCACTTCCTTGTGGTGGACATATCTTGTCACTCCTTGTGGTGCACCTGTCTTGTCACTTCCTTGTGGTGGACATATCTTGTCACTCCTTGTGGGGGACCTATCTTGTCACTCCCTTGTGGGGGACCTATCTTGTCACTCCCTTGTGGGGGACCTATCTTGTCACTCACTTGTGGTGGACCTATCTTGTCACTTCCTTGTGGTGGATCTATCTTGTCACTTTCTTGTGGTGAACATATCTTGTCACTCCTTGTGGTGCACCTATCTTGTCACTTCCTTGTGGTGGACCTATCTTGTCACTCCCTTGTGGTGGACGTATCTTGTCACCCCTTGTGGTGGACATATCTTGTCAATCCTTGTGGTGGACCTATCTCGTCACTCCCTTGTGGGGGACCCTATCTTGTCACCCCCTTGCGGTGGACATATCTTGTCAATCCTTGTGGTAGACCTATCTTGTCACTTCCTTGTGGTGGACCTATCTTGTCACTCCTTGTGGTGGACCTATCTTGTCCCCCCCTGTGGTGGACCTATCTTGTCACTCCCTTGTGGTGGACCTATCTTGTCCTCCCCTGTGGTGGACCTATCTTGTCACTCACTTGTGGTGGACATATCTTGTCACTCCCTTGTGGTGGACCTATCTTGTCACTCCTTGTGGTGGACATATCTTGTCACTCCTTGTGGTGGACTTATCTTGTCACTTCCTTGTGGGGGACCTATCTTGTCACTCCTTTGTTGGGGACATATCTTGTCACTCACTTGTGGTGGACCTATCTTGTCACTCCCTTGTGGTGGATCTATCTTGTCACTCTCTTGTGGTGGATCTATCTTGTCACTCCCTTGTGGAGGACCTATCTTGTCACTAATTTGTGGTGGACCTATCTTGTCACTCACTTGTGACTGACCTATCTTGTCACTCACTTGTGGAGGACCTATCTTGTCACTTCCTTGTGGGGGACCTATCTTGTCACTCACTTGTGGTGGACCTATCTTGTCACGTCCTTGTGGTGGACCTATCTTGTCACTCACTTGTGGTGGACCTATCTTGTCACTCCCTTGTGGTGGACCTATCTTGTCACTTCCTTGTGGTGGACCTATCTTGTCACTCCCTTGTGGTGGACCTATCTTGTCACTCTCTTGTGGTGGACATATCTTGTCACTCCCTTGTGGTGGACGTATCTTGTCACTCCCTTGTGGGGGACCTATCTTGTCACTCCCTTGTGGTGGACCTATCTTGTCACTCCTTGTGGTGGACCTATCTTGTCACTTCCTTGTGGGGGACTTATCTTGTCACTCCCTTGTGTTGGACATATCTTGTCACTCCTTGTGGTGGACCTATCTTGTCACTCCCTTGTCGTCGACCTATCTTGTCACTCCCTTGCCGTCGACCTATCTTGTCAATCCCTTGTGGTGGACTATCTTGTCACTCCCTTGTGGTGGACTATCTTGTCACTCCCTTGTGGTGGACTATCTTGTCACTCCCTTGTGGTGGACTATCTTGTCACTCCCTTGTGGTGGACCTCACTGACAGAGATAATCAGTCAGGAAAAAGTTACTTAGTAACAGTGTACGGAAGGTGAAGTTTATCTATGTCTATGTGTAATTATGAATATGTATCCCAGAGAAATAAATAGTTCTAACTAACTTGCATTCCATTTGCTAGACTATTCTCCACAAAAGGAAATTACAGTAATCATTACATGAATAATGTAAAAAAAAAAAAAGGAATAATGAACATTCATCAGGAATACTAAAGAAATCACAAATCATCAGAGAACTGCTGAACTCAATAAAAAAAGGTAGGTATAGACTATCATGTGTAAAGCTGTCAGTCAGACTGTAATGGAGCTATAAATGACGGGACATTTACAGCAAATTTATGGACATCAACTGTCCACCCTCTGTACTGTACTAGTATATTATAGGACGAGTAGTGTTGTACTAGTATAGTATAGGACGAGTAGTGTTGTACTAGTATATATAGGACGAGAAGTACTGTACTAGTATATTATAGGACGAGTAGTGTTGTACTAGTATATTATAGGACGAGTAAGTACTGAACTAGTATATTATAGGACGAGTAGTACTGTACTAGTATACTATAGGACGAGTAGTACTGTACTAGTATATTATAGGACGAGTAGTGTTGTACTAGTATATATAGGACGAGAAGTACTGTACTAGTATATTATAGGACGAGAAGTGTTGTACTAGTGTATTATAGGACGAGTAGTACTGTACTAGTATACTATAGGACGAGTAGTTTTGTACTAGTATGGTATAGGACGAGTAGTGTTGTACTAGTATATATAGGACGAGTAGTGTTGTACTAGTATATTATAGGACGAGTAGTGTTGTACTAGTGTATTATAGGACGAAAAGTGTTGTACTAGTGTATTATAGGACGAGTAGTGTTGTACTAGTGTATTATAGGACGAGTAGTGTTGTACTAGTGTATTATAGGACGAGTAGTGTTGTACTAGTGTATTTTAGGACGAGTAGTGTTGTACTAGTGTATTATAGGACGAGTAGTGTTGTACTAGTATATATAGGACGAGAAGAACTGTACTAGTATATTATAGGACGAGTAGTGTTGTACTAGTATATATAGGACGAGAAGTACTGTACTAGTATATTATAGGACGAGTAGTGTTGTACTAGTATATTATAGGACGAGTAGTGTTGTACTAGTGTATTATAGGACGAGTAGTGTTGTACTAGTGTATTATAGGACAAGTAGTACTGTACTAGTATATATAGGACGAGTAGTGTTGTACTAGTATATTATAGGATGAGTAGTACTGTACTAGTATACTATAGGACGAGTAGTTTTGTACTAGTATGGTATAGGACGAGTAGTGATGTACTAGTATATTACAGGACAAGTAGTGATGTACTAGTATATTATAGGACGAGTAGTGTTGTACTAGTATATTATAGGATGAGTAGTACTGTACTAGTATATTATAGGACGAGTAGTGTTGTACTAGTATACTATAGGACGAGTAGTACTGTACTAGTATATTATAGGACAAGTAGTGTTGTACTAGTGTATTATAGGACGAGTAGTGATGTACTAGTATATATAGGACGAGTAGTGTTGTACTAGTATATTATAGGACGAGTAGTGTTGTACTAGTATAGTATAGGATGAGTAGTACCGTACTAGTATAGTATAGGACGAGTAAGTACTGTACTAGTATATTACAGGACAAGTAGTGTTGTACTAGTATATTATAGGACGAGTAGTGTTGTACTAGTATATTATAGGACGAGTAGTGTTGTACTAGCATATTATAGGACGAGTAGTGTTGTACTAGTATATTATAGGACGAGTAGTGTTGTACTAGTATATTATAGGACGAGTAGTGTTGTACTAGTATATATAGGACGAGTAGTGTTGTACTAGTATATTATAGGATGAGTAGTGTTGTACTAGTATAGTATAGGACGAGTAGTACCGTACTAGTATAGTATAGGACGAGTAAGTACTGTACTAGTATATTACAGGACAAGTAGTGTTGTACTAGTATATTATAGGACGAGTAGTGTTGTACTAGTATATTATAGGATGAGTAGTACTGTACTAGTATATATAGGATGAGTAGTGTTGTACTAGTATATTATAGGACGAGTAGTGTTGTACTAGTATATTATAGGACGAGTAGTGTTGTACTAGTATATTATAGGACGAGTAGTGTTGTACTAGTATATTATAGGACGAGTAGTACTGTACTAGTATATTATAGGACGAGTAGTGTTGTACTAGTATAGTATAGGACGAGTAGTACCGTACTAGTATAGTATAGGACGAGTAAGTACTGTACTAGTATATTATAGGACGAGTAGTGTTGTACTAGTATACTATAGGACGAGTAGTACTGTACTAGTATACTATAGGACGAGTAGTACTGTACTAGTATATTATAGGACGAGTAGTGTTGTACTAGTATATTATAGGACGAGTAGTGTTGTACTAGTATATTATAGGACGAGTAGTACTGTATTAGTATATTATAGAACGAGTAGTACTGTACTAGTATATTATAGGACGAATAGTGTTGTACTAGTATATTATAGGACGAGTAGTACTGTACTAGTATATTATAGGACGAGTAGTGTTGTACTAGTATATTATAGGACGAGTAGTGTTGTACTAGTATATTATAGGACGAGTAGTACTGTACTAGTATATTATAGGACGAGTAGTGTTGTACTAGTATATTATAGGTCGAGTATAGTGTTGTACTAGTGTATTATAGGACGAGTAGTGTTGTACTAGTATATTATAGGACGAGTAGTACTGTACTAGTATATTATAGGACGAGTAGTACTGTACTAGTATACTATAGGACGAGTAGTACTGTACTAGTATATTATAGGACGAGTAGTGTTGTACTAGTGTATTATAGGACGAGTAGTGTTGTACTTGTATATTATAGGACGAGTAGTGTTGTACTTGTATATTATAGGACGAGTAGTACTGTACTAGTATATTATAGGACGAGTAGTACTGTACTAGTATATTATAGGACAAGTAGTACTGTACTAGTATATTATAGGACGAGTAATGTTGTACTAGTATATTATAGGACGAGTAGTGTTGTACCAGTATATATAGGACGAGAAGTACTGTACTAGTATATTATAGGACGAGTAGTGCTGTACTAGTATATTATAGGACGAGTAGTACTGTACTAGTATACTGTAGGACGAGTAGTACTGCACTAGTATATTATAGGACGAGTAGTACTGTACTAGTATATTATAGGACGAGTAGTACTGTACTAGTATACTATAGGACGAGTAGTACTGTACTAGTATATTATAGGACAAGTAGTGTTGTACTAGTATATTATAGGACGAGTAGTGTTGTACTAGTATATTATAGGATGAGTAGTGTTGTACTAGTATATTATAGGACGAGTAGTGTTGTACTAGTATATTATAGGACGAGTAGTGTTGTACTAGTATATTATAGGACGAGTAGTACTGTACTAGTATATTATAGGACGAGTAGTAATGTACTAGTGTATTATAGGACGAGTAGTGTTGTACTAGTATATTATAGGACAAGTAGTACTGTACTAGTATATTATAGGACAAGTAGTGTTGTACTAGTGTATTATAGGACAAGTAGTGTTGTACTAGTATATTATAGGACGAGTAGTACTGTACTAGTATATTATAGGACGAGTAGTAATGTACTAGTATATTATAGGACGAGTAGTGTTGTACTAGTATATTATAGGACGAGTAGTGTTGTACTAGTATATTATAGGACGAGTAGTACTGTACTAGTATATTATAGGATGAGTAGTGTTGTACTAGTATATTATAGGAAGAGTAGTGTTGTACTAGTGTATTATAGGACGAGTAGTGTTGTACTAGTGTATTATAGGACGAGTAGTGTTGTACTAGTATATTATAGGACGAGTAGTACTGTACTAGTATATTACAGGACAAGTAGTGTTGTACTAGTATGTTATAGGACGAGTAGTGTTGTACTAGTATATTATAGGATGAGTAGTACTGTACTAGTATATTATAGGACGAGTAGTACTGTACTAGTATATATAGGACGAGTAGTGTTGTACTAGTATATATAGGACGAGTAGTGTTGTACTAGTATATTATAGGACGAGTAGTGTTGTACTAGTGTATTATAGGACGAGTAGTGTTGTACTAGTATATATAGGACGAGTAGTACTGTACTAGTATATTATAGGACGAGTAGTGTTGTACTAGTATAGTATAGGACGAGTAGTGTTGTACTAGTATATATAGGACGAGTAGTACTGTACTAGTATATTATAGGACGAGTAATGTTGTACTAGTATAGTATAGGACGAGTAGTGTTGTACTAGTATATATAGGACGAGTAGTACTGTACTAGTATATTATAGGACGAGTAGTGTTGTACTAGTATATATAGGACGAGTAGTACTGTACTAGTATATTATAGGACGAGTAGTGTTGTACTAGTATATATAGGACGAGTAGTACTGTACTAGTATATATAGGACGAGTAGTGTTGTACTAGTATATTATAGGACGAGTAGTACTGTACTAGTATATATAGGACGAGTAGTACTGTACTAGTATATTATAGGACGAGTGGTGTTGTACTAGTGTATTATAGGACGAGTAGTACTGTATTAGTATATTATAGGACGAGTAGTACTGTACTAGTATATTATAGGACGAGAAGTGTTGTACTAGTGTATTATAGGACGAGAAGTACTGTACAAGTATATTATAGGACGAGTATAGTGTTGTACTAGTATATTATACAAACAGTTACTTGATGGACAAGGTCAGACCATACTGAGTTATAGACAGTTTGATGGACAAGGTCAGACCATACTGAGTTATACAGACAGTTTGATGGACAAGGTCATACCATGGACAAGGTCATACCATACTGAGCTATACAGACAGTTTGATGGACAAGGTCAGACCATACTGAGTTATACAGACAGTGTGATGGACAAGGTCAGACCATACCGAGTTATACAGACAGTTTGATGGACAAGGTCAGACCATACTGAGTTATACAGACAGTTTGATGGACAAGGTCAGACCATACTGAGTTATACAGACAGTTTCATGGACAAGGTCAGACCATACTGAGTTATACAGACAGTTTGATGGACAAGGTCATACCATGGACAAGGTCATACCGTACTGAGTTATACAAACAGTTACTTGATGGACAAGGTCATACCATACTGAGTTATACAGACAGTTTGATGGACAAGGTCAGACCATACCAAGTTATATGGACAGTTTGATGGACAAGGTCATACTGAGTTATACAAACAGTTACTTGATGGACAAGGTCATAACATACTGAGTTATACAGACAGTTTGATGGACAAGGTCAGACCATACCAAGTTATATGGACAGTTTGATGGACAAGGTCATACTGAGTTATACAAACAGTTACTTGATGGACAAGGTCATAACATACTGAGTTATACAGACAGTTTGATGGACAAGGTCAGACCATACCAAGTTATATGGACAGTTTGATGGACAAGGTCACACCAAGGTTATACGCAGCAATATAGCCAAGTTATACAGACAGACAACATAATACCACACATAAAAGATACACTTATACATCTCTGGTAATAATAAATTGATTCTGTTTTGGTTTTTATTTTTTTATTGTATTTTCACAGAGAGAATTATCAGAATGTTGTCCTGATAACATATTAACAATGTGACAATGTATTCAATAAACAATATAAACATCAACAGTGGGTAACCTCAATGTTCACCTCAGTGGTGTGGCCAGTCGTACAATATATCACTTCTCCATTCACTACATAAAACATTTTAATTCTTATGTTCATGCCATCGTTCAAGTGGATTAGTATGATCATCACCAATGTTAACTTATGCTATAATATTGTAAGGTTCCCTGATAAAAATCACTGCAATCCACAAACAGGTGATAGCATCAGTAGGTGAGGTCACCATCCAATAATATAAAAATATAGATATATTTTACAGTGTACAATTTTTGACGAAGACTGTGCAAACATTAAAGATATGTATTTCCTGGATTGGCAATCAACATTTAGGGGACATGTTTCTCCAGATTTCAAGCTATGATGTAAAAGCAATTATACAAAACTAGGAATAAGAAATAAGATTTTGTATTGATGATTTCCCAGTAAAACTAGTGAATTATAACCACTGTAAACTTTGTAATTTATATAATAGATAAGATAAACAGCAATATTTATATATTGTTTCAATAAAATAAATCATTGCAAATATTTTTTGACAAAAACACCTATTATAGAAGATGTATGATGAGATGGAGAGAGGATACACATTGACACTCAAACATTTCATGAATGTTTAGATGGATGAGTGAACCGTGAAGAAGGATGATATACTGGTATGTTATGTGAAAATTTACATTTTTTTGAGATTTTTGGCAGCAAAGTAGACGAGTATTTGGAAACTGACAAATGAACATACCAGGTATATCATATATTTAGAATTTCATATGTAGTAATGTATACACACACATATATTTATACAAAAACTAACCAATAAATGTAAAATTGCTTCCATTTTGACATTTGTACAGATATAATACTTTATACAATTTATCTGAAAATCTATTAAAACCAGTAATGACACCAATTTTGTCACAGCTTAATGAGATTTACGTAAAAATATGATATTACCCTCCACATAACATCTCCTGTATCTAATGCTGTAAGCTGTTCAACAGACTCAGGCTTCTCTGTCTTTGTAAGCTGTTCTTATTATCTGACGTTCCTAGTAAGAATGTGTGAACATTTCTTAACGCAATTTTTTAAATGAAAAAAGTTTTTGTGGTAAGTACAATTACAACAGATGATATTTTCAAATTCATTATGCTAGAAATATCATCCTGTAAAATAAGTTGTTAACAGTCCTTTGCTGATTTCAGTATCTGATTTCTGATCAAAGATCTGCATTTTTCAACCGCATATTACCGCTTACAATTAGTCTCAGTTAGAGATCTTTGTACACAAACTCGGGTATGATTAGTATGGATAAAAAGTAGTAATGCAACATTTGTGAAGCCCAAAACTTATTTCTGACATTGGTCTGTCTTGAAATGTGGAACAGATTGAACTTACAAAATACTTTGGCTGCAACCTTTGACCTTTATTGGCTAACATGACTGTTGACCTTGACCTAACAATTTGCACCAATCACTAATCAGCAGCATTGGCAAGCCCTATGCCCATAGAGAACTGCTTCCAGTTTGTGCTGCTCCTCTTCTTTTCCCCAGATCCAGGACTCTTTATGAGACGTTCCTTCCGCAGTCCTCCATAGCGAGGCTTGGCCATAGGGGGCGGGAGAGGTTGGACTCTTGGGCCTTCATACTTCAGTGATTTCCTCTCACGCAATGATGATTTTATATCCATGTGCACCTGTTAGCATGAAGTAATGATATCATTGGTCAATGAAATGCCATACAGGTACTGAGGCATTAGTACTGTTACATAGGAATCACTGAACCATGTCATGTCTGGCTCAGTAACTATTAATACTGTCAGCACAGGAATCACTGAACCATGTTATGTCTGGCTCAGTAACTAATACTGTTAACATAGGAATCACTGAACCATGTCATGTCTGGCTCAGTAACTAATAGTGTTAACACAGGAATCACTGAACCATGTCATGTCTGGCTCAGTAACTAATAATGTTAACATAGGAATCGCCGAACCATGTTATGTCTGGCTCAGTAACTAATACTATTAATAAAGGAATCACTGAACCATGACATGATGTGCTCAGTAACTAATTATGTTAACATAGGAATCACTGAACCATGTCATGTCTGGCTTAGTAACTAACACTAGTAACACCGGAATCACTGAACCATGTCATGTCTGGCTCAGTAACTAATATAATTAACAGAGGAATCACTGAACCATGCTATGATGCGCTCAATACTGTCGTGGTTGGGAAATCCCTGATTTGTGTCATATCAGGCACATACTAACTAAAATTTTGAACAGGAAGATACCAGAACTAAGTTTATCTATGAATTACCTGTTTCTTTCCCTCCATAAGAACCAAAGCAAAGTCTTGTTCGGTCATGCATGTCTTGAGCCTGTGTAAGACTGGTGGACCAGAGCTATCTTTTTGTGACACATCTGATTCTGCCTGACTCCACTCTGTCTTCACTGCTGATGGCTTCCTTTCACTGAGAAAAATGCCATTAGGAATTAATATAATTAAGTGTAATTAATAGTTTATTAAGGCTGCATATGTAATTTTCTAACATCAGAGGTCAAGTCAGACTGGTTTTGTTTGATCTGACCTATTATACTACCAGGAAGATAAGTCCTGTGGTACCGTAATTTGTCATCAATTTTCTGTCATCGACATTGAAAGACTGTATAACACTAGAGTAGATTTTCACAAATCTTCCAATATCATTAAGTTTCTAAAAATCAACTCCAATAAGTAAGTGTTTTGTATAAAGATCAATTCAGATAGTCATGGAAAAGAGACTGCATTTATATGTACAATTGTATAAAATGCATGGTGCTTGTGGGATACCAATCAAAATATACAGATTTTACTGAATGTACGTTATATTTTACTAAATCCAACAACATGGAATGTAAATCAGCATCACACCATCATGGCCTCTGAAATAACAATACAGATACATATATATTGTTCAATAATTGATAACAAGAACTAGGCAATATCAGTTTTATGTAACATTAACATGATACTGACCCTTCATCAAAGGTCACCTCCATGGCTGCCCCTGACTTTGACTCCAATGACCTTGTTCGAGGTGGGAACAGCACAGCTTTAAGGGCAAGTTTGGCCGTGTCAGCAGCACGACTATTGATCACCTCCGCCACTGATTTACCAGGGAAGAGGCGGGATAGGATTGATATTACATCCTCATTGGTCGGATCCAACAGCAGCCCCATCAGTAAGTCCTGTCTGGCTCCAACCATACTCTACAAACCACCGATTTACTGTCAATACTTAGATACAATGTTAACATATATAACTATCAAAAGTTCACAACAAAGAATACTGACATACAAACCAAACCATAACTCAAACACAAAATCCATTAAACGAGGGCAAACTATAAACAAAGATATAGATTTGTATGGAGACAAAAAGTACAAGGAGAATAAGACCAGGTGTTCCAGTAGAGAAAGCATCTTCTGTTTTACCCACGCCACCCACCGTACAAATCTAGGTCAAATTATGTAGATTCACAATCTCAAGTGAGAGTGGTGACATGAAACCACTAGGTATATCAATAAACATCAAACACGTCTGACTTCATATCACATAAGGAAACAGTCTACATCTTTATATAGACACAATATGTATATCATTGTTGAAGTATGTAGATATGGATACAAGTTTACGGTGTTGCTCACCTCTAACATGTAGCGAGCCCTGGCCCTGGAGATGTAGTACTGGCCTACTTTAGGATTGTGTTTCAGAGCTTCTGTAAACTTGGAATCTGCCTCCTAGTGGAAACAACACAATAACAACATTTTAAAGACTATGTAGCATGAATTGAAAACATTAAAATAACGAAACCATTTGAGAAATTCCTGTCATGGATCAACAGGGTTAATTATAAACACTACAGTGTACTAGGTATGTAGTGGACATACCGGGTAGTTCTTGTCCTGGTAAGCTGTCACACCGTACTCGTTATAGATGACCGATATCCTTGCCTGGATGGCAGCATCATTAGGGTCAATCTCTAATGCCTGGTTGTAATCTTGTAACGCAAAATTGAGGTCATTCTGTCGGAAAAAACAATCTGAAAAAAAAGAGATGTTATATTTTGGAACGCTTAATATCAATACATACATATATAGAATATTTGGACTGTATAATTATTTATTTAGGAATGAGCAAGAGCACCAAAAATGGACGATAGTTAAAAAGTGGTACATATACATATGTATATGATATTCCTCTATACTCCCAGAGTGTGGAGTTGGTGGGGAAAGTAAGTAAACAATATAAAATATGTCCAGATACATTATTAGGTAGGGCACTGACAAAGAAGATATTGAGTATTAAGGAGGCAGGGTACTGACACAGAAGATATTGAGTATTAAGGAGGCAGGGTACTGACACAGAAGGTACTGAGTATTAAGGAGGCAGTGTACTGACACAGAAGATATTGAGTATTACGGAGGCAGGGTACTGACACAGAAGATATTGAGTATTGAGGAGGCAGGGTACTGACACAGAAGATATTGAGTATTAAGGAGGCAGGACACTGACACAGAATATATTGAATATTAAGGAGACAGGGCACTGACACAGAAGATAATGAGTATTGAGGAGGCAGGGTACTGACACAGAAGATATTGAGTATTGAGGAGGCAGGGTACTGACACAGAAGATATTGAGTATTGAGGAGGCAGGGTACTGACACAGAAGATATCGAGTATTAAGGAGGCAGGGTACTGACACAGAAGATATTGAGTATTAAGGAGGCAGGACACTGACACAGAATATATTGAGTATTAAGGAGACAGGGCACTGACACAGAAGATAATGAGTATTGAGGAGGCAGGGTACTGACACAGAAGATATTGAGTATTAAGGAGGCAGGGTACTGACACAGAAGATATTGAGTATTGAGGAGGCAGGGTACTGACACAGAAGATATTGAGTATTAAGGAGGCAGGGTACTGACACAGAAGATATTGAGTATTGAGGAGGCAGGGTACTGACACAGAAGATAATGAGTATTGAGGAGGCAGGGTACTGACACAGAAGATATCGAGTATTAAGGAGGCAGGGTACTGACACAGAAGATATTGAGTATTGAGGAGGCAGGGTACTGACACAGAAGATATTGAGTATTAAGGAGGCAGGGTACTGACACAGAAGATATTGAGTATTGAGGAGGCAGGGTACTGACACAGAAGATATCGAGTATTAAGGAGGCAGGGTACTGACACAGAAGATATTGAGTATTAAGGAGGCAGGACACTGACACAGAATATATTGAGTATTAAGGAGACAGGGCACTGACACAGAAGATAATGAGTATTGAGGAGGCAGGGTACTGACACAGAAGATATTGAGTATTGAGGAGGCAGGACACTGACACAGAAGATATTGAGTATTGAGGAGGCAGGGCACTGACACAGAAGATATTGAGTATTGAGGAGGCAGGGTACTGACACAGAAGATATTGAGTATTGAGGAGGCAGGGTACTGACACAGAAGATAATGAGTATTGAGGAGGCAGGGTACTGACACAGAAGATATTGAGTATTAAGGAGGCAGGGTACTGACACAGAAGATATTGAGTATAGAGGAGGCAGGGTACTGACACAGAAGATATTGAGTATTAAGGAGGCAGGGTACTGACACAGAAGATATTGAGTATAGAGGAGGCAGGGTACTGACACAGAAGATATTGAGTATTAAGGAGGCAGGGTACTGACACAGAAGATATTGAGTATTAAGGAGGCAGGGTACTGACACAGAAGATATTGATTATTAAGGAGGCAGGGTACTGACACAGAAGATATTGAGTATTAAGGAGGCAGGGTACTGACACAGAAGATATTGAGTATTGAGGAGGCAGGGTACTGACACAGAAGATATTGAGTATTACGGAGGCAGGGTACTGACACAGAAGATATTGAGTATTAGGAGGCAGGGTACTGACACAGAAGATATTGAGTATTGAGGAGGCAGGGTACTGACACAGAAGATATTGAGTATTAAGGAGGCAGGGTACTGACACAGAAGATATTGAGTATTGAGGAGGCAGGGTACTGACACAGAAGATATTGAGTATTGAGGAATGTTCATATTACCTCCTCTGTTGATGTAGAGACCTTTTTCTCGCTTCTCTCCCTTGATAGCCTTATTTAGAAGAATAATCGATTCCTCGTAGAATCCTTTTGTGAAGCACTCGACAGCGAAGTCATTGTAAGTAAGAAGGAGTTGGCGCTGAGAGTCAAGGTACACCTGACTCTCCTCGTTATGGTCACATTTGTCCAAGGCCAGCAAAAAGTCATCAATAGCTGCATTAAAATCGCCCAGTTTTCTATGGAGGGTACCTCTGGAGAGCAAGGCAAACATTTCTTATACAATCTATAACATCCAGATATACACACTGACGACTTGATATTGTTACTTTCAGTATACCCCTCCCCAAACTTAGTTCTGGATATATAAAATTGATAATGATCTTATTTTCCTTTTTTTACATGATAACTTTGGCTCTATTTCATATTAGAAAAAATATATGATAAATTCGGTTATTACAAAATTTTATAAAGAATCAAAGTAAACAAGAAACATAGAGTACTCTGTTCAATGTACAGGTAACAGAGCACCTGTTCTTATTAATGAACCCAACCTTTTTTCCTGAGAAAAAGGATTGGTGCACTTAATTAAGATCCATACAAAGGTTGCCTACTTCAATGACCAATACATGCAGTCAAGCAACACTTTACAAAATAATGGTCTAGAGATGTGATATAGACAATCTGTTTGAAAATAACAAGTGGTTTTTTGGGGGATTTTTTAACGTTTACAGTGTATTTACCAGTAAGCTAGTGCACCCTTAAGTGTTTTTGCATTGTGCACTTATTAGACAAAACAGTGTATGCAATTTCAACACTCTTTTATTCACCTGAGGACGTGAAAGTCTGCCATATTAGGGTTGGTTTCTATGGCAATAGAGATTTTCTGAAGCGCCTCCCTGTGTTTACCAGCCAAGTTAAGCTGTACTGCCTGAGCTTTGTTCTCCTGGGCACGACGTTCAAGGTGGGCCATCATCTTCTTAGCTTCAACATGGCCCTCATCCAGGGATAGGGCGTCCTTTATGTCATAGTAACACAGTGTTGTCTGGAACAGAGAGTAAGGTACTATCAATGGTGATTATAATCATATTGACAGGAAGTATGGAATATATATACGAGTTATCCTGTTTATGGACAGAAAGGAAACTCTATCGGATATATTTTATTGACAGAAAGGAGAGACCATGTGAAAGACACTTTTTATTGACAGTATGATCTATCAAGTATACTCACGTTTCTGAACATCTCGTGTAGGCGGGCCCTCATTATGTAGAGGTCAGGGTTATTCACTTCAGTTTCCAGTCGTTTGTTCACCAGGGCTAGACATTCACCATGTCTCTGTAGGGCAGCTAGGCAGGTGATGCTTTAATACAAACAATACAGTGTCATACTCAGACACCAACATTCCACCAGCATCTATGTTCCATTCCCAAGCACCATCAACCATTTACTTTGTGGATGTTATAAGACAAGTATGTTTATTTGCTGAATATTGTAAAAAAAAAACAAAAAAAATAATAACAATGTGTGCTTATAATAGACTAGTGTCTGTGACCCAATGACTAATCACCTAGAGCAACCAGAGAGTTGGAGCACTGGGGACATAACAAAACCTGATAAAATTTCCTTGAAATATTTTGTAAAACATTTGTGCTGGTTATAACACCTTATATGTCACATAATAACATCACTTTCTTACCTTCTTATATGGTATCCTACATTATCAGGGTTCATTTCAGCAGCACTAGAAAAACACTCTAAGGCCTCTGGATAAAGTCTCTGATCAAACAATGTCTGTCCTTGGAAGTAATAAAGAAAAGACAACCGTGAATAATATCCTTCATTATTAGCTTCAAGAAGACAAGCCTTTTTGTAGTTCAAAATGGCTGACTTAAAATCACACAATTGAATGTAGGCCTCAGCCCGTTCCACGTAGTACTTGGGTACATCAGGTGCCAGTCCCATCGCTTTATTTACAGCATTTATACATCCTTGTTGGTCACCACTGGCCTTCAACAACATCGCTCTCGTAAAACTGAAAAGCAAGGCATACATTTTGCATAATCATGTTAATGTAACCAGATTTCTGCCATCTTATAAATGTAGTAAATGAACATTCATGAAACTGGAATCATGAAAAAGTATTTAATATCTCACAATGCTTCAAAGTAGGAATACAAATTGATCTTTAATGGATTAACCGTTAATTTGGTGTAAATTTTTTTTTTTTTTTTGCATTTCAAACTGCATTTTCAATTTACGAATGGTATTAACACTTTATAGTGTGGAAAACACTGAATTGTACAGTGTGGAATACACTGTATTGTACAGTGTAGAATACACTATATTGTACAGTGTGGAATTCACTGTATTGTACAGTATGGAATACACTGTATTGTACAGTGCGGAATACACTGTATTGTACAGTGCAGAATACACTGTATTGTATGAATACACTGTATTGTACGAATACACTGTATTGTACAGTATGGAATACACTGTATTGTACAGTATGGAATACACTGTATTGTACAGTAAGGAATACACTGTATTGCACAGTGTAGAATACACTGTATTGTCTTCACAAACTTTATTTCAAATTTTATGCTTAAAACTTATAAATGTCCTGGCCATCCTGTAACTGTACATTATATATAAAGTGGTCTTACTGCTCAGCAGCCCTCTTCTCTAGGATGTCCTGCATGCCAGCTGAGTATTTCTGGACTGGTCCCCAGTCCTCTGTTTGGAATATACTGTTCCGGGTCCATCGTCGAGCCCGAGCCTTGTTTAGAGTTTCTTCACTGACTGTTGTACTAAACACACTGGCAGGCTATAAATAAAAATAATGCATGTCCTATCATTTAACACCTCAGTTCAAATCATTGGTCACATCTATTTTTACTTGCTAAGATATACAATGTATCATCATTTTCAGGTATATTGTTTCTGTACAGATCTATCTTAACATGGAAGATGTGGCAATATTCCTGCTTCATGCGATTGCTTAGTTAACAGAAAAATAGTAAATAGAATAATTTTTTATATAATTAAACAAATATCTTTTATGTAGCAAATATTTTCTTTATATTCATAACTATCATTGACATAATCTCCAACACTTCACAAATACAAATCATGCATGCGCAATGTTGCAATTGTAAACTAGGTGACATGCACAGACTCTGGGATGTGTGGGTAAACAGACAACACACATAGACACTGGGATGTGTGGTAAACAGACAACACACATAGACCCTGGGATGTGTGGTAAATAGACAACAAACATAGACCCTGGGATGTGTGGTAAACAGACAACACACATAGACCCTGGGATGTGTGGTAAAGGACAACAAGCAAAGACCCTGGGATGTGTGGTAAACAGACAACAAGAAAAGACCCTGGGATGTGTGGTAAACAGACAACATGCAAAGACCCTGGGATGTGTGGTAAACAGACAACATGCAAAGACCCTGGGATGTGTGGTGAACAGACAACATGCATTGACCCTGGGATGTGTGGTTGACAGGAGACCAATGCAGATTTTGGCAGTGATGTGGGACAAAAGCAGAACATTACAATAGGAGTGTAAAAATAAAAACAGAAGTGAGGACATTCTCAGGTCAACTGATTGGCAAATTAATTAGGGTTTCATTTTTTTTCTTTTAACATAAATTATATTGGTAAAGACATATAAGCTTCAAACTTTTTGTACAAAATACATCAATACATATTACAATTTCAATTTTTCCATGCTAGAATAAGACTCAACTTAAGATCCTTATGTACATGTACTGAAAAGAGCTGAGGCTGTGGAGAAGCTGGAGAGGGTGGACGGAGTGGAGGAGCTGGAGAGGGTGGACAAGGTGGAGGAGCTGGTGAGGGTGGACAGGGTGGAGGAGCTGGAGAGGGTGGATGGGGTGGAGGAGCTGGAGAGGGTAGACAGGATGGAGGAGCTGGAGAGGGTGGATGGGGTGGAGGAGCTGGAAAGGATAAAAGAGCTTGAGAGGGTGTGGGGGCTGGAGAAATGAATGGGCTGGAGAGAGGAGGGGCTGGAGAAGGTGGAGGGGCTGGAGAAGGTGGAGGGGCTGGAGAAGGTGGAGGGACTGGAGAAGGTGGAGGGGCTGGAGAAGGTGGAGGGGCTGGAGAAGGTGGAGGGACTGGAGAAGGTGGAGGGGCTGGAGAAGGTGGAGGGGCTGGAGAAGGTGGAGGGACTGGAGAAAGTGGAGGGACTGGAGAGAGGAGGGGCTGGAGAAGGTGGAGGGACTGGAGAAGGTGGAGGGACTGGAGAAGGTGGAGGGGCTGGAGAAGGTGGATGGACTGGAGAAGGTGGAGGGACTGGAGAAGGTGGAGGGGCTGGAGAAGATGGAGGGACTGGAGAAGGTGGAGGGGCTGGAGAAGGTGGATGGGCTGGAGAAGGTGGAGGGGCTTGAGAAGGTGGAGGGACTGGAGAAGGTGGAGGGACTGGAGAAAGTGGAGGGACTGGAGAGAGGAGGGGCTGGAGAATGTGGATGGGCTGGAGAAGGTGGAGGGGCTTAAGAAGGTGGAGGGACTGGAGAAGATGGAGGGACTGGAGAAATTGAATGTGGATGGGGCTTGAGAAGGTGGAGGGGCTGGAGAAGGTGGAGGGACTGGAGAAGGTGGAGGGACTGGAGAAGGTGGAGGGCTGGAGAAGGTGGAAGGGCTGGAGAAGGTGGAGGGACTGGAGAAGGTGGAGGGCTGGAGAAAGTGGATGGGCTGGAGAAGGTGGAGGGACTGGAGAAGGTTGAGGGGCTTGAGAAGGTGGAGGGACTGGAGAAGGTGGAGGGCTGGAGAAGGTGGAGGGGCTGGAGAAGGTGGAGGGGCTGGAGAGTGAGTAAAAGGTGATGACATTAGCCAAGTAGAATTCAGGCAACGGTATCACAGCTTATTTATCTTATTTGTTTGATGATATTTATAAATCAAACTGTGAAACTAAAACTTTTGATTTCAGAATAACTTGAAAGCTATTAAAATATGTTTTTTCTATGTACTATAACATTGTACAGTCTCTCATTCCCTAATAATATGTGTCCTCAGAGCAAGTCTTACCCCATAAAACATTGTAGACTGATACGGCTGAAAATTACAATTGTGAAAATAAAGTAAAATGTTCTGAGAAGAAAATACAATATTTTCCAGCAATTAAAATACACTGTCAAAAGGATATTCATTAGTATGACATGCTTATGAATTACAACTCAACATCAAATGTAAATAAAAAACAACAAATATCATAAAAATTGAAAGCAAAGAAAATGAAGAGAAATGAGAATAACTTCATGTAGCAAAATCTGTTAAAACTAATGTCAGTTTTAAAGGTTATCTAACCACTTTAGGAAGAATGTGAACACACTTCGTAAAGTCTTTCTAAACCAACAGTTGATGTGTTGTTTAATGTTTTGCTTGGTGTGACCAAATCAGGCAAATTGATCAATTAATGATTGTCAGTATCTGCAACATATCTAGACCAATCCAACACAGACATATTCGTAGTTTCTGCTGCTCCATGCTGTGTAGGCAACTTAAAAGAGTTGAGTTAAAAAAAGATACCAGAATTACAATTCTAAAGATTTTTCAGTTGGAAGAATAACAATTTGATGATTACCTTTTTATCTGCAGCAGAATTGTTATCATCCTCTTTAGTCACAGTATCACCACTAGCACCATCAGTGGCATCTGTGACATCAGTTTTCGACACCAAGGGATCACTTATGTCTGTTGTGGAATCTGTTGGAAGCTGCACAAGAGAAGTGTCCTCCAACTGTAACAGCTGTGATGCACTACTGAAGTCTTTCTCAGAATTTGTAAATGTGGATTCATCAACAATTTCTTTCATTGCTTCTTCTGTTCGCTTGTCTTGCTCCTCAGCAAATCTTGTAGAGGACTTTGTAAAAGTGTGTTCTAGTTGAGGATAAAACTGGTGAATGTTAACCATTTTCTTTTTACCAACAGTTGAATCTGAAAGTTCAGAGAGCTCCATTTCCACAGGGCTTACTCTAGGTTCCGAGTAGTAATCCTCTCGCGCCACTTCTGGCTCAGCTTCCTCCACAATACTCGTCATACTGGGGTTTGTTACGTCTGTATCTTGCCTTACCTCCATGGTGTCTGAGGGTTGATAATTATCTTAACTTCTTTCACATTTTTTTCTGCACACTTCCGTTTGTTTAAACCATTAATCTGCAATGTAAAAACAAACATAATTTTCATTAGTATTTCAACATGCTTAAATAAAAGCTATCATACATGTAATAATATACACATCCCTGCCTATTCCATCTATATACTGTAGTGTAGTAAAAATGTAAAAGAACAAGTCAGTGGGGCTTGTACACAGCTGTCACTCAGCTGATGGAGCATGCTTCTTTAGCTCAGGGGGTAGATACATGGATTATCACACCGGAGACCCAGGTTCAATACTGTCGTGGCCCACAGCAGGAATGGGGTTTTACTTGTTCTTTCACAAAAATACTAACCTATTCCCTTGTCCTGCACTATGGCTACCCCACCTTGAGTCAAAGTTTCTGATCTGTGCTGGCCTTAAGTTAAGTCTCATTCCAGGATAGATATGAAAGGTCATACCAACTTAGATAAGGACTAGAACACTTCTTCTGTGTGGAGGATCATTACAGCCAACAGTACATACCATTAAGATAATCCTGGAGAGGTCGGTCCTGCCACATATCAAAAACAGAAGTGGAAATCACAAGAACAAATGGTATGGCTGCAACTGAGATGAGTCGGGAAAATGACAGTGACATTTTAAAGGGTAATCAATAGGCTGACAACACTCTGATAAAAGTTCAACATAATAAACAAGAGTACCTGATGTTGATAGTGCAAATTAAAACCGCTTGTCTGAAAATCGAGCAAAAGCAAGGGTGCCCACCACAGAGGGTGGGTGCGTGGTTGGTTGGCACTTGCCTTTCCCCTATGTATGGGCAGAGTTTGCTCCCCGAACCAACATGAAAAGGTGGGTTTCTTTAGGTACTCTGGTTTCCTCCCATAGTAAGACCCATTGGACACTTTCATCCAACGAAAGTGATTAATGTAAGTTGATATCACTTATTTCACAGTTGTTTAAAAATAGATAAAGTTTAATTTTTTACATCAAGTAAGGATATTACCACCAGTTAAGATTCATATCAACATATTTGTTAAATAGTTTGTGAGCAAATAAACTTATCTTTTTCAGTTTGTGAAATAAGATATGTTTATTTCTGTTATAGGACTTTTGTACAGTACTCTACCCAGGCTCCAAACAAATATAAAATCACAATAATCAGTGTTTTTCGTTAGTATTTTGGGAAAATCCAATTGACCAAATAGGGATAATTTTACATCAAAATTTACATGATACTTATTGTTTCATGACAGTCAGTATCATGCTTTCCAGTTTTACAATGCAATGACAATTCTAGCTTTAAATGAACCTCGACATTTGCCATTGTATTTTTTACTGATTTTAGGAAGTCTTAATCTATGGACAAAATATTGGGAATGTTAAATGTGTGACCCAGTTATATATAGGCTGGGGAAAACACCGATAATACATATCAAAAATGATACTTGTCTATATACTTTTCAAACATCTTTTTATCTTTTGATTAACTGTTTTAAAATATTAAAGGTTCTTGGGTTTTTTAACAAAATATCGATTTGGGGCTAACCAAGTTTAGACTCTATACTAGATTTCTACTTGTTATTCACAGTACCGTATGGGTTTGAATCATACCGATGTGAATGCATATTTAAAAACGTTCAGATTTGGAGCCACTTTATGTATTTCATATGTATAGCTGCCGTATAAGAAGAATACCTTATTGTTTTTCGCAGTTTTCCTATGGGTTTCACGGTTTGCGACCGAGAGCCGCCATATTGTTGACAAAATTGCTAAGGGGCTTTTGCGCATGCACTATTCATTAAAGTTGATAAAGAAAACTATTTTTCATTGGCTATCTTTAGGAGACTTTCAAAATTCTAACCAATGAGCATTTTCGTTACAAAAACACGTTGGTTTCACATGTAAACTATCATGGCGGCGTTTGAGTTATGTTGAGTGTGAAGTGAATAATTTTAAAATGGAGTTGAACAACTCCTTCTTCAGTGACGATGAAATAGACCAGTGTGAAAAAGTCGGGCAAGCAAACGCCTCTAAGGTAAATCCTACATCTTTTCATCCCACAATCCTATTAGGCCAGCTTGACATACATGTACGTACCGTACTGGTACAGTACTCGGCATGTGAAAAATCCTAGATTTATGTATTTTATGTTAAAAACCAATTATATGTAGGTTCCTATATTAAATGTCGGCTTCTGACTACACTGAAGACCCATGGTACATGCAATGGGCATATTTCGCCCTATTATCTTATCAGCTACTGCATGCTGTACATCATCACTGGTCCTTCGGTCAAGTTTGAGTTCAAATTAAGTACTTGCCCAAAGATGAAACATAGTGGTCTGATTAAACTAAATTAGTAGTATCTTAACTTACTCTTAGGAAAATGGAAAGATTACGAGAAATTTTGTACTTGCCTATCGCGTAAGGATATATGTAGTCACAAAAACTGAAGGCCCTTGCCACCGTTGATTGGACCTGGGTTTTTTCTTGTCCTGCATTTGATACTTTTTGTCAAAAGTGTCAAATGTTACAATAATGGCTATATATTTAGATCCTCTGGTCCTATCCATCCAGTACGTCGACAGTAGGGCCCGGACAGCTCCTTGGGACTGGACAGGCATGGGAATGATGTGGAGTGGTCCTTAATTCTTAGACCATCATTATATAAATCAAAGATATGAATATGTTGTGAAATCATGTAGGCAGTGTCAGAAATATACACTACAATATTTTTTTTCAATCCCATTTTCTTTATATTTCAATATTATTAAAGATATGATCTCATTAATCATTTTATAGCAATAAATCAATTAATGTAAATAAATGATAGCTAAAATAACAAACAAACAAAATCAAATGAATTACGCAATTCAGGCAATTTGATTAAAATCAGATGTTACATGGCTACATGTACTATGCAGATTGGCAATTCAGAGGAGATACTAATGCTTTTGGTAATATTATATTGAAGTGTCTCGCTTATGGTTTGGTTTTGGTTTTAGTATTGTTTAATGTCCTATCAACAGTTAAGATCATTAAGAATGGCCTCCCCTGTGTGTGAGATGCATGTGTGAGGTGTCTGCATGTGTAATTTGTGAGGCTGTGGTATGTTTGTATCCTTTTGATAGCACATATCTGATGCCGACTTCATAGATTAGTGGTACCTCACCGTAGCATGCTGTCAAAAACATCCAGCAGGACACCTCACATGGTCACATTATATTGACAACTTGTAAACCAGTCATCCCACACCCAAAATGCTAAATGCAAAGGGGACAGAACCCAAAGCCTTCTTCACAGGGGTTACCGGTAAACGCTCAACAAAAGGCCAAAATTGAGGATTGTTAGCTTCAAGGGAAACATCAGGAAGGAAAAGGATGTTAAGAAAGAAGAGAAAAGATAAGATCCTAAATGTAATTGCCTCTTATAATCATGCAATGTGGGCTGCAGGTACAATTCTAACTTCATTATTGTACAGAATTAGGTATGACATGTTTTAAATGTCTACATTGTGACATGGTCACCTTCTAGCTTCACCCAAAAGTGAATTTCTCTCTATTTGATATTCCAAAAGCAAGCTTTACCATAGGAGATTGTTGGAGTTAGTACAGGGTTGATGGGTGTTCGAGAGTATACACTTGTGAACAGGAGTGGGGTAGTCTGGCAGGTTTTTATTGTATATATTATAGTGTACATGTACATACGTTAGTGATCGGATCACCTTCTAGCCTTGTGCAAAGGTTAATATCTCTTTAGCTCCATTAGTAGAACAACAGACTAGCAAGCCAAGGATTATAGGTTCAATCTCCAGTTCAATCAACTAACATAAATATAATTATAAGGTGACCCCAAAATGTCATCAGGCAAGATTTCAGTGCTAACACCAGTGATCAACCCATGCCTACTGCTGAGAAAATACAAACAGACATGAGAGCAACTTTACTTTAATCCCACAGACAGTAAAGTTCAGGTTACATTTTTACATGTGGAAAGTTTTAGTTTGTCACTGTTGTAACAGTTAATGAGCAGCTGACAGGATTTCAGTGGCATAAAACGAGCCAGAATTTACTGACCCTCAGTGACTTAGGAGAGGTAACAGGTACATACATGGGCACATATAGCAAGGGAAGTAACTCTTATTTCATACTTCAAAGTTTTAGTTCTTTACTAATTTCAAGATATTGACTGACATTAAATCTGATGTAATGTGACAGTGACTGTAGGACTTCCTTAAAACTGTGATTGTGGTGACATGTAATGGCATATTACCATTTCTGACTCTATAAATACTGTGTTTATATCGTTTGTTTGCTGGGTTTATCTTCCTAGTGTGAACAGCCATGGTCACTGTGTCTGTCTGTCCTTTTCATATTAAAGGTATTTTGACATATAGTGTTGACAGTTACTTAGATGATTGTTTGTGTTTTGATATGTTTGTTGTTTAGATGTTTGAATTCCTTTTTAATTTATTTGTTTATTATTTTGTCATTTTATGTCATTGGCAGAAATGGCTGAGCTCTACATTTGCATCATTAGCCCAGCTGGAGCAGATCAAACCAAACGTGTACAATGTAGGTTTGGTTGATCCCAGAGAGCTCAAGGGAAGTAACCTCACCAGTACCAATAAACGGAGTCAGAGTGTCACCGACCTAACCAGTAATCCTCCTCTGTCAACGTTGTCTAACCAGAAAACTGCCTGGTAGGTCGGTTTGTGAATTAGAACTTAGTTTTTTTACCCCTTTTACCACTTGGTAATGATAAGTAAACTTTGGATTGAAGCTAAATCACAGTGTGTATGTTGTATAAACTGGTTACTTCTGATCAATGTATCATCAATCACCACATAAGTAAACTAAAATACATAACTTGTTCATGGCCATATAATGATTTTTTTTTTTCCAACTTTCAGAAACCAAGATTATCCATAATTAAATATTGACCGATGTGGCTTTCTGAAAGAATTTTAGATATTTTGGATGTTTTGTCTGACAGACATTGAAATGTTTAAACACATTTTGAATACGATACAATGACTACAGTTGCTGTGACTATTGATCCGATATTTTGAAGTTGATTTTTTTCACTCAAGACTACATTTATATTGTAGATTTGTACAAAATCAGAAACGTATCTTTAATTACCACCTACAATTACTACCTACTACAATTCATACCTTTGTATCTTGTCTCAGGGCCTTGGTAATGCATAAAGACATGTTTCTTTCAACTTTCTGAAACCATGATTATTCAGAGTGAAATATTGATTTTTTTATGAGATGTTTTGAAGACAGTTTAGTTAATGAGTTCGTTCATGAATAATCTATATGTTATTGTTACACAAAGGTGACGGCATCAGAGAAGTTCTTTGATTTAATATCTATGTGTCAGTGTTTCTCAACAAAAATGATAAATGTTCATAAAACAGCCAATGATATCTACAGGAAAGTGATGCTGATCTTCCTTAGGTAGCATGGCTACACCGTCATAACGATGCATCATGCAATACATTGATTTGAACAATAGCTTTATTGACAATGTTGGATGAGTAAGCTAATGGAGCGAATTGTACACAACTTTTCATTTTACACAGTGATTCAGTTTGTGAAAGGAAGATTATGGATTATAATCAAATAAGGTAAGAACTGAAAAGACACAAAAAATTCTGCAGACTAATAAATTAGAGACTGAAGCATTTATTTTCTTTTACAGGGGAAGTAATGGATCAATTCCTGACCTTGTTAAACAGGCCAGTCAGATTGATGGACGTCCACATCGGCCGGAGAGTGCCAAGACATCCTCTAGGAGATACCGTCCACCCAGTGGGAAAAAGCCACGTCCAGAGAGTGCCAAAGAGGGATCCCTCCCTCCTCGACCTCCGAAAATATCTGGTTGGTAGTATAACACATCAACTTTGTATTAGAAAAGTTACTTTATTTCTTCCGCTCCATGACCCTGCATGCTCGTTTTGTAGATCCTAACATTTATCATATACCTACCTCATGATATATTGATAATTTCTGAAATATGCCTTTAATTGTTCAAAACTTAACTTATACCCCAGGGTAGCTATACTTGGCACCAGGAGGTAAGTTAATCAGTCATGATTTATAGTAAAATGATATACATTGTACAGTATATCTTGACATGACACACAATGTATTAAGACTGATATTTCCCTGTCTAGTGAAGGGAGCCAAGGTGGACACTGTGGGTCGCCCAGCTAAACAGACCCCTTACCAGTCAGTAACCACAGGCTGGGCTGGCCCTCCAGCAGGGATGAAGTACCCAAACCCAGAACAAGGCTAGTACAATGTATACAGATTTTCGGGATCATCTCCATAGATTTATGATGAAATCTGGTTCATTGAGGCATTAGTGATCTATATTTAAAAAATCAATTATTTTTATCAGAATTCTGACTGAAAAAAGGAAAGTGAAAAGATTAAAACCTAATCATTTATTCAAACATTATCTTTCTTGTGTATAATCATTTCAGTGATGTTTTGTTGTAGGCCTGGGCCATGTCCCACATTCAGTACCCTGTACTCCCCCTCCTCCACCCCAGGGGACCCCTGTTCCTCGTCTTGATATTGATGTTGAAATACCAAACCAAAATGATGAGGACAGGTAAGTGTATGTTCCTTAAAGTGATCTATGTTTTGTGTAAACAGGAGGTATACAAACAACCATTTTAGAATGAAAAACTGATCGTTTTAGATTTCAGTTAATGAATTAAGGTATTGAAATATTGAATAATACCTTATCTGTTTTGTGTAGCATACTTATTTATATACACCGTATTGATAAATCATTTAATATGTTGTGAAACGATTGAAATTAAAACCTTCCTTCAGCATTTCAGTAGTGTTATTAATCACAATGTTGATACTTGTTGTCCAGTGATGAAGATGATATGGTGAAGCTGAAATACACGAAGACAAAAACTGAGGCCCCACATCCAGTTCAGCTTCTACGACGTCCCACCTCCGAGTCTCTCCACCTCAATCTGGACATACCCACCATGGATGAGGAGGAGGAGGAAGATGAAGACAGTGACCTTGACACTGAGAGGTTTGTAGGTTAAGTTCATACTTACATACAGGGTCACCTGTATTTATTTGATGCCTTAAATGTCACTTGTATAATTATAATAAGGTTAGGTCAATTGTATTTTTGGGAGATGAAGATCATATTGGTGGGTGAAGTTCATGTAATATGTAGCTCCTGAGTTATTCATGGTCACATTAGATTAAAAAAAAAACCAATAAGTGGTCACATGTACATAAATATATTTGTTGTGTTATGTTTGTAAGTCACGTTAAAGTATTTGTGGGGTGAAGGTCATATGTGTGTATTGGGCAGGTGTGGACTTTAAGGAAATTTCTTTGGAATCAAGTTTATATCCAAAAATTAGCAATATAGTCTTGGTTCTTTCTGTTGAACAAGGAAACAACAGACCAATGGCTGTTGTAACTTGTTATGATATACTCAAATCCTATAAAATGATTTTGTTCTTATTTTTTTGTAATAGATTATTGGCAAAGGCAGAGAAGTATTCTACAAATAAACAGCCAGACGATGATGAGTTTATCCATCAAGTTACAGAAGCCAATGAATCAGGCAACTTTGAAGAAAACCATGATCGAATTGGTGACCCATCCATGCTAGAGGAAGATGAGGACTCCTTTTCATTCCACAGTAGAATAGAGTCCTCTTCAGACAGTGATGGGGCGTGGACTGATGAGGAAGTTCCAGTTAAACCAGTGGAAAAGTTGGCTGTCAAATTCAGTGAGGAGAGAAATGTGACCATAGATATCACACCCAGAAATACTGGACATAAAGTAGGAAGCTTGTCTCCCAGAGGTCACCGTAAACAGGAACGTCAGAGGTCTGGGGGTAAAGGTGTAGTGAGTGAGGATGACGAACAAAAACTTAAAGCTGCATTGTCAGTGAAAAGTGCTGGAAATCAACCTGTCATAGAATTGGACCATTATTCTGAAGGAAATGCACAAAATTATGTGCCTCATGTTACAGTGGTTAAGAAAAATCAAAGGCCGTCATCAGCAGTGATCAAAAATACAGAACAAGACCAACCAAAGATGAGACAGCGTCCCAGCTCAGCTACAGTGAGACCAAGTAGTAAACCTGTTGGGAGGTCACTCCAGAAACCAATCACACAAATTATTGTCGATTATGGAGAAGAGGAAAGGAAAAGGAAAAGGCTAAGGAAAAAGCTACAAGAAAAAGATGTTGTCACTATGGTTGAACAGGTTTCAGTGTCAGAAGATGATAGCAGTGAAGAATCTGATGAGGATGTTGAAATTACTCCAGAGTTACTCCGTCCAGGGTCTCCAACAAAATGTACTTCAGAGCCAACCAAAAACTATTACGAAATATCCAGACAGTCAGCCCTTGGTCGATCAAGTGTAGTTGACAAAATGTTTGAAAAGTTGAAAGAAAGTGCCTCTGGACTGTCTACAACAATGGTGGCCGATTCAGGAGAAAATGACTCTATGGAAAGTGCTGCTGTGAAAAGTGTGTTAGATTCCCAGCTCCTACGTATTAATGAGAAACAGATGGTGGCTCATCAGGTAGATACTAACAGGGAGAAGGCCAAGGCCATCCGGCCTCCTAGTGCTAAGGTAAGCTCCTTGTTGTTTGGCTGTTATGGCCAAGAGGACAAAGTTTTTTTTATTTATTGCTCAAAAATAACTTAAATATCTTGTAGGGCACAAGTTCAACTTTTGGCTTTTTAACCTTGATCACTAATGTCCAAAGTTAGATTCAATGAGGTGTGGAAATTGATGTTATCATATTACTTATTGTCATGTGTAACAGGTGCAGCATAAACCTCCTGTTGCCAGGACAACACAGTCAGATGACCATGAACGACCAGGGTCAAGGCTAGGATTTGTAGCCATGGCACCAGACAAGGATTCAGATCCAACTAGTACCAGGAAGGTAATGACTTAGACTTGTATATGTCCTAAATCAAGTACTCCAGGTATAGGTATGGCTAGTGTTTCACACATACATGTATATATGTACCTTATTATTTTTCATATAACGTACATGTATGTATACATACGAGTGGTATACTCCATACATATACATATATATATGTCATAATGATGGCCTTGTGAGATATTTACAGAGAAGGAGTTGAATTGTTTTTGGAGAAGTATTCAGTAGTATTCTATGGCTGTATACAATGTGTATTGATAATGTTCCATTCCGATACCTCCTGATAATGATAGATGTGTCGATAGTAGTCGAAGACTAACAAATGACGTCAATAATGGTGAGTCTGTCCTGTAGGTATAATTGTATGACTTTCTCATAGGAACCAGATATGTTACCATGACACTTTCAGACCATAAAACATAGACATAATTATTCTTGATACAAACTGTGATGTTGTACTTCAGGTTACCAGACGACCCCTCTCGGCACAATCTAACACTCCATCTGGCGGTGAGAAGAAGGATAATGGTGATCCTATAGGGGATACAGTAACTATGGCAGCATTTCAGCAGGAGAATACATCAAGCGTGGAGGTCCCAGGCCTCACTGACAGACAGTTAGAAATACAAAGACTTATGAACAAACATTTAACTCGACCTTTATCTTCCATCTCTAATAATCTGCCTTCACCAAAGTCTCCCAAATCACCTAAATGTAAAATCCCTAAGTCTCCCAGTGTCATGTCATCAGCTAGAGCAGATTCAAAGATGTCATCAGCAAGGTCAGAGACAAAGGTTGGCTCACCGAGGTCACAGAAGGAGAGGGCGATTGACGACATGATAGAGAAGCATCTGAAGCGCCCTGCATCTGTGTTCACACCTGATGTTATGACTGAATCAATGGGGGATTCTTCACCCTCTCCACCCTCGTCTCCAGTACCTGTAATCCTGGAGACAGATTCCACTCCATGTCCTTCCACAGTAAGTGTGTTGGCAGTCCTTCTTAGTACTCTCTGATACAAAGGTGAAATCTCAAGGTCAGGGAATTTGAAAGTCAAAACATAGGATTGGCTAGTCACAATTTTTAATGGAGAATGGAGGTTTTTTTGGTTTCAGTTAATATTTTGACATTAAAGACATGTGTTGTAGTTTGTTGATATTAAGACATAAGAAATGTGCTGTATTTGATATAAAGACATGTAAGACAGCTGGGTTTTGTAGTGTGTTGATAATAAGACACATGCGAAATGTGTTGTATTTGATATTAAGACATGTAAGACAGTTATTGTAGTGTGTTGATAATAAGACACATGAAAAAATATGTTGTATTTGATATGAAGACATGTAAGACAGTTGTTGTAGTGTGTTGATAAGAAGACACATGAGAAATTTGTTGTATTTGATATTAAGACATGTAAGATGAGTGTTATAATGTGTTGATATTATGATTGTTAGACAGATGTTGTAGTGTGTTGATAAGAAGACACATGAGAAATTTGTTGTATTTGATATTAAGACATGTAAGATGAGTGTTATAATGTGTTGATATTATGATTGTAAGACAGGTGTTGTAGTGTGTTGATATTAAGACACATATGTGTTGTGTTGGGTTACCATTATGCTAAAGTTCATGTTTTTCAACAGAAGTCCAGCAAGAGTCGAATCCACAAAGCTACTTCACTCCCAAGTCCAAAGTCCACTCTAGTCTCTGAGCTGGTTTCTGCTGAAAGGTACTTACTAAGCATTTACATGATTATTTTAAGATTGAATTATAATACATTTCTTATGTTATTGACCTATGTACTCTAAATCAACAGACTATACAGTATAACTATCTATGGTATCACTGACCATTGTACCGTTAGGTAATATGATGTTCTATGTCTGTGGTATCATTGACCGTTGTACCGTTAGGTAATATGATGTTCTGTCTGTGGTATCATTGACCGTTGTACCGTTAGGTAATATGATGTTCTGTCTGTGGTATCATTGACCGTTGTACCGTTAGGTAATATGATGTTCTATGTCTGTGGTATCATTGACCGTTGTACCATTAAGTAATATGATGTTCTGTCTGTGGTATCATTGACCATTGTACCATTAGGTAATATGATGTTAACATGTTTGATTTATACAAATATCCTTTTGTGAGTCCATCCAAACAAACGTTAAAGGTCACATCTATCATTTTGTCCTACTGTCTATCAGTCTGTTAGTTGTTCTGGTTTCTTGACATGAAATCGAGACACTTGAAAGAAACTTAATAGTATTTATACAAAATGAACGTCATACAAATACTTCCCTGTTACTATGTTACCAGATCTGGAGCAGGAGTTAGCTGTAACCATGGGTGTGCCCATGGACATGGCCATACAGGAACACCAGAACTTACAGCTAAAACTAACGGTAACATTGATATACAGTTCTGTGTTTTAAACACCTTGATGTCTTATGTAAGGCTACATACAGTATCAAGAGACATGTAGGACTTATGTATAATACATATTTCCTTTAAACCTTTTAGATTAATACTGTTTTACCATCAAAAGAAAATGAACCCAACTCAGTTATAGAACAAATACAAGCATTCCATATATTACATGACATTGTATATGTTTTATATTACAGCAAAGTCTTCATTCTACACAAGGGCCAAGTCAGCTCCAGTCAAAAGGAGAACTCCCAACAAGGAACCCAAGATACGCTACACAAAACCTGTCTACCTTAAACACTGTCAACCATAGTGATGTATGTAATAAAATTGATCTTTATGAATAAGGATGGCAATAAAAATTTAAATACCTTGTCTAATCCAATGAAATGGTCAGGGGAGGAGTGCACTGTAGCTTAATATTAAGACATCTTATTTCCAGACCATATAAGTATATACTATTTAATATATAGAGGCTATGATTCAAATGAGGAGGCATCTTGGAGATGCAATTACATATGTTGTTGACCTACTTTTATGTATCCTTCTCTGCTCCATTATGCTGCTTCTGTGCCTGTTTCCCAGTCATAACTCCATTCTTTTGTGCAGGATTTTCAGTATTTTGTGTTTGCATTCCGATAGCGGGTCATTGTGACCTATATTTTTAATTATAACCTATCTAAAACAAAAACGGTTATCATGATATGTGCTCCACTAATTTCACACAGGATCGTAAAAAAAGTTGTTAGTGGTAAATCTTTAAAGGGATTCTTATTTCCAGGTACATGTATGTTGTATACCTTTTAGGGAGATTATATATATCGGAGCAAGGATGGTAATTACAACAACCAAATGTAGGCATACATTACCTACTTGGCTACACTTTATTACCTACTGAGTCCTATATCCAGTAACCGTGTAGAATAATATCCTAAGTTCTATATCCAGTAACCGTGTAGAATAATATCCTGAGTTCTATATCCAGTATGTATACACACTGAGTCTGACCACTTATATACAGGTATAAACATGTGTGACTGTCCTTTCAGTACCCTGAGACAGAGAGTCTGACCACTTATATACAGGTATAAACATGTGTGACTGTCCTTTCAGTACCCTGAGACAGAGAGTCTGACCACATATATACAGGTATAAACATGTGTGACTGTCCTTTCAGTACCCTGAGACAGAGAGTCTGACCACTTATATACAGGTATAAACATGTGTGACTGTCCTTTCAGTACCCTGAGACAGAGAGTCTGACCACATATATACAGGTATAAACATGTGTGACTGTCCTTTCAGTACCCTGAGACAAAGAGTCTGACCACTTATATACAGGTATAAACATGTGTGACTGTCCTTTCAGTACCCTGAGACAGAGAGTCTGACCACTTATATACAGGTATAAACATGTGTGACTGTCCTTTCAGTACCCTGAGACAGAGGAAGCTGAGGAATGTACAGTGATGCAGGCAAAACTGGCAGCTAAAGGAGTCAACGTCAGTGCGAAAACACTGGAGAGGTAAGATCTAAGGAACATACAACGTGTATACACATTCAAAATGACTTCACAGTGCTTCAAACATTATTTTCTGCTGTAGAACAATATGACAGTGATTATCTTCTATCAGATCTCGGAGGAGTGATTCCTCACTCGTGTAACTTCAGCTGTAGCCTTACCAGAATTTATAATCCAACCTTTACATTCCAGAGCCCTTTACCCACCATCAGGACAGACTACTTACTATGAAATTAAGGCCACCCTGCCTAAGTCACAGTCCCTAGGGTAAGTTTGGCCTGATGCATCTTCCTACCAATATTTATTTTATCAAGGCCATTCTTCAATTTTCTGTCCTGAATAATTGTACTAAACATTGTGTACTTTTAATAGAACTTATCCCCTCAATACTCTTTGTGATATTGATATGAACGAATTGTGGGTGCATAATTTTGGTCATAAACATGAAGCTGAGCATACAGTAATTAAGATAATGTATTATTACATGTATGGTACATGTATTTACTAGTTAAGGTGAATCCATGTACTTTATACAACAAACATCTCAAACAGGTATCCATGTTGTCAATATAAGACAATTATTTCCTCAAGAAATCCTCATTTATAAGTTTAACTGATCCATGATGTTGATTCTGACTCAGGTTACTGAGTCATCCTAAGGTATGGCTTCCAGAGGAATACAGGCAGCTCAAGTCAGCAGAGAAAGCTCTAGGTATGATGTGTGGCTCTCATTCTGGTCAGGGAGTGTAGGACAAAAGCCCCCCCGGACATTAGCCCCCCCGGACATTAGACCCTAGGACAAAAGCCCCCCCGGACATTAGCCCCCCCGGACATTAGACCCTAGGACAAAAGCCCCCCCGGACATTAGCCCCCCCGGAAATTAGACCCTAGGACAAAAGCCCCCCCCGGACATTAGCCCCCCCCCCCCGGACATTAGACCCTAGGACAAAAGCCCCCCCGGACATTAGACCCTAGGACAAAAGCCCCTCCGGACGAAAGCCCCCCCGGACATTAGCCCCCCCGGACAGAAGCCCCTTCTTTAGAAATTTAGCTGGTATACTTTATATAAATCTGTACTTTTGAAAAACAGAAATTATATATATACATATATATATATTGTTGTTTTTATCTCTGAAATTTGGAGAATAATTGTGTGGAGAATGAAGGTCCTTGGTTCAATGTCAGTGTAGCATTATATGTCTGTGGTTAAACATCATAATTTATTTTTTCAAACTTTGTATTATTAAGTAAGCTAAAAATTTCAGGAAACTCTCCATGATGAACATATTGTTACTGATTACACATAATTTTTGACTTCCTAATTAATATACTGCAAATATTGATAATCAAAGAAACAATGAAGCCATTAATGATATATTTCTTTCCAGGAGAACACAACATCAATAAAAAACTACCAAACAACTGTGTAACAGCTTAATATTTATGTAACAGTTCAAGTAGTTGTTGTTGGAACCGGTTGTTTACATTGCCGAAGCCACTGATGACATATGTTATGTATATGTAGCAATTAAAAATCATAAAAAAATAAATATCATTTTTTTTATGAAGGGGCTTTTGCCGAAGCCACTGATGACATATGCATATGTAGCAATTAAAAATCATTAAAAAAATAAATATCATTTTTTTATGAAGGGGCTTTTGTCCACTTTTTGATTAGTGTGAAGGGGCTTTTGTCCGGAGGGGCTTTTGTCCTAGGGGCTAATGTCCGGGGGGGCTTTTGTCCGTACCTCCTGGTCAGGTCTGCTAGGTTACAGGTGCAGTTACCATTCAAATGAAATCAGTATATTTTTGTGACAATGATTTTTGTCTGTTTTCAATGATCACAGGAATGCTTCCATTCACAGTTTGGTAAATGTCTTGGGCATTTATTTTCGTATATTGAATATCACTTGCAACATTTTGTTTTAATATCCAGTCTACAAACTGAGACATATGATACCAATGAATTTTAATTGATCTACAAATCACATGGAATGAAGAATTAACAATTGGGTTTTGTGTAGAATAATATACATTTATTATGTAATTGTTCTCCCCCGGATTCTCCAATGTTTCTCAACTTAAAGAAATTCTTACCATTACAGAATCTAAGGAAAAAAATCTTATTGAACCATCCTAAAATTCTGCTATGCTTTCCTATGGAAAATTTTAATTGAAAGACATTGATAAAACTTGTTTCTGATAAGTTATTTTCATTTCTACAGCTAAAGTGAACGAAATCATGTACATGCAGAAGAAGGCAGAAGAGCGGAAAGCAAAAATAGCTGATGGAACTGCAGTTAAGAAAAAGAAAAAGAAAGGAAAGAAAAGACCGACTTCATCACTGAAAAGGAGCAAAAGTTTCAGTTAGATTTACAGATAGTCTGATGTTAACATAGATCTATGTATGTTGTGTAGTTTTACAATGTTCACAACTGCTTCAAACTTAAATACCAATTACAACAATTTAATGATTCCAGTCCCTACAAGCTATTCCCTTCTAAAAGAAATATTCTTGTCAGATTTTTCATGACAAGTTTGCCCAAGGAAATTTTTGGGAATATGGCAATTCTGGTATATTTCAAATAGTTGTAGAAAGAATGTTGCAAATGCATATAAATCTATACCAAGATTTTTTTTTTCATTACAAGCAGTGAAAATTCATTTGGATATTTTTCTTCAAACTGATCTCCAGGAAACTAATTTACCAGTATATCATTAAGCGGAGAAAGTAGAGAAAAACTACAGCACATTTTAGTATTAAAGGGATATTCCGCACAAGGATCTAATTGGCTGGGATATTCCCAAGTATTTCCCTTGTCCAAACTGACTGCAGTAAACATATTTTGATGCTGACAGTTCTAAAGGTTATTATAGAAAGAGTTATTTAACGGTACAGATCAGCCAGAAATTTGGTAGGGAATATCCCTTTAAAATATCAAATATTTATATTACAATAAAAATGTACCAAGCAACATGACTTTACTGACCACTGACTTTAACAACATCCTGTAATGTCTGGCCATATCCACCAGAACAGCAACATACCCCACTGTCATTGCCGATACTGTCTTGATTGACATAATGTCATATCGGACACATTGACTCAGCCCTTACAGTGTCGGTAAAGTCAAGTTTCACTGTACATGTACATTTGTATTATATATGTAGAAATTTCAGTGAAAAACAAAAAGAATCGAATCTTAAGACCCAAGGCATATGAATGTTTTCTATTTATGCCGTAAATAAAATGATAAAACATTCCTGGCTTAAAGTCACTTTACTTGACATGTCTGATTTTGAGGCTGTCTTAGTTATAGTAATGGAAGTAGAGTTCAAAGTTCAAATCATTCAGGGTTGTTTTTACAGTAATATGTAAATATTTCATCTTATTTGGAAAAAATATCCATGTTTCTATAATATAATATAGCCAAAACAAATGTTTTACAGTAGCGATAATGTCAGTAACAAAAATGTGTCTTAGTTTAAATTGCGTACCTTATTGAGGGTATGGATTACATGTGTGTAAATTACCTTATTGGGGATATGGATGATTTGAATGACCTTATTGAGGGCATGGATTACATGTATTTAAATAACCTTATTGAGGGCATGGATTACATGTATTTAAATAACCTTATTGAGGGCATGGATTACATGTGTTTAAATAACCTTATTGAGGGCATGGATTACATGTGTTTAAATTACCTTATTGAGGATTTGGATTAATTTATTGAGGGTATGGATGAATTGAATTGAAAATTGAAACCTCTGCTGAAAAGTGATAAGAAGGTTGGTAAATGTTGTTTTCATTAAAAAAAAAGAAAATAAATATGAATCTTTATATATTTTTTATAAAATAAAAACATATATAGGTGTAAGATTAACTGAATCAATATATTACTTAAATTAATGTTAAGGGCTTGATACCTTTAAAATTTACAATATATTTTATCATTTGAAAAAAAAAATGGTGAAGTATATCTATTTTTCACACACTGTGTGTAGAAAACAACTACCCGATATATGGTTTATGATTTTGTCATGGAAGTGAAGATTACTACCAGACAGAAGCTGCAATGCTGTAAAACAAGCTTTAAATATATTATAAAACACAAATCATTCCTCCACCCATTATCAAATATGTCTGTCCCTATTCTTAATACTGCTGAGTGCTGATTTAATACCAGTAAACTTGTGATTTATTGATAAACTGTTTTTAGATAATCTGTGATTTACTCTCCTATAGTCTGTGATATTTATGGACGCTAAAACCATTTTATTTTTATTTTATATACATACTGTAAGTTAGAAACTGCCGTCCCAAGATGTGTGTGATTTTTGTGTAAATGTGATGTAATAATTATGACAATATGTTAAGACATTGGACTGATAACAATGGACTGTCTAGCTAATGTAAATAAACGCTATGGTAGTGCTTTCATTTAGATGTGTTCCATTGCGTGCCCAGTATTAGACGTCTGTACTGACGTAGATTTAGTGAGAGTCAAGTGTGCTGATGAAGAAACTGTCACAGAACAATGACATGTATTAGTTGTTATGCTATATGTAGCAGTTGTTGACTGGATTGTCAGATACAGTTATGCTATATGTAGCAGTTGTTGACTGGATTGTCAGATACAGTTATGCTATATTTAGCAGTTGTTGACTGGATTGTCAGATACAGGCCTGTCCACACAGGTACTAGGGAGGAATACACTGGGTACTAACTGGTATATTATTGTCTCTTGTCAGTCTAGGGTTTGGTGCTTCCTTTGTATTGTTTGTAGTTTTCTTTGTCAATGGTATGTTTTATATAATCAGGGAGAAGTTTGTACTTATTTTGTCATAGATTATATGTTTACATAGTATTTCATATTATATTGTGTATGTGGTTTCCATTTGTTATAGCATTTTAAAGGGGGAGTAGTTAAGGGGGAAAAGGGGAAAATCCTTAATCTACGTAAATCATGTCCGCTGTGAATGAGATTTGTTTGTAGAGATATAGGGTAGAGTAATGCAGATGTTTGTGATTTGTTATAAAAAGTCTCGTCTCATAATTGAAAGCTGTCTGGACCATAAGACAAATCAATGGAAGTGTGTTTAGCCAGGTATCAGTTATTACTGCCACTAAGACACAGAGTCATTTTGAGGTGTTATTGGGGTTAACATAAATTACATGTACTTGAAAAATAAAATAGGTTTGTAAATTAACTACATACCGGATACCAATTTCTTGGAATTTCTATGGGGATATTGTGAATGAACATTTATAGACCTCTTCTTTACAAATTGATCATTAAACTTTCATTCAGACAAATTGGGTGTTTAAAATCACGAACAATAGAAATGCTTTACTAGTAATTCATTTTTAAAGAGAGGGTTCTAGTTCCTCTCTAAAATAGGAAGGAATTGGTGTGTAACTAATGATTATTTTAAAGAATATGAGTTTTATTAAGTATCTTGAACATTACAGCAATTGACAATAAGGTTATTAAACATGTCAGTGATGTGATAATTGTGTTTCATATTTAATTAAATGATTTTATTTTGTAAAACAGTACCTGAGAAGGTGTTGTGTGCTGAGTTTGATCATTTGATTTGTGTTACAGTATCTCTTCCAGAGATTTGTCAGTATATATCAGTGAATATTGAATGATATGTGATGTCAGTGATAATCGTTTATAGATCTGATCAGCAATTTTTATCTGTGGTCTAGCTGCTGCTTAGCATTTTAATGAATCAATTTTTTTAATTAAGAATAAAAGTGACATAAAGCCTCTGATATATAGTTGTTTTGTTTTTGGTATATGTTGATAAACTGTAAACTAAACAGAAGTGTGACCGAACAAATTCATGTATATAGTGTAACTCACCTGATTGATGAATGGAATTCAAGCATCAAGATGTATTGACCATTTTTCCTACACTCCTCAGCATATTTTAGAAAATGATACTCAAGGTTACTCTGAAAGAGCTGAGTGTCCAATGCACTGGTCTCTGTCACCTCTCCATTGGTTCCTGCAGAACAACCAATCAAAAGTTCCTTCTTCATGCACTTTCCTGGAAACACGACAAACGGAGGAATCTGTGTCCCTTTAGCATTCCCACAGCTGATTAAGGTAACAGTTGAGGATGAGAGGTCTATAGGGGCTGCCAACCCTTTAGCACTGTTAGACAACTTAAACTCCTTCCAAACGTCTTAGTGAAAAGCAGTTTTACTTTACACAGATTTCATTTTAACAAAATGTCCCTGCATTGCATCATCAATGCATAACCTTGGCCTCTTGCAGGAATATAAAGTTTGCAGAAAATGTCTTCAAAAATGTGTAAGTTACAGATTAGACTCTGGTCTATGGTTATATCTGCAAATGCCACAGATTGAGCGTCCTACATCATACAGAATAACAACGAAAGAACTACAACAGTTTGTAAAAACATAAACAGTGTCAGAAGGTCACAGAAGACAGATAAAAAATAAAGTGTAGGGTCTAAGCTAAATATGAAGCTTCTTCATTAATAAACTTCTTAAATATACGATATGTTCAAGAAACTTTTATACCGCAACTAGGTACATTATTGTTTGATTATGCATTGTTTAACATCATATCAACAACTGTGGTCATTTACTAAAAAGATGCATGCCTTTGGTGAATGTGTGTTTTGGGAGGCCGGGTATGTTTCTGTTGATCTTCTTGTGATAGCGCGAAGCTGTTGTCGACTTTATAGTGCTACCTCACTGAACAATACTTTCAAATACATACAGACATTAGGAAGAAGAAAGTTGTTTAGAAAGAGTATTTTATCCCAAATTTGGTCGCCTCTAACGATCCATATGCCCTATCTGTTATCAGATATTGTGCTAGTATTTCCATTCAAAATTTTGGAGCATAACATAATTAAGGTACTTGTTGATCGAGTGTACTAATGTTGATTGAGTGTACTAATGTTGTCTCGCTCAGTAAATTAACTCATAGACATATATAACCGGAGCTTGTACTCAAGAATGACTGCGAACTGTTTTCATATCAATGATGAATAATCTTTGTAACTCACGTGCCTTTTATAAATGAAATATCTGGTTTGTGAATGTTGCTTTTGTTGGATTAACAGTGAATATTGATAAGATGCTGATAATAAAAAACATAGATTTAAACTAATTTCTATTGCAAGCAACAAATGTTACCAACTTATTAAAAGTCCTTTTCGACTATAACCATAGAATTACAATACATAACACGCAAAGTTAGAGCTACTGAAATCATCATCCGGCAAGAAAGAATTGAAATTACAAAGGGGTGGAGATTTATCGCAAAATATATTGGACACGGCTAACATTTTATTGTATATACCATAATTTGCTTTCATCTAGAATGTGAGTTCATTAACAAATCACTACCCACATACGAGGGATGATTGATATGTTGTGAGCCTCGTATTGAAGCTACTCAAGGATGCTCTTTTCAAGTCCTACTATTCTCTGACTCCATAGGGCCGTATACCCAAGGACTGGTTTCATTTGGTTAGTTTATATCGACGAGGTAGCACTCTAAAGTAAACAAGTCAAGCGGCTTTTGCAATTGTCCAAGGTGGGTGGCGAATTTAAGCGCGGCCGGCAATTGTCCAAGGTGGTTGGCGAATTTAAGCGCGGCCGAAAGAGCCTTGAGGATGACCCCCGTCCTCGAAGGCCCGTCAATGTTGCAACCCCAGAAATGGTCAATAAAGTTTATGATATGGTTATGACTGACAGGCGAGTCAATAAAAGATATATAGGCAGTAGAGTTGGCATTTCACAGGAAAGAGTATATTCCATTCTGACCGAAGATCTTGCAATGAGAAAGCTTTCGGCCCGACGTGTACCAAGGCCTCTGACAGTTGATCAGAAGCACACGAGACTCACATTATCGCGTGCTAATCTTAACCCTTTTCAGGAAGATCCTGCCAACTTTCTTCAGAGATTGGTCACTATGGATGAAACATGTGTTCATCATTTTACCCCAGATGCCAAACAACAATCGAAACAATGGAATCATCCTGGCTCTCCCTCGCCAAAGAAGGCAAAGACTGTTCTATTAGCTGGGGAGGTTATGACCTCGGTTTTCTGGGATGCAGAAGGTATTCTGCTGATAGATCATCTCCAAAAGGGACAAACAATCAATGGCACATACTATGCTTCACATCTGAGGCAGTTAAACTTAAGCGACGCGGAAAGCTCACTTAGTTTAAACATATTTATTGCAAAAAGTTTATAAACGGTTGGGTACAAGTTATTACAACTTATGTGATCGCCCTTTCCTTAATAATGTACAAAATAAAGAAGAATATGCAATTGTTATATTATACATAAATTTACATTATTAAAGCATTTTTTATGAAGGAGAAAAAGAGAAAATGGGAGAGATAGGGTTGGAGAGGGAGCTGAGAAAGGGATGAGGAGAAACGGAAGGGTGAGGAGAAACGGAAGAAAAGAAGGGAAGAGAATAAATCAGTCTTTTTATTATTTGAATCTATTGCTAGTTTTGATGAAACTAAAGGTGTGTTATTCCATCAGAACAATGCTCCTGTTCACAATGCAAGTCTGTCATTGTCATGGCTGCCATTCACGATCCAGTCTTCCACTTTCAGTCCGAAGATGACGTCATACATGCAGTGGATGACTTTCTGAACAGCACAGAAAAGGAGTTCTAAAAAGTGGCAGTGAGCCTACCCTTAAACAGCGCTGGCAAAAGTATTCAAATACACTTGCACACCACATCACAATATTACATCTTATTACATCTATCAGTAGGATGTGAAAACAAGATAAATGCTTCATTAGATCAGTTTCAGGTTTTCTCAGTCAACATGACATTTTTGAAATGATATCAATCTCTATGTGACAGCATTTTACACAATGACTTTTACAACGTTACCTCATCGCAGACAATTAAAAAGAAAATCTTCTATTATCTCATTATTGATCGACATTCAGAGAAGTGATAGAATTCTCACATTGGTAGCCGCGATTTTTGCATGATAGAGATCGTATTTGAGAACTGCATTCGTTAATAAAGAATGTATACGTCATGTTAGGGACAGTTTATATATAATAAATTGATTGAAATGTCTAAGTATGAATAGGCCTAACTGTGTGATGTTTTTTTGTTTTTGTTTATATATATATTTTTTTATTTCTGTCTGTTAGAATTTGACCACTTTAACATGCTTTAAAGCATGTTTAAGTGGTCAAATTCTAACAGACAGAAATCTAGTTTACTAATATAATTTAGACAATTGTAGCGGTAGTTTGTGTTTTTATTGCTTTTAAATAATTTTAAGGTCGTACATATGGGGCGCCGTTTTACTATTTATTCCCATTTGGTGATATCACCTATTCGTTTCATTAAGTGATATCACCTATTCGAAGTGGTGATATCACCTATTCGTTTCATTAAGTGATATCACCTATTCGAATAAGTGATATCACCTATTCGTTTCATTAAGTGATATCACCCATTCGAATAGGTGATATCACTCATTCGAATAGGTGATATCGCTAAATGAAACGAATAGGTGATATAACCAATTCGAATAGGTGATACCATATGGGGCGCCGTTTTACTATTTATTCCCATTTGGTGATATCACCTATTCGAATAGGTGATATCACCAATTCGAATAGGTGATATCACCCATTCGAATAGGTGATATCACTTAATGAAACGAATAGGTGATATCACCAATTCGAATAGGTGATATCACCTATTCGAATAGGTGATATCACTCATTCGAATAGGTGATATCACTCATTCGAATAGGTGATATCACCTATTCGAATTGGTGATATCACCTATTCGTTTCATTAAGTGATATCACCTATTCGAATGGGTGATATCACCTATTCGAATTGGTGATATCACCTATTCGAATAGGTGATATCACGTATTTGAAAAATGAATTGGTGATATCACCTAATCGAATAGGTGATACTCATTCGAATAGGTGATATCACCTATTCGAATTGGTGATATCACCTATTCGTTTCATTAAGTGATATCACCTATTCGAATGAGTGATATCACCTATTCGAATAGGTGATATCACCTATTCGTTTCATTAAGTGATATCACCTATTCGAATGAGTGATATCACCTATTCGAATGAGTGATATCACCTATTCGTTTCATTAAGTGATATCACCTATTCGAATAGGTGATATCACGTATTTGAAAAATGAATTGGTGATATCACCTAATCGAATAGGTGATACTCATTCGAATAGGTGATATCACCTATTCGAATTGGTGATATCACCTATTCGTTTCATTAAGTGATATCACCTATTCGAATGAGTGATATCACCTATTCGAATAGGTGATATCACCTATTCGTTTCATTAAGTGATATCACCTATTCGAATGAGTGATATCACCTATTCGAATGAGTGATATCACCTATTCGTTTCATTAAGTGATATCACCTATTCGAATGGGTGATATCACTTATGAAACGAATAGGTGATATCACTCATTCGAATAGGTGATATCACTCATTCGAATAGGTGATATCACTTAATGAAACGAATAGGTGATATCACCTATTCGAATAGGTGATATCACTCATTCGAATAGGTGATATCACTTAATGAAACGAATAGGTGATATCACCAATTCGAATAGGTGATATCACCTATTCGAATGAGTATCACCTATTCGATTAGGTGATATCACCAATTCATTTTTCAAATACGTGATATCACCTATTCGAATAGGTGATATCACCAATTCGAATAGGTGATATCACCCATTCGAATAGGTGATATCACTTAATGAAACGAATAGGTGATATCACCAATTCGAATAGGTGATATCACCTATTCGAATGAGTGATATCACCTATTCGAATGAGTGATATCACCTATTCGAATTGGTGATATCACCTATTCGAATTGGTGATATCACCTATTCGTTTCATTAAGTGATATCACCTATTCGAATGGGTGATATCACCTATTCGAATTGGTGATATCACCTATTCGAATAGGTGATATCACCAAATGGGAATAAATAGTAAAACGGCGCCCCATATGGTATCACCTATTCGAATTGGTTATATCACCTATTCGTTTCATTTAGCGATATCACCTATTCGAATGAGTGATATCACCTATTCGAATGGGTGATATCACTTAATGAAACGAATAGGTGATATCACTTATTCGAATAGGTGATATCACTTAATGAAACGAATAGGTGATATCGCTCATTTGAATAGGTGATATCACTTAATGAAACGAATAGGTGATATCACCAAATGGGAATAAATAGTAAAACGGCGCCCCATATGTACGACCTTAAAATTATTTAAAAGCAATAAAAACACAAACTACCGCTACAATTGTCTAAATTATATTAGTAAACTAGATTTCTGTCTGTTAGAATTTGACCACTTAAACATGCTTTAAAGCATGTTAAAGTGGTCAAATTCTAACAGACAGAAATAAAAAAAATATATATATAAACAAAAACAAAAAAACATCACACAGTTAGGCCTATTCATACTTAGACATTTCAATCAATTTATTATATATAAACTGTCCCTAACATGACGTATACATTCTTTATAAACGAATGCAGTTCTCAAATACGATCTCTATCATGCAAAAATCGCGGCTACCAATGTGAGAATTCTATCACTTCTCTGAATGTCGATCAATAATGAGATAATAGAAGATTTTCTTTTTAATTGTCTGCGATGAGGTAACGTTGTAAAAGTCATTGTGTAAAATGCTGTCACATAGAGATTGATATCATTTCAAAAATGTCATGTTGACTGAGAAAACCTGAAACTGATCTAATGAAGCATTTATCTTGTTTTCACATCCTACTGATAGATGTAATAAGATGTAATATTGTGATGTGGTGTGCAAGTGTATTTGAATACTTTTGCCAGCGCTGTTTAAGGGTAGGCTCACTGCCACTTTTTAGAACTCCTTTTCTGTGCTGTTCAGAAAGTCATCCACTGCATGTATGACGTCATCTTCGGACTGAAAGTGGAAGACTGGATCGTGAATGGCAGCCATGACAATGACAGACTTGCATTGTGAACAGGAGCATTGTTCTGATGGAATAACACACCTTTAGTTTCATCAAAACTAGCAATAGATTCAAATAATTAAAAGACTGATTTATTCTCTTCCCTCTTTTCTTCCGTTTCTCCTCACCCTTCCGTTTCTCCTCATCCCTTTCTCAGCTCCCTCTCCAACCCTATCTCTCCCATTTTCTCTTTTTCTCCTTCATAAAAAATGCTTTAATAATGTAAATTTATGTATAATATAACAATTGCATATTCTTCTTTATTTTGTACATTATTAAGGAAAGGGCGATCACATAAGTTGTAATAACTTGTACCCAACCGTTTATAAACTTTTTGCAATAAATATGTTTAAACTAAGTGAGCTTTCCGCGTCGCTTAAGTTTAACTGCCTCAGATGTGAAGCATAGTATGTGCCATTGATTGTTTGTCCCTTTTGGAGATGATCCACAATGGAGTCAGAGAATAGTAGGACTTGAAAAGAGCATCCTTGAGTACCTTCAGTACGAGGCTCACAACATACCAATCATCCCTCGTATGTGGGTAGTGATTGGTTAATGAACTCACATTCTAGATGAAAGCAAATTATGGTATATACAACAAGGATGGATAGTATTGCAGCAGCAATACAAAGTCCCCTGCCTTATCCAGGAGTGCAACTATTTATTTCCCATTTTTTAAACTACGTGTTATACTGATCACGTATACCAAGTTTCGTTAAAATCAGAGTAGTACTTTAGGATTGTCCGGACACGCCTCAACCAATGAGAAGCCGGCGGCCATTTTGAAAAATGTTTTATTTCGAAAAGAAAAATTGGGATGCAAACTACATGTGATACTGATCATGTATACCAAGTTTCGTTAAAATCGGAGTAGTACTTTAGGAGGAGTTGTCCGGACAAGCCTCAACCAATGAGAAGCTGGCAGCCATTTTGAAAAATGAATTTAAAAAAAAAAAAATGTGGGATGCACAACTACATGTTATACTGATCATGTATACCAAGCTTCATTAAAATCGGAGTAGTACTTTAGGAGGAGTTGTCCAGACAAGCCTCAACCAATGAAAAGCCGGCAGCCATTTTGAAAAATGAATTTTTAAAGAAAAAAAATATAGGATGCACAACTACATGTTATACTGATCATGTATATCATGTTTCATTAAAATCGGAGTAGTACTTAAGGAGGAGTTGTCCGGACAAGCCTCAACCAATGAGAAGCCGGCAGCCATTTTGAAAAATGAATTTTTGAAAAAAAAATGTGGGATGCACAACTACATGTTATACTGATCATGTATACCAAGTATCTTTAAAAGCGGAGTAGTACTTTAGGAGGAGTTGTCCGGACAAGTCTCAACCAATGAGAAGTCGGCAGCCATTTTGAAAATTGGTTTTTGGAAAAAAAAAAATGTGGGATGCACAACTACATGTTATACTGCTCATGTATACCAAGTTTCATTAAAATCGGAGTAGTACTTTAGGAGGAGTTGTCCGGACAACTATTGCGTGACAGACAGACAGACGGACGGACGGACGGACGGACGGAGGGTAAACCTATAGTCCCCCCGTTTTTCAAACGGCAGGGGACTAATAAAATGTTAGCCGTGTCCAATATATTTTGCGATAAATCTCCACCCCTTTGTAATTCAATTCTTTCTTGCCGGATGATGATTTCAGTAGCTCTAACATTGCGTGTTATGTATTGTAATCCTATGGTTATAGTCGAAAAGGACTTTTAATAAGTTGGTAACATTTGTTGCTTGCAATAGAAATTAGTTTAAATCTATGTTTTTTATTATCAGCATCTTATCAATATTCACTGTTAATCCAACAAAAGCAACATTCACAAACCAGATATTTCATTTATAAAAGGCACGTGAGTTACAAAGATTATTCATCATTGATATGAAAACAGTTCGCAGTCATTCTTGAGTACAAGCTCCGGTTATATATGTCTATGAGTTAATTTACTGAGCGAGACAACATTAGTACACTCGATCAACATTAGTACACTCGGTCAACATTAGTACACTCGATCAACATTAGTACACTCGATCAACATTAGTACACTCGATCAACATTAGTACACTCCATCAACATTAGTACACTCCATCAACATTAGTACACTCCATCAACATTAGTACACTCCATCAACATTAGTACACTCCATCAACATTAGTACACTAAACAACTTTCTTCTTCCTAATGTCTGTATGTAATTGAAAGTATGGTTCAGTGAGGTAGCACTATAAAGTCGACAACAGCTTCGCGCTATCACAAGAAGATCAACAGAAACATACCCAGTCTCCCAAAACACACATTCACCAAAGGCATGCATCTTTTTAGTAAATGACCACAGTTGTTGATATGATGTTAAACAATGCATAATCGAACAATAATATACCTAGTTGCGATATAAAAGTTTCTTGAACATATCGTATATTTAAGAAGTTTATTAATGAAGAAGCTTCATATTTAGCTTAGACCCTACACTTTATTTTTTATCTGTCTTCTGTGACCTTCTGACACTGTTTATGTTTTTACAAACTGTTGTAGTTCTTTCGTTGTTATTCTGTATGATGTAGGACGCTCAATCTGTGGCATTTGCAGATATAACCATAGACCAGAGTCTAATCTGTAACTTACACATTTTTGAAGACATTTTCTGCAAACTTTATATTCCTGCAAGAGGCCAAGGTTATGCATTGATGATGCAATGCAGGGACATTTTGTTAAAATGAAATCTGTGTAAAGTAAAACTGCTTTTCACTAAGATGTTTGGAAGGAGTTTAAGTTGTCTAACAGTGCTAAAAGGTTGGCAGCCCCTATAGACCTCTCATCCTCAACTGTTACCTTAATCAGCTGTGGGAATGCTAAAGGAACACAGATTCCTCCGTTTGTCGTGTTTCCAGGAAAGCGCATGAAGAAGGAACTTTTGATTGGTTGTTCTGCAGGAACCAATGGAGAGGTGACAGAGACCGGTGCATTGGACACGCAGCTCTTTCAACGATAACTTGAGTATCATTTCCTAAAATATGCTGAGGAGTGTAGGAAAAATGGTCAGTACATCTTGATGCTTGAATTCCATTCATCAATCAGGTGAGTTACACTATATACATGAATTTGTTCAGTCACACGTCTGTTTAGTTTACAGTTTATCAACATATACCAAAAACAAAACAACTATATATCAGAGGCTTTATGTCACTTTTATTCTTAATTAAAAAAATTGATTCATTAAAATGCTAAGCAGCAGCTAGACCACAGATAAAAATTGCTGATCAGATCTATAAACGATTATCACTGACATCACATATCATTCAATATTCACTGATATATACTGACAAATCTCTGGAAGAGATACTGTAACACAAATCAAATGATGAAACTCAGCACACAACACCTTCTCAGGTACTGTTATACAAAATAAAATTATTTAATTAAATATGAAACACAATTATCACATCACTGACGTGTTTAATAACCTTATTGTCAATTGCTGTAATGTTCAAGATACTTAATAAAACTCATACTCTTTAAAATAATCACTAGTTACACACCAATTCCTTCCTATTTTGGAGAGGAACTAGAACCCTATCTTTAAAAATGTATTACTAGTAAAGCATTTCTATTGTTCATGATTTTAAACACCCAATTTGTCTGAATGAAAGTTTAATGATCAATTTGTAAATAAGAGGTCTATAAATGTTCATTCGAATAGGTGATATCACTTAATGAAACGAATAGGTGATATCACCAATTCGAATAGGTGATATCACCAATTCGAATAGGTGATATCACTCATTCGAATAGGTGATATCACTCATTCGAATAGGTGATATCACCTATTCGAATTGGTGATATCACCTATTCGTTTCATTAAGTGATATCACCTATTCGAATGGGTGATATCACCTATTCGAATTGGTGATATCACCAATTCGAATAGGTGATATCACGTATTTGAAAAATGAATTGGTGATATCACCTAATCGAATAGGTGATACTCATTCGAATAGGTGATATCACCTATTCGAATTGGTGATATCACCTATTCGTTTCATTAAGTGATATCACCTATTCGAATGAGTGATATCACCTATTCGAATAGGTGATATCACCTATTCGTTTCATTAAGTGATATCACCTATTCGAATGAGTGATATCACCTATTCGAATGAGTGATATCACCTATTCGTTTCATTAAGTGATATCACCTATTCGAATGGGTGATATCACTTATGAAACGAATAGGTGATATCACTTATCCGAATAGGTGATATCACTCATTCGAATAGGTGATATCACCTATTCGAATAGGTGATATCACTTTAAAAAGTTCTTAAGTGATATCACCTATTCGAATAGGTGATATCACCAAATGGGAATAAATAGTAAAACGGCGCCCCATATGTACAGGTCCGTGGATAAAAATCATACCAAATAGCAATGAAAAAGCGCAAAGAGAGGCGGCTCGAGTTATAACTGGACTACTTTTGTATGCAAGTAATATGATTAATTATATTTTGAAATGGGATTAGAAACTCTATCAGAAAGAAGAAAAAGGCGAAAATTGAGTGTAAAATAAAAAATAAAATGAAAATAATTCAACCCCCAGCTATTTATCGGCCCTTTTGTCAAACTCTGTGGGTGTCAACAATCGGTACAACTTACGAAATCAACATAATTATAATATTCCTTCTTTCAGGCTTTCGTTGAGTAATTCATCTTTTCTGCCATCGAGTTTACGTCTTTGGAATTCATTGGATAATGCGATAAACACACTACCTTCTTTAAGTACTTTCAAATCTGCTATATCCGACGGAGCAAATTCGCCTCCACCGCCATATTTTAACTTTGGCGACAGAAATTTAAATAGTTTACATACAAGACTCGGGCATCAGTCTAGCTCCTTGAAATATGATTTGTTCCGTGTTAAGATCATGTTGACAGACCTTCATGTAACTGTGGACATTCCCGTGAGGACGTTACTCATTTTTTCTTAGAATTTGAACTTTATAATGCAGCACGAATCACACTATTTCAAAACAGGTCGTTGAATATATATCCAGTTAATTTAGACTTGTTTTTATTTGGAGATGAAAATCTGTCCGTAGACATAAATAAAGAAGTTTTCAGACACGTGCATATTTTCATCAAATCCAGCAACAGGTTTTAAGTAAAAGGTATTGCTTGTGTATTATGATTTGTATGCCTTGTTAAATGTCATCATGTAAATATCAATATATGAACTGTATTAGAGGAAAAGGCGTTGATAAGTTGGAAAAAACTTGTGCCTAATCCTCTGCTCAATTTTGGGACAATAATTTTATACCAGTTATTCCCCTTAGAACACTCGACACACTCGTTCTATTTCCCGCGAGAATAAAGTGATCTGAATCGTTTGACTGTTTGATCCTAATATTGCTGCAAGGCGCATTCGTCACCAAGCATCTGCCCCATCCCTATATGTTTGCAACACGGACGAAATACTTTCTATTCTGGTGTGGTGCGACAGTTTTGGTTATTGTGGTAAATATATTTATGCATTTCAAATAATTTCGTTGTTGCAATATTGATAATAGTTTTATTTACCGCGGTACCGTTTTTGTTACCATAATGCCCTGTTTTGACGGCATCTCCGGTTTTGACGAAAGCGACTTCCCGTGGATTCTGCGCACCAACCAAATGTTTATGAACCCGTTGAAGAATCTTGTATGTCGTCCGAATACCTATAGAATGCGACAGAAACAGGTGAATATTTAGAATCTGTTGTTTCATTTCCAACTATAGACCACACACTGCTCGGTTCCCGTAAAGTCCCAATCAAGCCTAGCTCTGTACCAGCTTTACTGTATGCCAGTGGTCAATCAGGAATCGAGTGTAGATCCGCACAGTTTATTATAATATATATATATATATATGCAGATATATATCGATCTTCAAAACAGTTAAACCACAGATTAATTATCACACTAGTACTTTACATGTCGTCTAGTCTACCTGAGTAAGAATACTTAATTATTTATAAGCTATGGAATAATATTTGCGAAACTGACACGCCAGTAAACCAGAGACTTATATACCAAATATATAGTTAATTAGTATATAGATCTCTGAGTAAACCATGTGTAGAATTAACACATCACCATTCTATAACTTTAAATGAATACAACAAAAATATTAACAGTTTCTGATGTCAAAATTTTCTAAATATTACTGAATTTATTTTCCCAACAGAAGCCCCAACGTGTACGCGCTGAAAAGACCAAGTACCGCCAGTACTCACCAGAAGCTCTTTCCAATGCCTACAAGTCTGTTAAAAATGGCGAAAACAATATTAACCAAGCATCTATCAAATATAAAGTACCAGAGGCCACACTACGACATCGACTAAGTGGTGCCGTAATTAACCCAGAATGCACTGGCTCTGGACCCCCTCCTTTGATGTCCGAGATGGAAGAAAAAATATTTGCAGATCATGTTTTTATGATGTCCAAAGTCGGGTTTGAATACATCCGAGCCGAAATAGTCCGGATTGCTTCACAGTATGCAGTGCATCTGGGAGTGAGGGACGAAGAGAAACCTCTGTCAATGAAGTGGTTTTATAAACTCAAATCGCGCTGGCCAAACTTGCCTACTTTGGGAAAAGTTAGAACTCTACCCATTCTACATGCTAAAGCTGCAAGTTCAGATACTGTTTCTTCCTATCACTCATTGCTGGAAGGCATTATGAAGGAGTATAAGTTGTCCAACAAACCACAGTTTATTTATAATATTAACGAAATGTCTCTGATTAATGATAATAGTTCGCTACATTCTTACAGTGCTAAAGGGTTGGCAGCCCCTATAGACCTCTCATCCTCAACTGTTACCTTAATCAGCTGTGGGAATGCTAAAGGAACACAGATTCCTCCGTTTGTCGTGTTTCCAGGAAAGCGCATGAAGAAGGAACTTTTGATTGGTTGTTCTGCAGGAACCAATGGAGAGGTGACAGAGACCGGTGCATTGGACACTCAGCTCTTTCAGAGTTACATTGAGAATCATTTCCTAAAATATGCTGAGGAGTGTAGGAAAAGTGGTCAATACATCTTGATGCTGTATGATGGGTTCAGGTCACATATTTCTCTCTCCGTCATTGAGTGGGCCAAGGCTCACAACATCATTCTTTTTGTTCTACCATTACACATGTCGCATGTATTACAACCTGAAAATGATTCCTGCTTTGGACCATTGCTGGAAATGTATGAATCAGAATGTCAAAAACATGTGGAGACGTGTGAAGGTGAAAGTTTGATCACATGTAACAGTATAGGGGAAATAGCTTGTAGAGCTTATACTAACGCACTGTCTCCAGCAAACTTAAAATCAGGATTTAAACAGGCTGGAATATATCCTCTTAGTCAGAAAACACTGCAGGAGGGGGCAAAACGATATTCATCAGGAAAAGGAAAAGCAAAGAGAAAAGCAAAGAGGAAAACAGACGATGAGGGAAATGGAAAAAAAACTCCTGCAAAGAAAATTAAAATTAGTTTAGTCCTAGAAATGGAAGAGGCTGACATTTCAGATCAGGAATCCGAGATTGGGATGTTATCTGAAGAGGAATTATTGTTATCCTCCGAAGACGATGATGTTGATAACAAAAACACTGAAAACACTGATGTGAATATACAACAACTAACTGAGGAGACAGGGCAATGTATTGTACCACCACAGGATGTACGTGATCAAACTGGGGCAGGCTAGCTAATACTGAATATTAAATTAATTTGTACATCATCATAATTACTGATATAATGTGGAAAACTTGTTACAGGATACCAGATCTTCAAGGCAGTTTATTTATAGTTTACAATGGCAGTTTTGCTTACAATTCTTTAATTTCTGCTTGTTAATATAATTCCAAAGTTTCAAAGATTCCGTTTAAACTCTATATGGCGCCAGGTATAATTTGTTAATGGATTGTGGGTAGCTGCCAATTAAGTCAATTTGTTATAGCTGATGCAGTCATTAGAATGTTAATAGCTATAATTATTTCCCCCTGTCAGAAAGGACATCAGTATTACAAGACTAGCTATGGGGAGACTGCAAGTTTCCTCCATTTGTTAATTTTCCTAGACTTATATTACTATCTAGTTTACTGTCATTGTCAACTTAACTCAAACATATAATTAAAGTCGTCGTCGTCTTTCATTATTCATCTTGAATTGCATCACTGTGCAGGAGATCCATCATCAACAATAACTACATGTTGTGTACAAACCTGTTGAGATAGAGAAGGAAAATAGTATTTTAATGAACTATTAGTCTAACGACCCTTTTTTGATAAAAAGATATATCCAAAAAGGAGCTAGGTTGTAATACTATGGACTAACTATTGCTACAATTCTTTACCTCATTTTACTAAAATTAAATATATTAATCTTAACTACTCTTAATGTTTTGTAACAGAGAAAAAAAGATCAAATCAGAATATTTTTATACTGAAGAAAGTCTTCTAAATACTGTTCTTTAATAAAAATGATTATTTGTCTGAAATTTAGAAGCTCCAATCTGGTATCAACTCCAAAAGCCAAAAGGTCGTGTCATTCAACCTATAATTATATCTTATAAAGGAGCTGTTGAAAACATTTGAGTTTCAAATGCAGAAATCACATATATAAGAGGTTTTCTAATTATTGATTTTGTATAAACGTAGTCAGTATTACTTTTAAAAATGCATTATTTGGTAATACCGGAATGTGTCTGTGATGTGGGCCCTAATCATTCTGAAAGTCTGTGATGTAGGCCCCGACCCTCATCATTCTGAATGTCACTGTGATGTGGGCCCCGACCCTCATCATTCTGAATGTCTCTGTGATGTAGGCCCCGACCCTCATCATTCTGAATGTCTCTGTGATGTGGGCCCCGGCCCAGGCCTGAAAACAAAAAGAAAACAAAAAGGAAACTGTATGAAATAAAATGATGTATTTTGTTGTGTTTCAGGTGGCACTTGACCTGTTGTCGCCCCATCTGTTAGGAGCCTGTGAGACGGTAATCAGTACGATGAGTGAACAGCCACCTGTAACTACTAGTGAGGAGTATGTCCCAGGTACTCATTCCATGGCCTTTGTTACTGTACCCAGCATGGACGTGGCCAGAAAACTCTCACAGTAAGTTTTACTGGTTATCAGATATTATCTTAATTACCGGTGATAAAATATTGTGTATTTAAGAGTTCCTTATAACTTATTTTAGTTCTGGTAAAGGTTATAAATAACAACAGTATCAGGGTAGGTTTCCTCGATCAATTAGGTGTTCATTGGTTTCGCCCTTAAGTGAGCTTCTTTAGGAATTATTATAGTGGAAAAAATTAGAGAGAGAAATATGATTTATGGAATGATTTTCTTTCTTTTCATTGTTTGCTCTTTTGGGAAGATACAACTCATAATATTCATAATAGACATGAATGGGCCATGGGGTAGGAATCTGTACCACCATAATAGACATAAATGGGCCATGGGGTAGGAATCTGTACCACCATAATAGACATAAATGGGCCATGGGGTAGGAATCTGTGCCACCGTAATAGACATAAATGGGCCATGGGGTAGGAATCTGTACCACCATAATAGACATAAATGGGCCATGGGGTAGGAATCTGTACCACCATAATAGACATAAATGGGCCATGGGGTAGGAATCTGTGCCACCATAATAGACATAAATGGGCCATGGGGTAGGAATCTGTACCACCATAATAGACATAAATGGGCCATGGGGTAGGAATCTGTACCAAGTCTTATATATATATATTAATTAATGCCCTGTAAAGCAGCATATCAGTATATCTGATGTGAGAATACTATATATGCACTCATTGAAGTATTTGAAATGTTTTGACAGCCAAATGTATCAATATGTATGTTATGATAGTGAAACTTCACATTTCAGTGGACTGGTGCAAGAGAAATTGGCAGCTTGTGTAAATATCATCCCACAGGTGACCTCAGTGTAAGTATGTGATGGTGAACCTGTCTTCATTAACACCTGATGATGACATTCCAAATCATCTGTTGTTACTACAGGTTATCAGTACTGGGAATCAGTTGAATTATACATACATGTAATTATGCTTCACATGACTGTCATGTTCTTGTCATATATAATAAAACACACTATTATGACCTCATAAAAAATTGTCCATGACATCAAGAGTTTTTTTTCCTCATGAATTTAAGTTATGTGATAAAATCCACACATACGGTATATCAACGCACTTGTAAGATCCTCTGTGTAATGTCATTGACAACAAACAACATTTCTTCAATAAATTTTCAAATTGTTTGTTTGAATTCATGCTTACTGGTACCTACAGATGCAGAATGATAATCAATATAATAAGATTAATTAAAACCAGCACCGTGTATAATTTCTTGATTTGTATTCTCGTTCATGATAGGTATACTTGAAAGTTGATTTGTATTCTCGTTCATGATAGGTATACTTGAAAGTTGATTAATACATTGTATATGACTAATGTGATCTTGATTTATTTACAGATATGAATGGGAAGGCAAAGTCAATGAGGATTCTGAACTACTCATGGTAACTACATCTCTAAACGTCGTAATTGGTTGTTAATTTTTGTTCTTTATTTGAAAAGAAAACCATTAATATCTAGATCTTTTTAGTACATATTTTTTATGTGTAGTACTTGGTTCTACTTCCATACATTTGAATCATCGCTGTATGTATGAATGTAGTACACATTTTATAAACATAGGTAAATCTATTTTGGTGAAATTACTTTAAAATAATACAGGTTAGTTTGAGATAAAGCTTTCACTGTCTTGTAATCATTTTTGTAAATTGAATATGTTGGATAAAAAAGAAACTGAAATATCAATTTTTTGGTGACTATATCAGGGTAGTAAACATACAGCTTTTATACATCGATATGAAAGTAAAAATTATATTAAACATTATTATTGGAAGTTTCCTATATCTTTATTGTAGTGTCCAAACACATAGAGAGTCTGGGGCTGTACATGTTTTACCACTAAATAATGCAAACCAAAGATTTTAACACTGGACACAATTGTAACACCATATATTTCAAGTCAATAAGATGAACAAGTGAAACGTAGATTATTGATAGTGATCATGTGTAATAATGACCCAGTAGATCCAATATTTGTAGATATGGACATTGTTCATTCTACCCGAAAACTTATTCATTATGAATCTGGAATTTTCAGATGGTAAAAACACTTACAGCGAAGGTTGATGATCTCAGCAAGTATATTAGGTTAGTACTGAGTGAAGTGTAACTTATAATCTTATGGAAATTGATTTACAACTAAAAATACATTTTTGTGTCGGTAAATTAGTCTCTATTTCATTTAATATTGACAACATGGTGCTCTAATATCGTCGAAATAGAGTAAAGATTAAATCTAAAACAATGCTAGGTAATATTTAAAAATAATAGTGGTTTTTTTTGTAAATTATTTCAAATGTTTTAAATAACTATTTTCTCTGCAGCAGTGAGATTTCATTATCATGTTTAATATTCTACATTTAGTTAAATATTTCAATAAGGGATATCAGTTGTTTCTCCTCACAATGGAGTTTGAGGAGGACATAGTGTGGGTACATGGACTCGCATATGTGGTAAGGTGATACATGGACTCTTTACATATGTGGTCAGGTGATACACAGACTCTTTACATATGTGGTCAGGTGATACACAGACTCTTTACTTGTGTGGTCAGGTGATACACAGACTCTTTACATATGTGGTCAGGTGATACACAGACTCTTTACATATGTGGTCAGGTGATACACAGACTCTTTACATATGTGGTCAGGTGATACACAGACTCTTTACATATGTGGTCAGGTGATACACAGACTCTTTACATATGTGGTCAGGTGATACATGGACACTTTACATGTGTGGTCAGGTGATACACAGACTCTTTACATGTGTGGTCAGGTGATACACAGACTCTTTACATATGTGGTCAGGTGATACACGGACTCTTTACATGTGTGGTCAGGTGATACACAGACTCTTTACATATGTGGTCAGGTGATACACAGACTCTTTACATGTGTGGTCAGGTGATTCACAGACTCTTTATATATGTGGTCAGGTGATACATGGACTCTTTACATGTGTGGTCAGGTGATACACAGTCTTTACATGTGTGGTCAGGTGATACACAGACTCTTTACATATGTGGTCAGGTGATACATGGACTCTTTACATATGTGGTCAGGTGATACATGGACTCTTTACATGTGTGGTCAGGTGATACACAGACAGTTTACATATGTGGTCAGGTGATACACAGACTCTTTACATATGTGGTCAGGTGATACACAGACTCTTTACATGTGTGGTCAGGTGATACACAGACTCTTTACATGTGTGGTCAGGTGATACACAGACTCTTTACATATGTGGTCAGGTGATACATGGAATCTACATATGTGGTCAGGTGATACATGGAATCTACATATGTGGTCAGGTGATACACAGACTCTTTACATATGTGGTCAGGTGATACACAGACTCTTTACATGTGTGGTCAGGTGATACATGGGCTCTTTATATATGTGGTCAGGTGATACATGGACTCTTTACATATGTGGTCAGGTGATACATGGAATCTACATATGTGGTCAGGTGATACACAGACTCTTTACATATGTGGTCAGGTGATACACAGACAGTTTACATATGTGGTCAGGTGATACACAGACTCTTTACATCTGTGGTCAGGTGATACATGGACTCTTTACATATGTGGTCAGGTGATACATGGACTCTTTACATGTGTGGTCAGGTGATACACAGACTCTTTACATATGTGGTCAGGTGATACATGGACTCTTTACATATGTGGTCAGGTGATACATGGACTCTTTACATGTGTGGTCAGGTGATACACAGACAGTTTACATATGTGGTCAGGTGATACACAGGCTCTTTACATATGTGGTCAGGTGATACATGGACACTTTACATGTGTGGTCAGGTGATACACATACTCTTTACATATGTGGTCAGGTGATACACAGACTCTTTACATATGTGGTCAGGTGATACACAGACTCTTTACATATGTGGTCAGGTGATACATGGACACTTTACATGTGTGGTCAGGTGATACACAGACTCTTTACATGTGTGGTCAGGTGATACACAGACTCTTTACATGTGTGGTCAGGTGATACACAGACTCTTTACATGTATGTGTGGTCAGGTGATACACAGACTCTTTACATGTGTGGTCAGGTGATACACGGACTCTTTACATATGTGGTCAGGTGATACACAGACTCTTTACATATGTGGTCAGGTGATACACAGACTCTTTACATATGTGGTCAGGTGATACACAGACTCTTTACATATGTGGTCAGGTGATACACATACTCTTTACATATGTGGTCAGGTGATACACAGACTCTTTACATGTGTGGTCAGGTGATACACAGACTCTTTACATGTGTGGTCAGGTGATACACAGACTCTTTACATATGTGGTCAGGTGATACATGGACTCTTTACATATGTGGTCAGGTGATACACGGACTCTTTACATATGTGGTCAGGTGATACATGGACACTTTACATGTGTGGTCAGGTGATACATGGACTCTTTACATGTGTGGTCAGGTGATACACAGACTCTTTACATGTGTGGTCAGGTGATACACACACTCTTTACATATGTGGTCAGGTGATACACAGACTCTTTACATCTGTGGTCAGGTGATACACAGACTCTTTACATATGTGGTCAGGTGATACACATACTCTTTACATATGTGGTCAGGTGTTACATGGACTCTTTACATATGTGGTCAGGTGATACACAGACTCTTTACATATGTGGTCAGGTGTTACATGGACTCTTTACATATGTGGTCAGGTGATACATGGACTCTTTACATATGTGGTCAGGTGATACACAGACTCTTTACATATGTGGTCAGGTGATACATGGACTCTTTACATATGTGGTCAGGTGATACATGGACTCTTTACATATGTGGTCAGGTGATACATGGACTCTTTACATATGTGATCAGGTGATACATGGACTCTTTACATGTGTGGTCAGGTGATACACAGAATCTTTACATATGTGGTCAGGTGATACACAGACTCTTTACATGTGTGGTCAGGTGATACACAGACTCTTTACATGTGTGGTCAGGTGATACATGGACTCTTTACATCTGTGGTCAGGTGATACACAGACTCTTTACATATGTGGTCAGGTGATACACAGACTCTTTACATATGTGGTCAGGTGATACACAGACTCTTTACATGTGTGGTCAGGTGATACACAGACTCTTTACATGTGTGGCCAGGTGATACATGGACTCTTTACATGTGTGGTCAGGTGATACATGGACTCTTTACATGTGTGGTCAGGTGATACATGGACTCTTTACATGTGTGGTCAGGTGATACACGGACTCTTTACATATGTGGTCAGGTGATACACAGACTCTTTACATATGTGGTCAGGTGATACACAGACAGTTTACATATGTGGTCAGGTGATACATGGACTCTTTACATATGTGGTCAGGTGATACATGGACTCTTTACATATGTGGTCAGGTGATACACAGACTCTTTACATGTGTGGTCAGGTGATACATGGACTCTTTACATGTGTGGTCAGGTGATACATGGACTCTTTACATATGTGGTCAGGTGATACACAGACTCTTTACATGTGTGGTCAGGTGATACACAGACTCTTTACATGTGTGGTCAGGTGATACACAGACTCTTTACATATGTGGTCAGGTGATACACAGACTCTTTACATATGTGGTCAGGTGATACATGAACACTTTACATATGTGGTCAGGTGATACATGGACACTTTACATATGTGGTCAGGTGATACATGGACTCTTTACCTGTGTGGTCAGGTGATACACAGACTCTTTACATGTGTGGTCAGGTGATACATGGACTCTTTACATATGTGGTCAGGTGATACACAGACTCTTTACATATGTGGTCAGGTGATACACAGACTCTTTACATATGTGTTCAGGTGATACACAGACTCTTTACATATGTGTTCAGGTGTTACACAGACTCTTTACATATGTGGTCAGGTGATACACAGACTCTTTACATGTGTGGTCAGGTGATACACAGACTCTTTACATGTGTGGTCAGGTGATACATGGACTCTTTACATATGTGGTCAGGTGATACATGGACTCTTTACATGTGTAGTCAGGTGATACACAGACTCTTTACATGTGTGGTCAGGTGATACACAGACTCTTTACATATGTGGTCAGGTGATACATGGACTCTTTACATATGTGGTCAGGTGATACATGGACTCTTTACATATGTGGTCAGGTGATACACAGACTCTTTACATGTGTGGTCAGGTGATACACACACTCTTTACATATGTGGTCAGGTGATACACAGACTCTTTACATCTGTGGTCAGGTGATACACAGACTCTTTACATATGTGGTCAGGTGTTACATGGACTCTTTACATATGTGGTCAGGTGATACACAGACTCTTTACATGTGTGGTCAGGTGATACACAGACTCTTTACATGTGTGGTCAGGTGATACACAGACTCTTTACATGTGTGGTCAGGTGATACATGGACTCTTTACATATGTGGTCAGGTGATACATGAACTCTTTACGTATGTGCCAGTGGTCAGGTGATATAGTTTATCATCCCACACTTTAGTGCCAACACTCTAGCAAGTTTCAACCTCATATTTGAATGGATTCAAACAACACAAATGTTGAGCATTTGAAAACTGAAGTGATTTAGTTGATAGGGTCAAGGTCACCATTGCTATTGATATAAAGCTCTGTTACCTTTTTGCGAATTCCTAGTGATTACATTTCCTTATTGATTTGTTCCTGTAGGTAGGGTGAAAGAAGTGTAACTGCTGTACCCATTGTATGATTTGTAAAAGACGACTTAATTCAGGATCATAATCTCTTCTCTCAAAGAACTTAATTTCTTTCAAATTTCTCCCCTTGACAATGCTTTACTTTTGGCCTTTAGTTGAGAATTCACTCTGGTGAAGACTTTGGGTGCTGTCCCCTGGTCATGACATACCAACGTCATCCAAAATAGTACTTTGTGCTCCCTGCTTGTTGTTCAGTATTGAAAGGAATGCACAAGAAAACTTAACAGGCCCATACTTGTATCAGTATAATGGACCAGGAGGGATGTCATTGTGCCTGTGACATGACAAGTTTGGTGAGATGGCACTATGAAATTACCTTTAAGATCAAGTTTTCCTCATTGATGTAGGGACTGTCCCTAATTACCTTATTGTGCTTACAGAACATAAAACAATATCCACTCAACCAATCAGGCCGAGTAGAATTTGAATACATCCTTAACAATAATAGTCACATTGGGAATACCTCCAACGAATTCTCAGGGTGGGAGCTATGGGTCAGGTTCTCACGTTTTAATTGTTGTGATGGTATGTACAGGAATGTGTCATTGTGTCATTAGTGATGCTCTGTTTCCTTCTTTTTTATCATGTCAACATGCATACATTACTTAAGTGTAATAATACAATAAGTTTTCATTACACATACATTGTATGTAGATCACATACATATACATTTGACTCAGAAAAGACAGGTTTTATATGAAAAAATTTCATGGAATTAAAAATACATGTACTCCTCTAATAAAAAGGATTTTTCTAATGTTTGTGCTAGAAATCAAAATATATTATATTTTGCGTTTCTTTTTTTCAGGGAGAATCATCCGTATGATGTGGCGGAAGTAATAAGTTCAAAGGTTAGTACCGGGAATGTCAAGAATGTCGGGAATGTACCCATTAGTACCAGGAATGTACCCATTAGTACCAGGAATGTACCCATTAGTACTAGAAATGTACCCATTAGTAGGACTGGGACGATACACCGATGCATCGGTGAATCGCGGTACACTTCAACATGATACAAGTATCGATCCAAAGAAGCAAATTACGATACGGTATCGATCCGCTATATTTTTGTGAAAAACAAAAAGCATTGCTTCATATTATCATTTGAAATCCATTAAACAAAGCTTTTAAAGTAAAATAATTGTAAACAAACACCGAAAGATCGAAAATTCTGAAAGTGAAAGTACTTGCGAGTCTCATTTCCGGGAATGGGGCACTATGTTAGGAAGCGTTTGATTGGTCGTTTCACGATGACTGTTTCATGGTTAGCCAATCAAATAGTAGATTACAAAACCATTGCTAGACTAAATGGGTTTACAAATGGACGACTGGGATGAGTTAGTTACGCCGCAAGGCACAAAATCGTCCGTGTGGAAGACGTTCGGTCAGCCTGTTTATAAAAACAAAGATGGCAGTGGCATCAGGAAGACTGACAAAACAAAAACCATATGCAAGGTATGCAAGGCAGTTCTGAATCTGTGACAATATAGAGCTCCATGTATTACATCATGTATTACATATTAGTTAATGTTTTATTCTTCAAGTCCAGATATGTTGAAATTTTCTTTTATTCTACTAGTCAAGATGCAATGCATTTTTAGCCCACCATCATCAGATGGTGGGCTATTCAAATCGCCCTGCGTCCGTGGTCCGTCGTCCGTCCGTCCCTCCGTCCGTAAACAATTCTTGTTATCGCTATTTCTCAGAAAGTACTGAAGGGATCTTTCTCAAATTTCATATGTAGGTTCCCCTTGGTGCCTAGTTATGCATATTGCGTTTTGAGACCAATCGGAAAACAACATGGCCGACAGGCAGCCATCTTGGATTTTGACAATTGAAGTTTGTTATCGCTATTTCTGAGAAAGTGCTGAAGGGATCTTTCTCAAATTTTATATGAAGGTTCTCCTTGGTGCCTTGTTATGCATATTGCGTTTTGAGACCAATCGGAAAACAACATGGCCGACAGGCAGCCATCTTGGATTTTGACAATTGAAGTTTGTTATCGCTATTTCTGAGAAAGTACTGAAGGGATCTTTCTCAAATTTTATATGAAGGTTCTCCTTGGTGCCTAGTTATGCATATTGCGTTTTGAGACCAATTGGATAACAACATGGCCGACAGGCAGCCATCTTGGATTTTGACAATTGAAGTTTGTTATCGCTATTTCTGAGAAAGTACTGAAGGGATCTTTCTCAAATTTTATATGAAGGTTCCCCTTGGTGCCTAGTTATGCATATTGCGTTTTGAGACCAATCGGATATCAACATGGCCGACAGGCAGCCATCTTGAATTTTGACAATTGAAGTTTGTTATCGCTATTTCTGAGAAAGTACTGAAGGTATCTTTCTCAAATTTTATATGAAGGTTCTCCTTGGTGCCTAGTTATGCATATTGCGTTTTGAGACCAATCGGAAAACAACATGGCCGACAGGCAGCCATCTTGGATTTTGACAATTGAAGTTTGTTATCGCTATTTCTGAGAATGTACTGAATGGATCTTTCTGAAATTTCATATGTAGGTTTCCCTTGGTGCCTAGTTATGCATATTGCGTTTTGAGACCAATTGGATAACAACATGGCCGACAGGCAGCCATCTTGGATTTTGACAATTGAAGTTTGTTATCGCTATTTCTGAGAAAGTACTGAAGGGATCTTTCTCAAATTTTATATGAAGGTTCCCCTTGGTGCCTAGTTATGCATATTGCGTTTTGAGACCAATCGGATATCAACATGGCCGACAGGCAGCCATCTTGAATTTTGACAATTGAAGTTTGTTATCGCTATTTTTGAGAAAGTACTGAAGGGATCTTTCTCAAATTTCATATGTAGGTTCCCCTTAGTGCCTTGTTATGTATATTGCGATTTGAGACCAATCGGAAAACAATATGGCCGACAGGCAGCCATCTTGGATTTTGACAATTGAAGTTTGTTATCACTATTTTTGAGAAAGTGCTGAATGGATCTTTCTGAAATTTCATATGTAGGTTTAACTTGGTGCCTAGTTATGCATATTGCGTTTTGAGACCAATCCGAAAACAACATGGCCGACAGGCAGCCATCTTGGATTTTGACAATTGAAGTTTGTTATCACTATTTCTGAGAAAGTGCTGAATGGATCTTTCTCAAATTTCATATGTAGGTTTCCCTTGGTGCCTAGTTATGCATATTGCGTTTTTAGACCAATCTGATAAACAACATGGCCGACAGGCAGCCATCTTGGTTTATTGGCAATTGAAGTTTGTTATCACTATTTCTGAGATAGTATTTAAGGGATCTTTCTGAAATTTCATATGTAAGTTTCCCTTGGTGCCTAGTTATGCATATTGCGTTTTTAGACCAATCTGAAAACAACATGGCCGACAGGCATCCATCTTGGTTTATTGGCAATTGAAGTTTGTTATCACTATTTCTGAGAAAGTATTTAAGGGATCTTTCTGAAATTTCATATGTAATTTCCCTTGGTGCCTAGTTATGCATATTGCGTTTTTAGACCAATCTGAAAACAACATGGCCGACAGGCAGCCATCTTGGATTTTGACAATTGAAGTTTGTTATCACTATTTCTGAGAAAGTATTTAAGGGATCTTTCTGAAATTTCATATGTAAGTTTCCCTTGGTGCCTAGTTATGCATATTGCATTTTTAGACCAATCTGAAAACAACATGGCCGACAGGCAACCATCTTGGATTTTGACTATTGACGTTTGTTATCGCTATTTCCGAGAAAGTACTGAATGGATTTTTTTGAAATTTCATATGGAGGTCTTTCTCAAATTTCATATGGAGGTTCCCCTTGGTGCCTCGTTATGCTAATTGCATTTTGAGATCAATTGGAAAACAATATGGCTGACAGAGTTATCTCTATTTCTCAAAGTACCGAATGAATCTTTCTCAAATTTCAAATTTCATAAGTAGGTTCCCCTTGGTCCCTTGTATTGCATTTTTGGACCAGTCTGTCCTGAAAACAACCTGGCAAACAAACAGCCATTATCGTTAAATCTCAAATTTCTTATATAGCTAGGATTCCCTTGTTTGAAAAGTACTGGAGGGATGTCTCAATTTGCACAGATTAGTAAAATGAAGGGAAAAGTAGAGAAAAGATCAATCTGACATGGAACCTATGAAGATCATTCAATGGTGGGCGCCAAGATCCCTCTGGGATCTCTTGTGACAATTGAAGTTTGTTATGGCTATTTCTCAGAAAGTACTTAAGAAATCTTTCTCAAATTCCATATATAGGTTCCCCTTGGTGCCTTAATCTTAAATTTTATATATAGGTTTCCCGTGTTTGAAAAGTACTAGAGGTTTCTTCTGAATTTACACAGAATAGTAAGACTTAGAAGAAGAGAAAAGTAGAGAAAAGATCAATCTGACATGGAACCTATGAAGAACATTCAATGGTGGGCGCCAAGATCCCTCTGGGATCTCTTGTTATGTTTCCTCGGGTCACTAGTCAATTCATGCAATACTCAAATGATTGAGCCTATGGCAAGAGGTTGAAAGTACTGTTTAAAATGGTTTTGTTACTTGTCGAACTTTGTGTTTAACAAATAAATAAAATTTGAAAATAAATCACACATTGAAGTTGTTCATTGCTTTGACAATGCCATAAATAAAGTATCGTGATACGTATCGGATCGTAGGTGAGGTATCGTGATACGTATCGGATCGTGCAATCACTGTATCCTCCCAGCCCTACCCATTAGTACCAGGAATGTACCCATTAGTACCAGGAATGTACCCATTAGTACCAGGAATGTACCCATTAGTACCGGGAATGTACCCATTAGTACCAGGAATGTACCCATTAGTACTAGAAATGTACCCATTAGTACCAGGAATGTACCCATTAGTAACGGGAATGTACCCATTAGTACCGGGAATGTACCCAATAGTACCGGGAATGTACCAATTAGTACTAGAAATGTACCCATTAGTTCCGGGAATGTACCCATTAGTACCAGGAATGTACCCATTAGTACCGGGAATGTACCAATTAGTACCAGGAATGTACCCATTAGTACCAGGAATGTACCCATTAGTACCAGGAATGTACCCATTAGTACCGGGAATGTACCAATTAGTACCGGGAATGTACCCATTAGTACCAGGAATGTACCCATTAGTACCGGGAATGTACCCATTAGTACCGGGAATGTACCCATTAGTACCAGGAATGTACCCATTAGTACCGGGAATGTACCCATTAGTACCAGGAATGTACCCATTAGTACCAGGAATGTACCCATTAGTACCGGGAATGTACCCATTAGTACCGGGAATGTACCCATTAGTACCGGGAATGTACCCATTAGTACCAGGAATGTACCCATTAGTACCAGGAATGTACCAATTAGTACCAGGAATGTACCCATTAGTACCGGGAATGTACCCATTAGTACCGGGAATGTACCCATTAGTACCAGGAATGTACCCATTAGTACCAGGAATGTACCAATTAGTACCAGGAATGTACCCATTAGTACAGGAATGTACCCATTAGTACAGGAATGTACCCATTAGTACCAGGAATGTACCCATTAGTACCGGGAATGTACCCATTAGTACTGGGAATGTACCCATTAGTACCGGGAATGTACCCATTAGTACAGGAATGTACCCATTAGTACCAGGAATGTACCAATTAGTACCAGGAATGTACCCATTAGTACCAGGAATGTACCCATTAGTACCGGGAATGTACCCATTAGTACCAGGAATGTACCCATTAGTACAGGAATGTACCCATTAGTACCAGGAATGTACCCATTAGTACCAGGAATGTACCAATTAGTACCAGGAATGTACCCATTAGTACCGGGAATGTACCCATTAGTACCAGGAATGTACCAATTAGTACCAGGAATGTACCCATTAGTACCGGGAATGTACCCATTAGTACCAGGAATGTACCCATTAGTACTAGAAATGTACCCATTAGTACAGGAATGTACCCATTAGTACCAGGAATGTACCCATTAGTACCGGGAATGTACCCATTAGTACCGGGAATGTACCCATTAGTACAGGAATGTACCCATTAGTACCAGGAATGTACCAATTAGTACCAGGAATGTACCCATTAGTACCAGGAATGTACCCATTAGTACCGGGAATGTACCCATTAGTACCAGGAATGTACCCATTAGTACCAGGAATGTACCCATTAGTACCAGGAATGTACCCATTAGTACCGGGAATGTACCCATTAGTACCGGGAATGTACCCATTAGTATCAGGAATGTACCCATTAGTACCGGGAATGTACCCAATAGTACCAGAAATGTACCCATTAGTACTGGAAATGTACCCATTAGTACCGGGAATGTACCCATTAGTACCGGGAATGTACCAATTAGTACCAGGAATGTACCCATTAGTACCGGGAATGTACCTATTAGTACCAGGAATGTACCCATTAGTAACAGGAATGTACCCATTAGTAACGGGAATGTACCCATTAGTACCAGGAATGTACCCATTAGTACCGGGAATGTACCCATTAGTACCGGGAATGTACCCATTAGTACTGGGAATGTACCCAATAGTACCAGAAATGTACCCATTAGTACAGGAATGTACCCATTAGTACAGGAATGTACCCATTAGTACCAGGAATGTACCCATTAGTACCGGGAATGTACCCATTAGTACTGGGAATGTACCCATTAGTACCGGGAATGTACCCATTAGTATCAGGAATGTACCCATTAGTACCGGGAATGTACCCAATAGTACCAGAAATGTACCCATTAGTACCGGAAATGTACCCATTAGTACCGGGAATGTACCCATTAGTACCGGGAATGTACCCATTACTAGGCATTAGTACAGGAATGAATATGTTGTAAAATAGAGATGAAATACATATTATACTGATTGGATGAAAGTGGTATTGTTAAACTTTTACTACAAAATTAATTATTCTTGTCACCAGTGATATACTTTTATGTGCCGTAATATATATTAGCGATTATCTTTTTTAGCAATTTTTGCACTGGATGATATATACTTAATCATAATTGTGCTTATTACACTATATACACTTAATCATGATTTTGCTAATTACACTATATACACTGTTTCTATATGTCATATAATGTAGGTGTGCCAATTCATAACACTTACTTGGTAAAATTAGTTAATGTAAAGATTTAATTGCACCAAAATTATGGTGCATAATATACCATTGTTTTGTTTTCTGTAGATTAAGTGTGATTATGTTAATTGTTTTAGATTGACAATGGTAACCCTCCTTACCTGAAGTGGCTGAGTGACTCGGTGATGGACACTCCTGTCCATCAGACAGATTCGAAAACTGATGATCAACAATAGAAAAGTCCAATGGAGTGGTCGTGATACCACTGGGGCTGCAGACAATTGAAAACAAACGGACTGGATGTTTAAAATCTCCAGAATTGTTAACTTTTGTTTAAGTGGATCAAACAAGACGCTTAGTTTCACAGGATTTCACAAAATCCCTATTTTAACAGGAGTGCGTGAAAACATTTTCTCAAAATGTTTCAATCTATTTGTGTATGTTGGTATGTCCCATTTCTCCAATAGTATCCAATACATGTATTTACATGATACTGTGTGTTCACTGTGAGATATAAACTACACAGCTTGTAGTGAAACATGATTGTATCTTAAAGCATTGTTTTAGTTTAGTAACGCATAAGATAAAATTTACCTGAGAACTGTAATACCAGTTCAGTTTGAAAAAGATATTATGATAGAAACCAGGTCCCAGACTCGGGGCATCATTTGACTCTTGAGTTTAAGCAATTTCAGAAGTCAAGTCACGATTTCTGAGAATTCTAAAGGGTCAAAACATATGTCAAATAGACTCATTCCTTCAAACCCAAGAGTCAGATCTCATTTTGGGGAGTCAAGAACATACTTTTGAGGGTCTACTGGATGCCCTGAGACTAAACCACTACCATTAAGGTTTTACGTTGGAATGTTTTTATAATTTTGGTTGCTGTTAATTTGGAAGGAATATTTTTTTCACACATTACCATATGTGTTAGGTGGGAAAGATTCCAGCCGAGAACAATGTCATCAATGCCTTTTCTGAATTGCATTTCCAGCCACATGTAAGAAACTTCATTCTTAGAATTATTTACATTATACAGAAAAGACATCTCAGTATCGTGTATGGAAATTTGACTGTCTCTAAGGCAGAATGTAGTAATAAATAGGTGGGGTCTATGGCTGGTTTGACTGGAGTTATAGACACATGGTCTGTCTGACGGGTATAGACACATGGTCTCAGATACTGGTTTGACTGGAGTTATAGACACATGGTCTGTCTGACGGGTATAGACACATGGTCTCAGATACTGGTTTGACTGGAGTTATAGACACATGGTCTCAGATACTGGTTTGACTGGAGTTATAGACACTTGGTCTCGGATACTGGTTTGACTGTAGTTATAGACACATGGTCTCGGATACCAGTGTGACTGTAGTTATAGACACATGGTCTCAGATACTGGTTTGACTGGAGTTATAGACACATGGTCTCGGATACCAGTGTGACTGTAGTTATAGACACATGGTCTCAGATACTGGTTTGACTGGAGTTATAGACACATGGTCTCAGATACTGGTTTGACTGGAGTTATAGACACATGGTCTCAGATACTGGTTTGACTGGAGTTATAGACACATGGTCTCAGATACTGGTTTGACTGGAGTTATAGACACATGGTCTCAGATACTGGTTTGACTGTATAGTTACAGACACATGGTCTGGGTTACTGGTTTGACTGTATAGTTACAGACAGGTTAGACACATAGTCTGTCCGACAGGTATAGACACATGGTCTCTAATGCAGGTTTGACTTTAGTCAAAAACACATAGTCTGTCCGACAGGTATAGACACATGGTCTCTAATGCATGTTTGACTAGTTAGACACATAGTCTGTCCGACAGGTATAGACACATGATCTCTAATGCAGATTTGACTGTAGTCACAGACACATGGTCTGTCTGACGGGTATAGACACACAGTCTCTAATGCAGGTTTGACTGTAGTAATAGTCAGGTTTGGTTGTCTACCATCTACCATATAAGTACCCTCAGCCATGACATGTGCATACATATGAAGGAATCTTAATGGAATAAGGCAGTCCTTATTATTTCTAGTTATGATGTAGTCACCTTAATAAACCAAGTTATAGTAATAGCTATACAACAACGTTATAGGAACTTACTGCTATAAATGATGTTACCATACTGTTAGTTGGTATTAAATGGTCTAACCAAGTGATGTGTGCCAGGAATATCGTATTTACTGATGTCAATTTCTGTATTCCATGAAGCTATTTTAAATAGTGTTTGTTGGCTAAAAAATAAACAGTATTGAAGGACCTTTTTGTTTTGTGCAATTTTTACAGCCTATATTTTTGACTGAAGTACATTTTCCATGGTCCCTCTGTCCCCTAAATGTTCCATATCCCAACATATTATGAGTTGAGGCAGATGGGCAAACTATACAAATAATACAAAAAGTGGATCACTAGGAACACAGATGATTTATTTACAGATTATCAAATTATTGTCACCTGATCAGCCTACTATTGGCCACAACATGACCTGTTCAAATCAGGAAAATCATCAGAAAAGAAATTTTCAAGTTTGGATTAAAAAAAATTAAAGTTTAGATAAATGTGACTGGTATAAAATGCTAATGATTACAGGCCTTTTATACCCTTTCATAATTGATTTTGAAATCCATTTATACCATATATTTAATCACTTCTGGATGTCGACCTATACATACGTATATAGAGATATAAATAGAATTATGTTTTCGGGTCTAGATAATAAAATAATGTATTACCACACAGTATATTACTATTGTAATAAAACATAACACAATATTGTAACAAACTCGCACGATAATTAACTCAGGTTTGATTAAGAGGGAATAGACCAAGGTCATACATTTTGCTTCAAATGAAAAAAAAAAATAACAAGACATACCTATAAACCTATGTTTTTTGCGTTATTTTTAACACATTGATAACCTTTGGCTATACATGCACATGCACAATGTCAGGAAACCTTCCATTGGTGAATAATCTACTGTAATTTGGACATTATGGCCACTGCCTTCGACATCCCAAGGTAGTGTACGGCAAGCGATATTTACAGAATTATATGAAGGTGCTTTTAAGGGAAATTTAATCAAATTTCTTACCAAGAAACAATATCGCTACAAAATATTAAAAGGTCACAAAATAAATGACCTGACCATAAGGAGGACAGAATATGTACATACTCTCACAATATAGACAGAATATGTACATACTCTCACAATATAGACAGAATATCTACATACTCTCACAATATAGACAGAATATCTACATACTCTCACAATATGGACAGAATATGTACATACTCTCACAATATAGACAGAATATGTGCATACTCTCACAATATAGACAGAATATCTACATACTCTCACAATATGGACAGAATATGTACATACTCTCACAATATAGACAGAATATCTACATACTCTCACAATATGGACAGAATATGTACATACTCTCACAATATAGACAGAATATGTACATACTCTCACAATATAGACAGAATATGTACACACTCTCACAATATAGACAGAATATGTACATACTCTCACACTATAGACAGAATATGTACATACTCTCACAATATAGACAGAATATGTACATACTCTCACAATATAGACAGAATATGTACACACTCTCACAATATAGACAGAATATGTACACACTCTCACAATATAGACAGAATGTGTACATACTCTCACAATATAGACAGAATATGTACATACTCTCACAATATAGACAGAGTGTGTACATACTCTCACAATATAGACAGAATATGTACATACTCTCACAATATAGACAGAATATGTACATACTCTCACACTATAGACAGAGTGTGTACATACTATCACAATATAAACAGAATATGTACATACTCTCACAATATAGACAGAATATGTACATACTATCACAATATAAACAGAATATGTACATACTCTCACAATATAGACAGAATATCTACATACTCTCACAATATGGACAGAATATGTACACACTCTCACACTATAGACAGAATATATACATGCTCTCACAATATGGACAGTATATGTACATACTCTCACAATATAGACAGAATATGTACATACTATCACAATATAGACAGAATATGTACATACTCTCACAATATAGACAGAATATGTACATACTCTCACAATATGGACAGAATATGTACATACTCTCACAATAGAGACAGAATATATACATACTCTCACAATATGGACAGAATATGTACATACTCTCACAATATAGACAGAATATGTACATACTCTCACAATATAGACAGAATATGTACACACTCTCACAATATAGACAGAATATGTACATACTCTCACAATATAGACAGAATATGTACATACTCACAATATAGACAGAATATGTACATACTCTCACAATATAGACAGAATATGTACATACTCTCACAATATAGACAGAATATGTACATACTCTCACAATATAGACAGAATATGTACATACTCTCACAATATAGACAGAATATGTACACACTCTCACACTATAGACAGAATATTTACATACTCTCACAATATAGACAGAATATGTACATACTCTCACAATATAGACAGAATATGTACACACTCTCACAATATAGACAGAATATGTACACACTCTCACAATATAGACAGAATATGTACATACTCACTATAGACAGAATATGTACATACTCTCACAATATAGACAGAATGTGTACACACTCATAATATAGACAGAATATGTACATACTCTCACACTATAGACAGATTATGTACATACTCTCACAATGTAGACAGAATATGTACATACTCTCACAATATAGACAGAATATGTACATACTCTCACAATATAGACAGAATATGTACACACTCTCACAATGTAGACAGAATATGTACATACTCTCACAATATAGACAGAATACTGTTTGACAATTCAGCAAAGAACCTAACAGGATACAAATTACATGTAGCCAAGTAGCGAAGCGTATTATAAATTGTATTGTAGGTCGGTTTACCTTACAATAGAAAGGCGTTGAAGGTTTGGAACATACTATAAATTTACGCTGGAGTTATTTTCTGCTGCTATACGTTGATGTCCGTACCATGAAGTTCGATATTGTACCAATGTAAACCATATGATCTTGGTTGCATACGTCACACACGGACTTAGTAGTATACCACCACCTGGCACTACCAAGTTATGAAGCCATGAACTGAAACACCTTGACGGCACTTTTGTCTCCTTGAGTGACTACAAGCCTCTCGTCTGTGGGGTCATAAGCGATAGCCCGCGGGTAGGAGATCTTATCCCGGGCCACAAGGGTCTTCAATCTGTCCCCGTCTGGAGACACCATCTGGACGCTCTTAGCGTGATTTCGACATACGTAAAGGTTTCCCGCTTGATCGACGTCAATACCCGCGGCGTGGCTCACCTCCAGACACGAGTAATGAAAGGAGTACTGTTTTGCCTCCGCCAGTGTGGTTATGGAGCCACGCCTCTCGTCCGTGATGTAAACCATGGTCCCCGACGAGTTCGAAGTGACGTAGATAGGCCGAGAGAAGAGCGGCCTTCCGTTGTCGTCATGTGATATTGCAGCCATCTCTTTCCCATCCGAATCAATGATCTTCAGTGCGGGTGGGTCTCCGTCATAACAAAGCGTGAAGAATTTGCCCCTGGCGAACGTAATGCCATAACATCTCTCCTCCGTCGAGAAGTAATCTGTCTGCGTTATTTCGTCATCCACAGCCAGCAGCATGATGGCATATTCCTCAGGAAGTGTCACAGCTATTTCATTACCACTTACCAAAGTGACATCCCATGGTTTAGAGGACAGAGGAAATGTGTGCTGAACGCGGTAGCTCTTGTTGTAGATCTTCAGTTTCTTGTTCTGCCTATCCACCAATGCGAGTTTGCCGTCACCAAGGAAGGCTGCCCCTGTATGCCAACACTCTGCCGTATCGTCCTCTTGCTTTGCCTCAAACGTCCTTAATAGCTCGATTCTTCGTCCACGGAGGGAGAGAGTAGACTTGTTCATTTTGGACTGCTCGACGCGATCAAACGTAACGATGTTCGGGAATGGTGGTAACTTTGATGGGACGTGTTTCACACTGATTTTACCGAGTTGTTTGACAGTACGCCTCATGTTGTCAATGGTGTGGTCCTTCTCGAAGTCGTAGTCACAGTCTTGTAGTCTAGTTCTCAACTTCCCCATGTCCTCCTCATACCAGAAGCATTCCTTTCGGATCATCTCTAAAGTGTTCATCAATCTAGAATCGCTACCATGCTCCTCGGCCATCTTCAATAGGATCTGTGCATTGGTCACAGCCTCTTTCATTGAATTACATTTCTTTATTTCCTTTTGAATCTGTGCTGTTTCGTCTCCGTGTATTTGATTGAGTTCCCGTTTTGCCGACTTCTCCATGTTATCTAACATATTTATTATCTCAATACGGATAGTTGCGAAGTCTTCCGTCAAACTTTTCTTCGTATCCTCTAATTTCTTGGTGTGATTGTTTCGATCCGCCATGGTTCGGTCGATATGTTTGATGTACTGCTCCAGTGAGTCGGAGAGAAATGCTGGCTCACGTTCTGTCCTGATCTTCCTGGCTGCCTCATCGACTGGTATAACCTTTTCACATCTCCTGTGTTCCTCCGCTACACAATTCGGACAACAAAGTTCCCTTTCAAACAAACAATACATATCTAACGTCTTTCCTGCGTGTTTCCTGCACGGTTCCTGGTATTCTTTCAATAGATCCATTTGCTTCATATAATCGGCACGTGACAACACTGTATGCTCCATGGAAACACGCATCCCTTTGTGGACTTTTGCGCAGTTGTCACACAGACCGTCCCGGCATTCCTTACACCAAGAAGTGATCGTGGACTCTTCGCCATTTCTATTACACGGACCACATGACTTGTCTCCTCTTTTCAATTTCTCAATATCCAACAGATCCAACAGAAACTTGTTCACTGGAAATTCGTTCACCCACTGATTGGGTGGAAGTTTGTTGAATTTTTCGTGCGTGATAACCTTTTCGCAGAGAGGACAGTTGAACTCTTTCGTGTTGGAGGCTGATCGATTGGTGATTTCCCCTTTAGACACAGAACTGAGAATGTGTTTTGACAGACAGTTGTCACAGTAAGAGTGGAGACAAGGCAGACTCCTGGGTTTCTTGAACCAGTTAGAACAGAGACCGCACACGAGGAATTTCTCTCCCGTCTGAGGATCGTTCTTTGCCATATTTCTTGTCTGGGAACAAACAGAAGAACAATCAATTAGGAGTATTGTAGTGGCATGGTTTTTTGTTTTTGTTTTTTGTTGTTTTTGTTTTTGTTTTTTTTTGTGATCAATGGATTTTTAACATGGAATATATTCTTTATAATTATTTTAGATTGCCCTGCCATGTTAAATTGTAGTAATATTATTAGTTAACTGGAGATATTCATAAGAAACTTATCTTCGAATGATTGTTGATAGTTATCATTTCGATTATATTACGTGAATATTTCAACGTTCAAATCGCTACCAAAATTGCATGTGACGGAGACTTACCTTTCAACAGTAATCCCGATATTCTACAGAACTCCTGAAAATGATTAGCACGTCACAGTATCATTAGTCGGACAGTCCACAGACACAGACTAACCGGACTTTCTCTGTGACAGTGTGTATTATTTGCGTGTGGAATTTAACATGAACCTTCTCGTCTGCTGATGACGGCTATCCTAGCGGTGGAACAAACACTGTGATGTATACTTAGTTTCCTGCTAAACAAAAATTCTCAATAGGAATTTAACGCTATAGAAATAGATGTCTGACAGTGGAACAAGTCCTTTCTGATGTAAAACCACATACATACAACACCGGTCCGTGTTTTCAATTTAGACGGAGAAATAATTTCTTTCGGATGTAAAGGTTTTGTTGAATTGCCTTTTAATATAATAAAACGGCAAAGTGAATGAGGTAAGGTAATGATTGCCTATCAGTCCATGGGACGAAGCTATTGAAAACGACAGGTATATTGACGGGAGTATTCATTGTCAGGCGATATAAGCACAGGTAAGTTAACAATCACACAGGTGTGAAATTGAGACTGATAAGTTTACTACGTTTAATTTCATTATTAGAAATAAGATTTATGAGTAGTAGACTCTAGGTAATATTCCGTAATACATATAGGGTACTAGGGCTGCCCCTCTTCCATCCTAGATAGATAGTACACGGACCGTTGTAAGGGAGATGTTAGAAGGGAGACTTGTTATACCACCCTGGAGTAAGGTCGCTGATACCACCATGACAGAGGACATTAAGATACCTGTTATATTTAATACCATGATGCTATAATCTGGCACTCCCACGATATACGGTATTTACCACAGTACTAACTTCTGACAGGAAACCTCGACATCGTCCATTGTCGTAGACCAGTGTATGACGGAAATACAATAATGTACATTTATGATAATCATCATGTCTCTAATATTGTTTAGTTTTGGCCCGTAGTATGTATAAGCTATTCATTAGGTGTTTCTTTATATAAAAAGTAAAAAATGTAAGTGCGTGTTGATATATTTTTAATGAATTCTGTATAGTAAACAACATGTAAACTATATAGTAAGTTTATTCGTGTATTTATTCTGTCGATTTCTTTTTCAGCAGCTGTCTACAATTGATATATAGAATTTTATTGGTCAATTTTAAAAGCTTGCTCAACAAAACACTGACAGCCGGTCATGCCCCCTGACCATGAATCCGAATAGGGTTTATTTATCAGCCAAAGCACTCAAAATGATCGCATTGTATATTGTATACTTTCAAAATAAACTAGCAAAACAGGAAATCAAGTGATTTTTTTTCGCGGTTTCACCAGGATACATATGTATTAATTAGTATGTAGACAACAACAAAAATTAAACATTTCCAATAATGTTCTTCAATTCAATTGGTTGTAGCTTTCCTTTTGTGTCACTTCCTGGTAATATGAGGACGAATGTCTAGGGGGACAGCAACAACCAGGGTTATACGAGGACGGGTGTCTAGAGGGACAGCAACAGCCATGGTCATATGAGGACGGGTGTCTAGAGGGACAGCAACAGCCAGGGTCATATGAGGACGGGTGTCTAGAGGGACAGCAACAACCAGGGTTATATGAGGACGGGTGTCTAGGGGACAGCAACAGCCAGGGTCATATGAGGACTGGTGTCTAGGGGACAGCAACAGCAGGGTTATATGAGGACGGGTGTCTAGGGGGACAGCAACAACCAGGGTCATATGAGGACGGGTGTCTAGGGATACGCCAACATTAAGGGTTATATGAGTACGGGTGTCTAGGGGACAGCAACAGCCAGGGTCATATGAGGATGGGTGTTTAGGACACACCAACAGCAATGGTCATCATAAGGATGGGTGTCAAGAACACAATAACAACCAGGGTCATCATAAGGATGGGTGTTTAGGACACACCAACAACCAGGGTCATATGAGGACGGGTGTCAAGGACACAATAACAACCAGGGTCATATGAGGACGGTTGTGTAGGAGACACTTACAGAATAGATAAGAAGAAAGAGCAAATAGCAAATGCAGTATAAATATTTTATCTGTTATAATGGGGCAGCGGATGAGGGTCTTGTCTCTTCGTCGTCCCTAAAGTACAATGTAGGGGATTATATAAGACATACAGGACATTTCGGTCACCTCGTACGATCGACATACAGTACGATACAGCAGTCATTATAACAGTGCTTTCTCCAATGTAACGCTGAACAGAAGACATAGGAGAAACCATACCCGACCCTGGAGGAAGTCTTACGACAAACTGTAAGATAATTCACGGAATTATATACTAGTACAACCTCCGGAACATTTTAGGAATATTCTGTTGAGATTTCTTAGTAATGGATTGAACGGTTATACGTGAAATCAATCACTTAGAGACGAATTAATTTTGTACTAATATCATTCGTATGAGAGGCAAAGCGGAAATTGTACAATATATAATATACTGGTGTCTTATAGCGTTCATATAGAAAATGGAATAAATGCAAAGTTCGTTATTTTTTTTAATATTTCTTCAATAATGTAGTGGAATATGATCTAAAACATGCGACATTGATGCCTAAGGCGGTAGATTGGTTAACAGAGTGCGGCCATACCAACTTAATGTAGTAATTCTATAATCCGGTTTAGCGAAGAGTATGAAAGGCTCTCGTTTAAAAGGAGTTTCCTCCCTTCCCATACATAAATTTTAAGATAAAACATATTTCACCTCTCCATGTAATATTAAAGTCACTAAGTACCCAATCTAATCAACCTCATTGCTGCCAAGCTCTATCTGCGTATATAAATAAAAACTCCAACACATTATGTATGACAGGGAAATGGTACACTTTTTTTTTGAAGTGGCCTTCATGATTTGTTTTGTATGAACAAATACAATGTAAGTACCTATATAATATCAGAATACCATAGAAATATATAATGTAAACAACACAGGTGAGTGACAAAGTCAGCTAAATTGACAACAAATGTCATGACCCAACCATGCAAGAATGAAAAATTATCCTTAACAAGAAATATCTTTAAATAAAATTGCTAGTGAAATAAATTAACGAACTAATTAATAAATGCGCAGTTTCAGCACGGATAACAAAATTATATCAGTTTGAATCAGTTTTGGTGATAATAAGACTGCATTTGAATCAGGAATATGATTTTATTAATGTGTCATTTGAATAGATACATCCAATTATTCAGCTTGCATTCAATCTTAATTTTGTTTCGTCTTTAACTGCATATCTGCATTTTGCGTTTACCGCTACATTGACCAATCACATACTTCATCTTGACCATTAACGCCACCATTCGCGTCATATCCGGGGTCAAAAAAAATTATACGGCTATGCCGAAAAAAAAGACGAAGTTCAGGCGTACAGGATTGTAGCGTTAAAGAGGAGTTCCCTCCCTTCCCGTGCATATGTAGAAATCTACTCGGAAAATCTTCATGAAAATTATCACATAAATAAAAAAGATAATTTATCAAAGTAACAAATAATATTTTTTCATGTCTTCTTCGGATATAGGGGCCATCGCATCAATAACATATTTTAATATTTTGACTTAATTTTCCCTGGTTAAGAATTACATTCCCACATCCTTTTATTGTAGTTAAAGACTTACAAGTACATCTTGCTCTCATGTAAGTATTGTAAAATAAAGCTACTAAAATGTTTATACTATCAAATAACTTATATTGACAAAAATGTACTGGTAAAGGTAGCAATTAATACCTTCAACAAAGTAACACAACATAAATATCTGAATTTGCAGGTGAACTTATTCCATTAGTCTTGTCTTCAATAATAAATGGACTTAATAACGGAACAGAAAAGAGAATAAACGAAATTGATCTACGGACTGTATGACCTATAGACTAGTATACCAAAACCTGTGTGTGATGACGAGATAACCAGGGCAAGAGAATGTCCACCAATATCAAATATCAAATTAGAATTAGTGGTAATCTGGTCAATATAAACAGGTTTCAGTATAAAAGTCCATAGCTAATGCATTCCTTATATCAATCTTGAGATCAATTTCTTAGCGAGCAGTTTTACGAACGTACATTAATTTTATTCTGTTTTTTTTTTTTTTTTTTTTTTAGTTAATTAATTTATTTTTGAAAGACTTACAGAATATTTCACCTGCACAGTCACATATATGTTGCGTTAAAAAACTATGTTAATAGTTATAACCTACAAATTGAGATATTCATATTACGATTGGTACTTGTAAGTATTTGATTGACAATAAAAACGTCATGTATTTTTTTATGAAGAAGACAATGAAGTCAACGTAAAGAATTATGCTGTTTATGTGATGACCTCTATAAAGTTCGGTAAATTCCTCATGGACAGTCAGTTTAACTGGTGTTTCTGTACAAAATCTGTCGATGTTATTGTACATTACCAGAACGTTCCTTTAGTCTGACAGCGGCCGGTTACTAGGCTTTCGACAGCCTGATCAATATATCGGCCATTACCTTGATTAATTCAGTTTCCGGTTCTTCAAATTTAATTACACATATAAACAGCAGCTTTCTTCGCGATATTCGATCGGTTGTCAATATTGGGGAATCAATCGCGATATAATTGTTAACGTGGCCGCACTAGAAACCAGGTTACCATTCCAATGGAATATGATTGTTAACGTGACCGCACTCGAAACCAGGTTACCATTCCAATGGAATATGATTGTTAACGTGACCGCGTTAGACAGGTTACCATTCTTATCGACTATGATTGTTAACGTGACCGCACTAGAAACCAGGTTACCGTTCTTATCGACTATGATTGTTAATGTGACCGCACTAGAAACCAGGTTACCATTCCAATGGAATATGATTGTTAACGTGACCGCACTAAAAACCAGGTTACCATTCTTATCGACTATGATTGTTAACGTGACCGCACTAGAAACCAGGTTACCATTCCAATGGAATAAGATTGTTAACGTGACCGCACTAGAAACCAGGTTACCATTCTTATCGACTATGATTGTTAACGTGACCGCACTAGAAACCAGGTTACCATTCCAATGGAATAAGATTGTTAACGTGACCGCGTTAGACAGGTTACCATTCTTATCGACTATGATTGTTAACGTGACCGCACTAGAAACCAGGTTACCGTTCTTATCGACTATGATTGTTAATGTGACCGCACTAGAAACCAGGTTACCATTCCAATGGAATATGATTGTTAACGTGACCGCACTAAAAACCAGGTTACCATTCTTATCGACTATGATTGTTAACGTGACCGCACTAGAAACCAGGTTACCATTCCAATGGAATATGATTGTTAACGTGACCGCACTAGAAACCAGGTTACCGTTCTTATCGACTATGATTGTTAACGTGACCGCACTAGAAACCAGGTTACCGTTCTTATCGACTATGATTGTTAATGTGACCGCACTAGAAACCAGGTTACCATTCCAATGGAATATGATTGTTAACGTGACCGCACTAGAAACCAGGTTACCGTTCTTATCGACTATGATTGTTAACGTCCTGCATGGCATCAACTATCTGCTCCTCAGCTACGCTCAACGCAGCTGGGGGAGGCCCTCCTCCAGTCTTCTGTCGCACCAGGCGATGGTTTGTGAATTTCTCTTTCGCACTGCGAGACATGTTCCGCCAGCGGTTCCTAACTTCATCTTCTGACCTGCAGGCTACCCCCAGGGCATTCACTTCTTCTGTTAAACATTTCCAGAAGTCCTGCTTCATGGTATTAGAAAGATCATTAGAGTGCCTGCCTCTGATGGTGTCCAGCATCTCTGTAGCCCTGCTACTAATCAAGTTGCTCTCAGAGCTTGTAAAATTTGGTTTTCTTTCCCTCTGCTTTGCAGCCATCTTGGTATCTTCAGCCACAGAATCCAAGTGGATTGTGGGAAAAAGTGCGAAACTACCTGTCGCTAGTGTTAACTTTTCTTGTTAAGTGATTAACATTTTGCGTTAGTTAACGACAGCGTTAAATATGTTTGAACAACAACATTTAACACAGTCGTTAACTAACGCAGATTAAGAAGCTAACGACTCGTTAAAGTTAACGATGTCGTTAGCTTAACGATAGTTTTGAACAACCGGGCCCAGGTTACCATTCCAATGGAATATGATTGTTAACGTGACCGCGTTAGAAACCAGGTTACCGTTCTTATCGACTATGATTGTTAACGTGACCGCACTAGACAGGTTACCATTCTTATAGACTATGATTGTTAACGTGACCGCACTAGAAACCAGGTTACCATTCCAATGGAATATGATTGTTAACGTGACCGCACTAGAAACCAAGTTACCATTCTTATCGACTATGATTGTTAACGTGACCGCACTAGAAACCAGGTTACCATTCCAATGGAATATTATTGTTAACGTGACCGCACTAGAAACCAGGCTACCATTCTTATCGACTATGATTGTTAACTTGACCGCACTAGAAACCAGGTTACCATTCCAATGGAATATGATTGTTAACGTGACCGCACTAGAAACCAGGTTACCATTCCAATGGAATATGATTGTTAACGTGACCGCACTAGAAACCAAGTTACCATTCTTATTGAATGGGTATTATTTTCGTTCTGAGATATTTTGATGTGTGAAAGAGATAAACTGATCCTTTTGGGATCTTCGCGCGGTATATCAATCGATCGAGTTGCTGCTTGCTACTAAAACTTGCTCAAGATAAATAAATACATGTATGTAATATTTCATACTTTTCCATGAAATCAAAATAATTGGCTGTGTAATAAGTTGTCTTAGGAATAATACACAGAGACTTGACATAAACGCATTGACCACATAGGACGCAGTTACGTTACCGAGAATAGTTCACCGAACAAGCTAAGAGAACACACGATCACCTAAAGCACAATTTAAGAAGTCTTTGAAGGGTTTTATGATTTCAGAATAATTAACAAACCGTAGTTATTGTAAGGGTTTCCCATTAATAGCCGATGGCCGAAAAAGACCGGAAATTCCCGAAAACAAGACTGAAAATCACGTGTATGGTGCTTTTGTTACAACAATTAAGTATGATATAGAATAAATTGTTTTCTCATGTAAGCTTGTCTCTATTAGTATGAAAATATGGTTTAAGGCTAAACACAGATAAAACGTATTATTATTCAAAATCGATGAACACTGAAACTCGACAATTTTCTCGCTAATGAGCAGGTACTGAATCTACCCAGTGAGGCGAAGGCTGGCACTGTATGTCTTCTTGCGAGTCTGCCCGGGGCAACATTCAAATCTCGTGGAGAACCTGGTGTGCAGAACCAAGCATCTCTGCGTGCAACGTTCTTTGGAGCGAAAAGGCATGTGACACTTTCCCGCCATACTTAGCCGCAAGGAGCAGGTGGGATAATTCACAAATGTACGTTTTTAAGAGTACTTCGTGGCTCTGTAAAGAACTAGACACCATCAATTTTATGTGTTTGGTAAGATGCTATTAAATGTCACCTTATACCAGATAAAATATACACCTGATGCATTTTGACATTTCGTTCAAATTCCATTAGTATGAATGTTACACAGTGCGAAGCTGACTTGCTATTATTGAACCATTGAATATAGTGTCACTTGTCTACCATGACTGTTGTCTACCATGACTGATGTCTACCATGACTGTTGTCTACCGTGACTGTTGTTACCGTGACTGTTGTCTACCATGACTGATGTCTACCGTGACTGTTGTCACCATGACTGATGTCTACCATGACTGTTGTCTACCGTGACTGTTGTCACCGTGACTGTTGTCTACCATGACTGATGTCTACCATGACTGTTGTCTACCGTGACTGTTGTCTACCGTGACTCTTGTCTACCATGACTGATGTCTACCGTGACTGTTGTCTACCGTGACTGTTGTCTACCGTGACTGTTGTCTACCATGACTGTTGTCTACCGTGACTGATGTCTACCGTGACTGATGTCTACCATGACTGATGTCTACCGTGACTGTTGTCTACCATGACTGTTGTCTACCATGACTGATGTCTACCGTGACTGATGTCTACCATGGCTGTTGTCTACCGCGACTGTTGTCTACCATGACTGTTGTCTACCCTAACTGATGTCTACCATGACTGTTGTCTACCGTGACTGTTGTCTACCGTGACTGATGTCTACCGTGACTGTTGTCTACCGTGACTGTTGTCTACCGTGACTGTTGTCTACCGTGACTGTTGTCTACCATGACTGATGTCTACCATGACTGATGTCTACCGTGACTGATGTCTACCGTGACTGTTGTCTACCGTGACTGTTGTCTACCATGACTGATGTCTACCATGACTGATGTCTACCATGACTGTAACCACGTGTATGTGGTACAATATCATCAGGATATCTGGTGGATATACAGTTATTAACCCAAATATTGTGATATTGATGATGCAAAGCAGATATTAAAGTCATGATTTAACGATTTATAACCGATCTAATCAATGGGGGTAATACTGGGATTGTTGTTGTTGTGTGTGTGTGTGTGATTTTTCCAAATACATTCAAAATAAATTGCATATTCCATATATCGCTTTGAGAATTGCACCTAACACAAGATTGGAAAAATTGTAGACATGTTGTAAAACTTGTGCTCAATCCCTTTGTTTTCTGAGGAAATACATTTGAGTTGTAATCCGCAGTGTCTAATGTATCCTGTATCATACCCGGTTTGTCACGTAACCCTGGCATGAGTGTCGTGACACCAACACCACACTGAACCTTCCTTAAATAGCGGCCTGGGATAGTAGTTCGAGACAGAACTCGGATTTTCAGAGGCGTTGTGGATCGACACAGGTACTTGATGGCACTTAATTAAGAAGAAAGTCATGCATGTTATGCCAGACTTGTCCACTACACTCTTTCTGAAATAATTATAATAAAGAAACTTTAGGTTTCACCTGAGCAGTCATGTGTTTTTAAATGACAGAACTGTTGTATTATCTTCTTTTACTTACCTTTCCCATGACAATTCGTCAACTGTTAAAAAGTACATTATTCTGTTATTATTAACTTTATGAGGTAGCTAACAGACTTGCATGTTAGCCGTAAATTAAATAATATAGTACTTAATGACAACATAGGTACAACAAAGGAAACGCTTTACACTTGGAAATAATGGTTGTTTCAACATATATATAGATGTGTAATATTTCCTGTGACAAAGCGGCTATGATAGTGTCTCTGTTTACATTACTAACGGTGTTGTGGTTATAATCAATTTACCTGAGTGTAATGTAAAACAAACTAAATCGGTCAGTTTTAATATTGTAAAACTAATGGTCCACATGTACTTACACTCTAACAACAAATGGTATCTACTGACCTGTACATATATATTTATAATTATCTACGTGTATAACAACAAATGGTATCTACTGACCTGTACATATATATTTATAACTATCTACGTGTATAACAACACATGGTATCTACTGACCTGTACATATTTAATTATAATTATCTACGTGTATAACAACAAATGGTATCTACTGACCTGTACATATATAATTATAATTATCTACGTGTATAACAACACATGGTATCTACTGACCTGTACATATATATTTATAACTATCTACGTGTATAACAACAAATGGTATCTACTGACCTGTACATATATAATTATAACTATCTACGTGTATAACAACACACGGTATCTACTGACCTGTACATATATATTTATAACTATCTACGTGTATAACAACAAATGGTATCTACTGACCTGTACATATGTATTTATAATTATCTACGTGTATAACAACACATGGTATCTACTGACCTGTACATATATAATTATAACTATCTACGTGTATAACAACACATGGTATCTACTGACCTGTACATATATATTTATAATTATCTACGTGTATAACAACACATGGTATCTACTGACCTGTACATATATATTTATAATTATCTACGTGTATAACAACAAATGGTATCTACTGACCTGTACGTATATAATTGTAATTATCTACGTGTATAACAACACATGGGACTGTACAATTTATCACATCTACATGATAACACAGACAAAATTTCCCTTATATTTAGAATGGTAATGCAATATTCTTCCTCCTTTTCACTTATACACTATAAATTTTTGTACCATACACTGTAATTTCCCGTGTCATCATATTATACACTGTCATTATTGTACTGTCATTAATGACAATAACAATAATAATAATAGTTAATGTATTATTAACTGTCATTATTGTATTATACACTGTCGTTATTGTATTATATACTGTCGTTATTGTATTATACACTGTCGGTATTCTATTATACATTGTCATTATTGTATTATACATTGTCATTATTGTATTATACATTGTCATTATTGTATTATACACTGTCATTATTGTATTATACACTGTCATTATTGTATTATATACTGTCATTATTGGATTATACACTGTCATTATTGTATTATACACTGTCATTATTGTATTATACACTGTCATTATTGTATTATACACTGTCATTATTGTATCATACATTGTCATTATTATATCACGTTTAGTTTTATACACTTTTTAATGTTTTAACAGAAATTTTGTTTATTACGTCATTTGTATTTTTCATTCGTTATTGTTTATCCCTGTGTTTTTTGTATTTACACTGCTTTGTAAAACACTGTCATTTTTGTATTATCCACGGTCTTATTGATTACCCTGTCTTATTTTTTATACGGTCATTAGGTATTATTCACTGCTTATTGTATTATACCGGCTTATGTATTATACAGTCTTTTTTTATTTTTTTTTATTTAAAAACACGCTTTTTATTATTTACACGTCTTATTGTATTAACACTGCGTTATGTATTATCACTGTCTTATGATTTACCTGTCTTTTTGTTATACATGTCTTATTTTTTAACACTGTCTTATTGTATTTTTAAACTGTCTTATTGTATATAACTGTCTTATTGTTTATCACGTCATTTTGATTATACCTGCTTATTATTATACAGCTTATTTATTTAAATTCTTATTGTATTTTCACTGTCATTATTGTATAAATTCAATTTAAAATTACCTTCTTTTTTGTATTATACCGTCTTATTTATTAACACTGTCATGTTTTTCCCCTGTCTTAGTATTATCACTTTTTCCATTACCCTTTTTTTTTTTTTTTTTTTTTTTTGTTTTATCCCTGTCTTTTTGGAAAAACCTCATTTTTTTACACTGTCATTTTTGATATAATGTTTTATATTTCCCTGCTTTATGATAAAATGTCATTATTGTTTTATACACTGTCTTTTGTATTTACGTCTTTTGTATTAACACTTTTAGGGTTTATACACTGTCTTTTTTTTATTATAAATGTCTATTGTATTATCTTTCATTGATATAAACTGTCATTATTGTATATAACTGTCTTTTATTGTATTATACATTCTTTTTGTTTTTACACGCGTTATTTTATTATACACGGGGTTTTTTATTTCCTGATTATTAATTGTTTTTTTTATACATGTTTATTGTTTAACCGGGCTTTATTATTTATAACTGTCTTTATTGTATATACACGTCTTATTGTATTTTAAACTGTTTTTTGTATTAACCTGTCTTTTATTTTCACTTCTTATTGTATTATACACGTCATTTTTTATAAAAATGTTTATTTATTAACACTGTTTATGTTAAACTTCATTTTTATTAAAACAGTCTTTTGTATTTAATGTCATTATTGTATTATACACTGTCGTTATTGTATTATCAGGGCTTTATTTGTTTTAATACATTTTTTTTTTTTTTTTTTTTTTTTTTGTTTTTGTTTTGTTTTTTTTTTTTTTGGGGGTCTTATTGTTTTATACATGTATTACTTTTTAAATACTTCTTTTTGATTAACACTGTCATTATTGATTACCTGTTTATTGCTTTTAACCTGAAAAAATGAAATTTACACTGTCATTAGAAACACGCTTATTGATATACATTCATTATTTTTTAAAAACATGCATTATTGCTTTTATACACGTCATTACTGTTTTACCTTCATTATTGTTATACACTGTCATTATTGTATTATACACTGTCGTTATTGTATTATACACTGTCATTATTGTATTATACACTGTCATTATTGTATTATACACTGTCGTTATTGTATTATACACTGTCATTATTGTATTATACACTGTCGTTATTGTATTATACACTGTCATTATTGTATTATACACTGTCATTATTGTATTATACACTGTCGTTATTGTATTATACACTGTCATTATTGTATTATACACTGTCATTATTAGTATTATACACTGTCATTATTGTATTATACACTGTCATTATTGTATTATACACTGTCATTATTGTATTATACACTGTCATTATTGTATTATACACTGTCATTATTGTATTATACACTGTCATTATTGTATTATACACTGTCATTATTGTATTATACACTGTCATTATTGTATTATACACTGTCATTATTGTATTATACACTGTCATTATTGTATTATACACATACCGTCATTTTTGTATTATACACTGTGGGTATTGTTTTATACACGTCTTTATCATTACCGTCTATTTGTATTATAACTTTATTGTATTTCCTGTCATTTTTGTTTAACACTTCTTATTGTATTATTAACTGTCATTATTGTATTATACACTGTCATTATTGTATTATACGCTGTCATTATTGTATTATACACTGTCATTATTTATTATACACTGTCGTTATTGTATTATACACTGTCATTATTGTATTATACACTGTCGTTATTGTATTATACACTGTCATTATTGTATTATACACTGTCTTTTGATTATACCTGTCTTTTATTGTTTATACACGGCTTTATTGTAGTATACACGTCATTATTTATTATCACGTCTTATATATTATACAGTGTCATTATTTATTAACACATCATTATTTTTTAAACACTGCATTATTTTAATAAAAAGGGGCTTTAGTTTCACCTGTCAATTGTATAACACTTCTTATTGATTATACACTGTGTTATACCACTGTCGGTATTGTATTATACACTGTCGGTAAATTGTATATACACTGTCATTATTGCATTTACACTTCATTATTTGTCTTATACACTGTATATTGTATATACACTGTCATTATTGATATACACTGTCATTATTGTATTATTACACTGTCATTATTGTATTATACACGTAGTATTGTATTATCACTGTCATTATTGTATTATACACTGTCATTACTTGTATTTTATACAGCTGTCATATTGTATTCTACACTGTATTTATATATTATACAGCTGTTCAGTTATTGTATTATACACTGTCATTATTGTATTATACACTGTCATTATTGTATTATACACTGTCATTATAGTATTACACACTGTCATTATTGTATTATACACTGTCGTTATTGTATTATACACTGTCATTATTGTATTATACACTGTCATTATTGTATTATTAACTGTCATTATAGTATTATACACTGTCATTATTGTATTATACACTGTCATTATTGTATTATACACTGTCATTATTGTATTATACACTGTCATTATTGTATTATACACTGTCATTATTGTATTATACACTGTCATTATTGTATTATACACTGTCATTATTGTATTATACACTGTCATTATTGTATTATACACTGTCATTATTGTATTATACACTGTCATTATTGTATTATACACTGTCATTATTGTATTATACACTGTCATTATTGTATTATACACTGTCATTATTGTATTATACACTGTCATTATTGTATTATACACTGTCATTATTGTATTATACACTGTCATTATTGTATTATACACTGTCATTATTGTATTATACACTGTCATTATTGTATTATACACTGTCATTATTGTATTATACACTGTCATTATTGTATTATACACTGTCATTATTGTATTATACACTGTCATTATTGTATTATACACTGTCATTATTGTATTATACACTGTCATTATTGTATTATACACTGTCATTATTGTATTATACACTGTCATTATTAGTATTATACACTGTCATTATTGTATTATACACTGCCATTATTGTATCATACAGTGTCATTATTATATTATACACTGTCATTATTGTATGATACACTGTCGTTATTGTATTAAACACTGTCGTTATTGTATTATACATTGTCATTATTGTATTATACACTGTCATTATTGTATTATACACTGTCATTATTGTATTATACACTGCCATTATTGTATTATACACTGTCATTATTGTATTATACAGTGTCATTATTATATTATACACTGTCATTATTGTATTATACACTGTCATTATTGTATTATACACTGTCATTATTGTATTATACACTGTCATTATTGTATTATACACTGTCATTATTGTATTATACACTGTCATTATTGTATTATACAGTATCATTATTGTATTATACACTGTCATTATTGTATTATACACTGTCATTATTGTATTATACACTGTCGTTATTGTATTATACACTGTCATTATTGTATTATAACACTGTCATTATGTATATATTACACTGTCATTATTGTATTATACACTGTCGTTATTGTATTATACACTGTCGTTATTGTATTATACACTGTCATTATTGTATTATACACTGTCGTTATTGTATTATACACTGTCATTATTGTATTATACACTGTCATTATTGTATTATACACTGTCATTATTGTATTATACACTGTCGTTATTGTATTATACGCTGTCATTATTGTATTATAAACTGTCATAAATTGTATTATACCTGTCAGTTATTGTATTATACACTGTCATTTAGGTATTATTACCTGGTCAGTTAAAATTGTATTATATCACTGTCATTATTGTATTTACACTGTCATTATTGTATTATACACTGTCATTATTGTAATTATACACTGTCATTATTGTAGTTTACACTGTCATTATTGTATTATAAACTGTCGTTATTGTACTGTCTTATTGTATTATACACTGTCATTAGTGGATTATACACTGTCATTATTGTATTATACACTGTCGTATTGTATTATACACTGTCATTATTTATTATACACTGTCATTATATATTATACACTGTCAGTTATTGTATTATACAATGTCATTATTGTATTATACATTGTCATTATTGTATTATACACTGTCATTATTGTATTATACACTGTCCTTGTTGTATTATACACTGTCATTATTGTATTATACACTGTCGTTATTGTATTATACACTGTCATTATTGTATTATACACTGTCATTATTGTATTATACACTGTCATTATTGTATTATACGCTGTCATTATTGTTATTATACCTGTCATATTGTATTATACACTGTCATTATTGTATTATACACTTGTCATTATTGTATTACACTGTCGTTATTGTATTATACACTGTCATTATTGTATTATAAACTGTCGTTATTGTATTATACACTGTCATTATTGTATTATACACTGTCGTTATTGTATTATACACTGTCATTATTGTATTATACACTGCCATTATTGTATTGTACACTGTCATTATTGTATTATACACTGTCGTTATTGTATTATACACTGTCATTATTGTATTATACACTGTCATTATTGTATTATACACTGTCGTTATTGTATTATACGCTGTCATTATTGTATTATATACTGTCGTTATAGTATTATACACTGTCATTATTATATTATACACTGTCATTATTGTATTATACACTGTCATTATTGTATTATACACTGTCATTATTGTATTATATACTGTCGTTATTGTATTATACACTGTCATTATTGTAGTATACACTGTCATTATTGTATTATACACTGTCATTATTGTATTATACACTGTCGTTATTGTATTATACACTGTCATTATTGTATTATACACTGTCGTTATTGTATTATACACTGTCATTATTTGTATTATACACTGCCATTATTGTATTGTACACTGTCATTATTGTATTATACACTGCCATTATTGTATTGTACACTGCCATTGTCGGTATTATACTCTTGTCATTGATTAGCGATGACGATCTAAACTTTAAGTAATAACTGTATATAGAGTGTCTAATTATTAATTTAACATAAATCAAAAGAACTGCATCAAACAGCTCTATCGTAATTTAAGGGCTCTTCAATGATGCTTTTGGATAATGAAATATTATACAGAAAATGAAATACGGGTGTGACTGTTCACAGCAATACCAGGCGTGAATCATGTCAACAAATTCAGGGTAGTTTGGGATAGCTCTGGTAGTACTGATCACTGGATGATTCTGTAGTGAAACCAGAAATCTATCACCTAGATAAATAATGTACAAGATAATGGTATAATTGATTTGATAAATGACGAATAAGAAGATGGTATAATAAATTTGATAAATGTCGAACAAAAAAATGGTTTATTGAATATAAATGTATTTAAGTATTATTGACGTTTTGATTCTTAAATAATTTGTTCCATCGTAAGCGAATTCTAGTATAAACATATTCATTTGATTCAACTCAAAATGTTCGGTAATAAATTGTCCTTATTTATATTTTATACGAAATAAAACTAGAAAAAAATAAGCCTTTGCAATCGTAATAATTTTTATACTTTTTTTTCCAAACCGTTTTGAAGGGAGGAATAAAACGTCTGTTTTATATCAAAACATTTTTCATTTGCAGGTGGTGTATATTTTGCACGCGCGGAACACTGTGGAAGTCGTCTGTTCCTTACCATTACATATAGCAGACGTCAGTTTCCCGGGCGCGGGAACTGTTGGCACGTGGGCATAGCATTGTTTTTGCAAGTGTTTTGAAGTAGTTCGCGGCCAATACCCCTTGTTATATGTAAATTGAGAAGGTTTGCAAGACTTTTTTACATACATTGCTGATTTTTTGATGTTCCCAAAAACTAAAGTCACCGAGAAGAAGAAATTTGGAGATTCACAACAGGTGCGTGGTTAAATGAGCGGTTCTTGGAAGAAAAGAATGGGCTATAAAACTAGAGACTAACTCATTTCTAGTCCAGACCATACCTGCCCCACACATTGTCGAAATACTGCCCAACTTATCAAAATACTGTTCAACTGAACACGTATGATGGATAGACTGTGTAATGTCTTGTACTGGAATAGCTAGTCACGGGGAACATGTGCGAAATAGGCGATATGCAATGTATATATACATAAATATATAGCATATACGAAAAAGAAATCGGTCCTTGCGAAGGTGAATGTATAAAAAAAAAATAACAAAAAAACAAGACTTTGCCGCAAGGCCTTTCTGCCCTCTCAGGCTTCTTCAGGCGGACATATATATATATATCAGTAGAAATCAAACAATGGAATTAAAGTCACTTATGATAGATTAAATGAACACGGTGTCCGTTCTGACATGTTTGTATCTTATTCTTCAATTCCTTTGCCTGTGTTATGTTTTCCTTAAATCCTCTTTATCCAATATGAGGAAAGTATTCTACATCGTACATTAATCAACGGTTGACTTTCTATCCACAGTGTATCCAGACCTGAAATATTGGATGAAATCATAACAACTACCATGTTGAGTTGATGTCTCGATCTTTCAAGAGGATAATGACATTCCCGTAGGAACTTGGCTGACTTGTTAATTGTTTTCATACGAGACAGTCTACATCGAAGAGCTTATCATAGCAGGTAACAAAGAATTTGTAAAGTGCTTGAATTCCACCTGAAGATATATTGCGCTCAGAAGCTTTTTGGTCGTGTCGATCGGAAATATCCTAGAAAACTTAAAGTCAAGGACAATGAATACCCTTCCATATAGCCTCTTACCTCCATCATTACTTACAATAAAATGACTGATAAGCGTGATGATTTTAATTTCCCCATTGCTAACTTCCATTTCTAGATAGCAACCTTTCTGCTTCCACAACTTATTATGTTTACACATTTCCTTGCTGATTTAGTACTAACGGATTTACTACTCCCAATGTTAATTAAGATGTCCGTGATAAATATAGACTATTGACAGAAAAAAGCTACATCACAAGGTTTCCAGACATGCTGTTTAATGAAGGTTTTATGGTGGACGTCAAAATCTAATTTGGAAACATTTTTGACTTTCTTGTTCGATTTGAAGTTGGACTGTTCATTTACCTTACTTGTGTTTCCGTTGTCAGCATGACCTAGAGACCTAGTGACCTAGATTGGCATGGCGGGTGTCGTCCTGACCTAGATTTGTATGGCGAGTGTCGTCGTGACCTAGATTTGTATGGCGATTGTTGAAGATTTGACCTAGGTTTGTATGGCGAGTGTTGTCGTGACCTAGATTTGTATGGCGGGTGTCGTCGTGACCTAGATTTGTATGACGAGTGTCGCCGTGACCTAGATTTGTATGGCGGGTGTAGTCGTCGTGACCTAGATTTGTATGGCGGGTGTCGCCGTGACCTAGATTTGTATGGCGAGTGTTGTAGATGCAGCAGAAGACGCTTACCCTTCCGGAATACATTGTCTTATTCTCGTTGTATTTTTATTATAGTGTCTTGTTTATATTTCGCCATTTGCTGCTATTATTTATTTACAGTTAAACTGCATCTCGAACTCTGATCCCCCGAAGACCCTGCTTAACTCAAAGTAAAAATTCTATATAAAGTATACACGTTAACCTCGAATAATTCAGACATTTCTCACGACCCCAACTGATATCGAGATAATGAGGGTCGAATGAATTTATTTATTTATTTATTTATCTATGACACCTGGTTTAGTTGGTACTTTATTCGTACGCATGGATTGTCTTTGATGCATTATAAATATCGTCATTGTTAAATCGAGTTACCGAACCAAAGACATTGCTATATCAGTGCATTCGGTACAAAATGTTATTAATTTCATTGCTGTGTACTCGTTAAGAAAATGTGCACGCATGTTTAGCTCTGGGTTCTGGAAGCTTGAGACAAACTATAGCTTTCCCATTTTCAATACAAAACCCAGTTTTTAGTTCCGGTATAAGGCATTAACAATTCGCCGTATGTTGTCCCAGACACAACAGAACTTACGTTTACAATTGAACTGATGTTGTCGTTAGTCAGTCTGGATGTTAAAATATCCTATAAATATATGTATATAATATTCCCATACACGACAGATCTCGTACTCTTGATTCCCATGAACACACACACATATATATATATTAGTTCCTAGACATACAGACCTCGTATTGACAGTTAAACTGATGTTGTCTCTAGGTCGGTCATATATAATACAAGTATGTGGTATTACTCAAATAATACGTGTTAACACTTTGCATTACTGAATTTCGTTGAAACGTTCTTTGAATTTGTAAGTTTCCCATGCAAACATTCAACAAAGTATGTATGATATCAAACCAAGGGATATTCAATATGAGAATCCTCTTTGATACACGGTATATACAGAGAACCTTTCATCCCTGTGTCCGACCATATCTGTACTAATGGCTACTTCTATTGTTGATCAACACAAAGCTACAGAGGAGAAAATTAATCTGTTCTAGATGGAACCTGAAACATGTATAAAATTCCTGTATATCGCCGTACATAAACTATCCAGTGTGCGATTTACGCACGTGCTGTAAGTATACCGATACGGTGCACGTGCTGCGTATTACCGTTATGATGTACCAATGTCATAGATCAGAAACAAAAGCTCGATGTTTGTGATTTGTGCCGTGGTAACTCCCCGGACATTCTGACATTTTGAGGAGATATATGTCCGATGTGGGAGTTGAGAAGTCTCCCATTTCTGCCGATCAATGTTTGTTGGCACCAAACCCATGGGCACGGCACCACACAATACCGGGGCCGGATAATTAGAGGTTTGGTCGAGCACTCGCCTATCTACCAGGCTTTCATCAATGAGGTCTGCGCCGGGTGATAAAATCCCGGTACGCCGACAGTGTTTATTCCTACCTGTTTCTATTTTTTGGAGTACATATACCTATCCATCCAAATAAAATCAACTTGTGGTATTTTAACCGATGATATTAACCAATGTACTTTATCGGGAGACACAAACAGCATCAAGAATCCACCAATTGCTTTAGGCAGTTGTGTTTTTTGTTTTTTAGGCGAGATTGGATTCAAAATTCATTATAGTTGGTACTCAAACTTTGAATGAACCCAAAAGGAAAGGTCCGGGACTAAAATAACTACGGTTTTGGTTTAATCGCCAGACAAGGAAAAGCAAAACAAAAAATAGCAATCTTTAGCAAAATAAGACCTCGGTCCCTTGGTAATTCTCGGCTCCGACCCCGCTGTTTTGGCGTTACCTCGGTGCCTTTTGTATTTCTCGGGTCCGACCCCGCTGTTTTGGCGTTACCTCGGTGCCTTTTGTATTTCTCGGGTCCGACCCTGCTGTTTTGGTGTGTCCTCAGTCCCTTGGTCTTTCTCGGGTCCGACCCTCTTGTTTTGGTGTGCCCTGGGTTCCTTGGTATTCCTCTTCTGCGACCCTCTTGTTTTGGTGTGCTCTGGGTTCATTGGTATTCCTCGGCTCCGGCCCTGCTGTTTTCGTTTCTTTTCAATTCCTTTGGTTGGTTCTTCGTATTGAATTTGTGTTTATATGTCCAGCCTGATTTTTTAGCTGTCAATGAAGAAATGATGTATGGTTATGAGTTCACTGACATTGTACCTCTGTTCATATATGTACGCGATACCAATTAGCGCTAATGTGAATATTGATTTGTGCTTGTAGGTTCATGGTAGACATACACATACTTTTGTACTTATATTACCTTGAAGATATAATGCTATACTGATGTAAGAGGAGTGGGAAAATGCAGGACCAGGCCGGGGTTCGAACCCGGGACCTCCGAACGCTAGCCGAATGCTCTACCAATTGATCTATCTGGTCGCCGATGTTCGATCCGGCCAGTTCCGCTACACCGTGATGTTAATATGCAGCATAAATGTCAAGTTCTTTGTGTCTAAAATATATCTGTACGCATATGAATATAGTATTGGGCCGTAGGTATAATCATTTCAGTGTAAATACAGCACTAAACTATAAACATTTGTATTGAAATGCAAATCTATTGTGATATTATGATATGTGTGTACACAATATAACCGTACGCTTGTAAAAAATGTAATTGTATGCGTATACATATGTATATATGTAAATGTATCGGTATAAATATATATGTGTGTAAATATATAAATGCATCGGTAAAAATATATATGTGTGTAAATATATAATTTGTATGTGTGTAGATATACAATGTTATGCGTGCAAAAGTACAATTGTATGCGTAAAATATATAATTGTATGTGTGTAAAATATAATTTGTATGAGTATGAATATTGTATGTACATAATGTATGTAAATATATAATTTGTATATATGTAAATATACAATTTTATGCGTGTAAAAATACAATTGTATACGTGTGAATATATATAATTGTACGCGTGTAAATATGTAATTGTATGAGTATAAATAAATAATTGTATGCATGTAAAAAATAATATATGAGAATAAATATATAATTAGTACGTGTGTAAATATAAAATTTTATGCGTGCAAAAATACAATTGTTTGCGTGTAAATATATGATTGTATACGTGTAGAGATATAATTGTATGCGTGTAAATATATAAATGTATGTGTGTTAATATATAATTGTATGGTTGTAAACAGTGCGTTATGATGTTATTAGAATAGGCCAATCAATGTTAAATTGAACACTTAAGTAGGTCTGGGTTACTGCGACAAATACTAACAACAAAATCAGGGATATACATCAACTGTAGTAGTATTACATACAGATACTTTAATCAATAAACAACAATGTAATATGTAAAACAAAATATTTAAAAACCGAACGAGTGACGTCATTTCCGGTTCTATGTTAAACAGTTGTATAAAATTACGATAATGAGATGTAATTATAAAACTAGAGCATTACAAAGAAAATCGGATCAGGGGTATACAACATGGGATTCATAAATAAAATCTGGGAGTCTTTTCATAGGAAATTTCACCATAAAAGACCCGGACAAGTACAAAACGTGACGACTTCAACGTCTGTGACATTAAGCACATGACAAACACACGAAAACGCACCTCCTTTATCATCACTATGTAACTTCTTTATTTTTACCTAATTTAGAGTAAATTACTTTGATCCGTATTTTATTGAATTTCCCTCCGTCTATTTGGTCGCAAAATGTACCTCGATATTTTCATCGTAACTGATCTCTTCATTAATTCATCAGCAATTAACGCTAAATGTTCGCAACTGAGTATAATTAATTATTATGAGTATAATTAATTATTATGAGAATAATTCATTGATAGGTCGTGGCTTTACCGTATTTTCCATGTGTGGGAACTGTAAATCTTAAATTCATCCTTTATTGTCGCTGTGTTTTTTGCCTTATATCTGATTCTTATAATTTTTGAAACTAGGAATTAATTTTTCCGTTTGAATATTGTAATTAGTTGCGGAATGAATGTATCCGTTTGGATATTGTAATTGGTTGTGGAATTGATTTATCCGATTATATTTTTCAATTAGTTGTGGAATTGATTTATCCGTTTGTATATTGTAACTGGTTGTGGAATTAATTTATCCGTTTGGATATTGTAATAAGTTGTGGAATTAATTTATCCGTTTGTATATTGTAACTGGTTGTGGAATTAATTAATCCGTTTGGATATTGTAATAAGTTGTGGAATTGATTTAGATGTTTAGATGTTTGGATATTGTAACTGGTTTTGGAATTACTTTACCTGTATTCGATATTGTTTCGTTGTAGAATTAATTTTTGCATTGAGATATTGTAATTGGTTGTGGAATTGATTTATCAGATTGTATTTTTCAATTACTTGTGGAATTGATTTATCCGTTTGGATATTGTTGAATTAATTTACACAAAATGGTTGTAGAATTAATTTATCTATTTTGATACTGTAATTGGTTGTGGCATTAATTAATCTGTATTCATTATTCTAACTGATTGTTGAATAAATTTATCTGTATCTAATATTGTAATTAGTGTGGAATTGAATTTTCCGTTTGGATATTGGTATTGGTAGTGGAATTAATTTATCCGTTTCAATATTGTAATTGGTTTTGGAATTAATTTATCTGTAATCGGTATTATAACTGGTCGTGGAATAAATTTAACTGTAATCAATATTCTAACTGTTGAAGGGCCTTTTTTTCATAATTAATATTCTATCTTATTGTGGGATTAATTTGAATTAGCGGTCATCGTTGTATAATTGGTGTGTATTTCATTTATCCATAAATCGTTGTCGTTACCCGGAATTTTATGTCATAGATTGTAACTTGATCTAAAATTATTTCTTTATAATTTATTCTACAAGATAATTCACAAAACAGATTAATAATGTACAATATTTGTTTCTGTTATTTTTATGAGATGTGGAATTAATTTACCTGTACTCGTTTATGAGATATGGAATTAATTTACCTGTACTCGTTAATGAGGTATGGAATTACTTTTACTCGTTCGTATTTGAATGACGACTACGTTTAAGACAGGGTATGTCATTTCCTTACCGGATACAGAGTATGAGACGAAGGTATCACACCATCAGTGATCATTAACATACTCATATTTCGACATTTGACGAACACATAAAATATTTCTTTCGTCAGTGTTGGCGCTCTTTCTACTGATATGAGACAGTGGTATCTAGCTACCCAGGGTAAGGGTAAATATCATTTAAAGTATAAAATAAATATCGTTAATGATCAATTCAAACGAATGGTCCACCAGGTGCTGTTCACGGCAAGAATGCCTTCAGAGCATCACAGAGGTATTGGCAGTGTCTACGGAGGATATATTTTATACAGATATCTGTCTGAATAAAAAATCGCACTAAAATATAAGCTGATGATACACGAACTGAACACTCTGATACAGCCGGATCAGACGACATCAACACGTTTTAGTGACTATTATACTAATCCATCGCCAGCCTTGTTCTATATCATCCCTGTGTTGTCATTGGTCAAATCTATTCAGGGTCTAAATATAGAGTCATGCCAAAAGGACACTAAACAGTAGAGAACTGGTAGAGAGTATCACAGACCAATCAGATCGGCTGTTACTATGGGTCTGATGTGAGGTACGAAGTATCATTGGAAACAGAGAAACACAATTGCACACATGATGAAACAAATATCATATACATGAAACAATTAATATCATTTTAGCACTATCACGCCAGTTACAAAGTGGTCCAAAGTATACCAAAGTTTCGGCGAACATATGCCTTGGTATTTCGAGCACTCAAAACCGTTCACTAGAAATCCATACATCTCCGATGATTAATCATCAGCGTGTTCATCTGTAAAACACTGTGAACGATCAACTGCTTGGTCAAAGTTTCTAGAACTCTCCAATGTCTCCTCCTACACCTGATCTAGAGTCAAAAGCACATAGCACAATTCATGTTTAAATAGCGCATCACTTGTTCCACACTAACAGAACGCTAAGAAAATGGTACTGTTCATATCTTGATTAGGGTCCTTTACCGATAAACTAGTTGTGTAGTTGATCAGCTGCTTTGTTGATTCGAGCATGTGACAAACACAAGTTGTTTGCATTCATGGTTATTATGGTATTGAACACACGTAAGTAATGAGAACGGTTTAGCTGATGGAATTAATGGAATTGGTGAACAGGTCAGATAAACTACTGCTGGAGTGATCCGACTCCATATGGCTACTGTGCAGTTCTGATAGGGAGGGCGAGGAACTTATGTCGGACATGGCAGGGGAACCACTGTCGGTCATCTCGGACAGTGCTTGGTTCTCTTTGGATTTCTCGTCCTCGGGACTGTCCCCGGCTTGACTTCCGGCCTGACTTCCGCCACCACCGGAACCAGGTTTGTCGTCTTGTTTGAGTACGTTCCTTCTATACTTTGCTCTAGCATTCTGGAACCAGACCTGTGAAATAGAGAAGGGAATGTATTTAAAAATCGATAAATATATCTTGTAAGAAGTAATCATTAAATCATAGAAAATAAAACTCCATACAAAACATTTTGAATATTTACAAGTAAATATCGATTGTTTCTTTAAAGAAGGTAATAAGATATGGACTTAAAATTGAGTGAAAAGAGACCATGATTGTACTCTCTTCAGCACGTGCAATCTAATGAGAACGTCGATTGGTTGCACGTGCTCTTATGGATGCACCCGCATACGATTTGGCGAACACACACCTCTTTAGAGATGAGGGGACCGCGACAGCAGGTGCGCAGATCGTGGCGTTAGACCCTTAAAGCCAAACTATCATTAACTGTCTAGAGACTGAGATTTCTCCAGGAATGTTCTAGTTCCAGACATTTCATGATCGACGATCGATAAAGTCCCCGAGAAATGTATCAAATGGATGTGTCTACTGGAGAGGCGGTCGTAAGCCTGAGCTCACTAACATAGTAACCAATAGAAAGAGCATGCATCAACAGTAGTATTCTGGTATAGGATATCAAATTCATATGCTATTATTATAAGGTCAGGTGATAGGTACACAACCTTAAATTTATTGCATTTGTCATCGTCCTTTACTCCATTACAATTACAATATTTCCACAGGTACTGAAGCGAAAGTTGATATGGTTTCGTCTTTTTATGGAGACCTATGTAGGTCTGCCTGTCATTTTAGTTTGTCGTCACTTCCTGTTTTATGGAGACCTATGTTAGCCTCCCTGTCGTTTTAGTTTGTCGTCACTTCCTGTTTTATGGAGACCTATGTTAGCCTCCCTGTCGTTTTAGTTTGTCGTCACTTCCTGTTTTATGGAGACCTATGTTGGTCTGCCTGTCGTTTTAGTTTGTCGTCACTTCCTGTTTTATGGAGACCTATGTTAGCCTCCCTGTCGTTTTAGTTTGTCGTCACTTCCTGTTTTATAGAGACCTATGTTGGTCTGCCTGTCGTTTTAGTTTGTCGTCACTTCCTGTTTTATGGAGACCTATGTTGGTCTGCCTGTCGTTTTAGTTTGTCGTCACTTCCTGTTTTATGTTGGGTTTTTTTCGTTTTAGTGTGTTGCCATTTTCTGTTTTTCCTGTTGATCTTAAGAGGTTAATTTGTTTTGGTTGTTAAAACCACATTTTTTGTTTTTTATATTACACCTAGTTTCACTTTGATTTACATCAAACGAAATGTCATATGATTCGCTAATATTCATCAAACGTGTGGAATTAATTTCGTTGGCGGATTACGTGGAACAGTAGGGGGTATACACTGTGTCTATAAGATGAGTTATACCGTACGTTTGTGTTGACAGTACACTAAGGTATAGATCATTGTTTAACAGTATACTAGTTTCAAATTCACACCTCTTATTTTACTTTAAACTTGAAAACATCATAAAGAAAACACAAAAAGACGAGGAAAATCCTAGTTAAAGTTCGTGTAAAAAGCTTAGATCGTGTCAATGCTTGAAACTGAAATATCCTCAAATATTTGATTATCGTATGAGATCCGTATAGACCAAACACTCGTGTTGGTTAGTCTTTGTGTAGCGGTGATATCCCGCCCACACCGGCCATCATCATGTCAGCTTCGGAGCGACACAGGTGTCCAGGTTTGAGGTATCGCTTTCAGGTTTTGTTATTTATATACCGTTGCCGTACTTTTTCCCATGCAGAATATCAACACTTTCACAAGCATGAAGCTACACGGTTTACTTTACCGCCCATGTGCGTTTTCAATAATGCATACAAACTTTTAATTCCGGGAACGTTTCGTTAAACATAGAAATAAATCAGAAATAAAGCAAGGCCATGGAGCCTTCTATAACTCTCTACTTGATGGAAGATTTGACCACACTTGGTTATTCATGTTAGAATGGCGAGACTCGTACCTGGAGCACGCGTTTGGAGAGACCCGTTTTCTGTGCTAGCTGCTTGAGGTCCTTGGCATCTGGATTGTGGTTCAGTCCGAAGTACGACTTCATGGTCCTCAACTGATGATGCTTAAATGACGTTCTTACTCTTTTCTGTCGCGGAGGTGGGTGTGTCCCGTAACCATCTTGTCGCATCATGTCTCCACCGCGTTCGTGTCCATCTCCGGGAACCAATCCTGTAACAATACAGAACAATATATTTAAAAAATAATAAACAAAAAAATAAACAAAAAACAGCAAACTAATGAAGTCGCCACTCAGCTTTGTGTTTTAACATTACCAGGAAACATCATTGTTAACATGCATAACTAGCAGTGTAAAAATGACACTTTTCGCATTTGTGATTTATATTTCAGTAACGGAAATAACTCTTGAAAGAAGTGACAGACATATTAATGCCCCTCTTTCTTGTCTAAGTTACCCAGGGACTGACCACGTGACCACCTCTCTCCTGATTACGACAATGTGATGACAGAAGCGCGTTAATTTGAGCTGGGTTTGTTTATATTGTATTCGGTATTTGTCTATTATTTTCATCAACTTGCATGGACTACCATCGGCTACCAATCGTAAAATAAACACAAAACACTACACGGGCTGTCTAGTTAAGATGAAACGTGGACCGACACTGGACCGCAGCTTGTTTAGTCACAGAGCGTGGTATTAAATGAATGATGATATACTTCCACTTTCATGTCCAAAAATATTCCATGTTGTTTTTACGGCAGACGGAGAAACAATGGACTGTGGTGTAAACAGTCTGTCTATCATATCATCACTAGCGGAGGAATCCGAGAGATCAGGGAGGGCATCACTCAGATCAACCTTCCTTATTTCCGAGGATGATTACGGTTATTTTTCGATGTTATACACACCTGAACGCACGAAAAAAATCTCGCTTCAGTATGATCGTTCTTCCAACAATAGCATATCTCAGCAAGAAACTTACAACGTAATGAGTAAGATATGAGAGGTATACGGCTCATCCCATTGCTTACATGTTAATTCAATTGTAATATTTTATTCTGAGTAATTCCGCAACCACGGAACACTTTAATACTGCCATGCTGTGAGCGTGGTGTGTCGATAACATAGTTTAGCTATGAGATATATCTTACGTTTAAAACCTTCGAACATTTCATCATGTTTCTCAAGTACTGAGTAGGTCGAGTGTCTCTCAAATAATTAAATTCGTTACATTTCTATAAGGTTTCAAAATAGTACTCCAATGTAAACCTTTATTGGGGTAGAACAATATCGGCCATCGCTGCCGTCACCTCACCAAGGGGCGTGTCTATAAACTCCTAGGCGGATTGTACGTCTTAGCGCTATAAGGTTATTGGGGTACGGTTTGGTTAGCTATCTGATCTCCTCGACACCACCTGGCTAATACGACAGAATAAGACTAATAATTTATTGTGTGCTATCTTGGTTGTATTATATGTTGTTTTTTCCCCCTCAATCTGATTGTATTTTTCTAAAATTAAATAAATTATATCGCGCTCAATATAAGTTTAACTGTGATGTATTTGGTGCCTTTTTAACGAGATAAATGTAACATTAAATGTAACAATCATGTTTTAAGACGTACCTGTATCTATTTATGAACGCTTAAGTGTTTAGCTATCTAACGAGTTCTGTTATATTTCTCTTACACCGTTTTGTATATATACTACACGGTCTCGTATTTACCTGTGTATTGTGTTCTGAAACACTTTATGATTTCTTTAATTACATCCAGTACAAGGTTTCGATATACATGTAGATTACATTTTAAAATATCCTAATTTACCTCTATTACAATTTTTAATATATATAATACATTTTATAATATCTATAATTTACCTCTATTACAAGGTTTTGATAAAGATTGCATTTTATAATATCTATAATTTACCTTTATTACAAGGTTTTGATAAAGATTGCATTTTATAATATCTATAATTTACCTTTATTACAATTTTATATGATTTACCTTTATTACAGGGTTTTGATAAAGATTGCATTTTATAATATCTATAATTTACCTTTATTACAAGGTTTTGATAAAGATTGCATTTTATAATATCTATAATTTACCTTTATTACAATGTTTTGATATATATTACATTTAATAATATCTATAATTACCTTTATTACAGCGTTTTAAAGATAGATTACAATACATGATGTAGATATATTTATAGTATACGGCTATTACACCATTTTAATAAAGATTACAATTGATAACGTCAATAATTTACCTTTATTACAAAGCTTTAATAAATTTTAACATGTTTGTCAATACCACTTAACGAATACATTATATATACAACTGTTTTTATGTATTTACATGCTTTCAATATTGATCATATTTTTAAATAACTTATTGATTACATGTATCATGCTACTTCAGAATGTATGTTTATCAGCCTAATCAGATTAAGTTTTTCGTATCATCAGTAATACTGTTTTAATAGGAGGTTTTTAATATGCATTAAATATACATTAAACATTTTCACTGATATTATATTATGCAATATATCTATGACGTTTATTCAATGTGTCTAAATATGTATCTTTTAATCACGCTACAGTATTGACTTTTACAATGACTGATGTTTTATCTACACTATACTGTATTAACCTCGTCGTGTTGTACGTATATTCTGAGTAAATCTGAGCTTCGTTTTACCATGTTTTAATATATTATCTGTTTATAGATAAGGTGATAATGTATGATGTACTATTAAACCAGAAATATATACTGTATTGTAGTGGTATACAGCAGGCCAATGATGTCAAACATATCGGGTATAGATAGAGTACTATATACCACAAACAACTGGTTCCAATTACAATTTTAATAACTTAACCTGGTGTAAGTGGAAATAGGTATTTTATGTACATTAACGTAATACTGTTTTATTAATGTGCTTTCCTGCGCACTAACTAGGTGTAAACGTGTTAGATATCACATGGTTAGTCCTATTTCCTGGAAGGGTTAATACATGTACTAAAAACCTGTTTAGATTCTTTTTAAATAATATCGGTAATAATATGAAAATAAAGTGTGAAATTAGCTATAAATGTTGAGGAGAATCTGACAGGGGGTCTGGTTCTTGTGTGTCGGCTATCATGGTAGCGATGTGGTAAACACGGGGATAGATACAAGCCAGGTCCGGCACCACATACCAAACACACGGCACTCTCACCCATCAACACGCTACATAAATCAACTTTACCTCCTACATCAGATCCAATTAATAGCACACCAGTTCTCGTCAACAACCTACGGTATAGTCCCGTATCAAATAGTAGTATCGAAATGGCCGGTTTCTTATTTGATTATATCATCGTTTGTCTTGAGATCTTATTCTTATCATGTGATATATAAGTGTTTGAAGAGTTACACGATATGATACAAGTTGGCTAACAGAGACTGACGAAAGCTGGATTACTATGCCAAAGTGCGAGCACCCTTTTCCGTGACAGAGAGTTGTTTGAATCTAAAAGCTGGTTAGGTCTCATTGTCCTGTTGAGACAGATCTCTAAGACACCAGACGAACTGTCTATAAAACACTAATACACCCGGCTACTTCCCGAAGTTTCTACAAGGTATTAAGTTTGTAAATTGTTTGTTGCATAACTCCTCTCGTCCTTTCAGAAGTATTTAACTCCAACATGATGTTGTCCTATTCATGTTTCTCATTAACGCTCCATTCCCTCCAGTATATATCTTGTGTGTACTTCTGCCGTGGCAAAATTAACCCAGGTGCAAATATGCCGTATTTTTTGTCAGTCATTTTTGTTCATTCATACCAAATCCAATTCTCCATCAATCAGCGCCTCCATCTTCGTCTCCCCCTCACCTCCGTTACATTGACAGAAGCATGTAGGCTTTACAGGCCGCTCCGCACGATTTGGCACCCTCCGCATCACGACCGTAAATCCGTCGTCCCTTCGCCTCCGTCCCCCTCCCTGGTATATCGTTATTTATGTGAGTTTCGATACCGACTTGATAACGGCAATCTGTATCAGTGAAGCGCGCACCTGTTGTCGCATTTCTGTCATCTGCCAGTTCAACTTCCGCCGGAGTCATCAGGGAAGTTATGACTTTGGTTACCACGACAAATCGGTTTCACTTCCGATCTTACGAGTTATGAGGGGAGGAGGGAAGGGTAATGGGGAGCATGTGCACGTAGGTTGTCGCTGACAAATTCATGGACTGACAGTTTCATCGACTGTGAGGTGTAAAGTATCCCGAGATGACATTTTGACTTTTCGTTGTAGCCTCCATTACATATCCATGGGGCTAGTCCCTGGTGCTGACACGTCACACAAATCGACGTCTCATTATTAGAATTATTAATAGGATATGTGTTCTTGATGTAAATATAATTTATCTTTGGCATACAATAATCCAGCGAGTCAGATTGATAGAAAAGTAAGCTTTTATCAGCGTTAGCGGATGTAACATATCACGAGTAGTATATACTTGCGAAATAGAGTGACGGTTGTAACGACTAGTCGCCGAATATTAAGTTTTATTGAAAATACACGTTTTTCATATTTGTGAAGCTTTTACTACTTTAATAGAAAAGTACGAGGCAATGAAGTGTAAGTAAGTATATATGTATTTTATTGGCCTGGAATAACAAACATACGACTTCCGGACGATCATATTGTAGAACGAAGAGATCCAACGTTTGCGTTATAAGCAGTCGTAACATTTAAAAGTATGAATTTTATCGCCACATATATCCCTCATCAGGTTTGGATTACGTAGTATTGCTAAAAGTTATCTTCAGCTCCCCTCCACAGTCCAGACATCATATATTCATCTTTACAGGGGAAATATAAGAAATTATCGATTTAATGTAAGAAATACTTATACCCCCTGCTTATAAAACCGCTTGTAATAACGTTTGCCACGGTGGACGGTGTGGGGTTTTGATTCAAGTACAAATGAAGCGAGGGTAGAAGTATAATAATGTATATTTGTAATAATGTACATGTGTAGTACTATAATAATGTACGTGTATAATAATGTACGTGTATAATAAGATACACGCATAATAATGTACGTGTATAATAATGTACATGTATAATAAGATACACGCATAATAATGCACATGTATAATCATGTACATGTATAATAAGGTACATAATGTACATCACTTATATGACAGAATTTATGGTCATTCTTTAATTCACGAAACAAATACAATATTCATCTGTTATCCATTAAATCTACTATGTATAATGATATTGTTATTAATGAGTTAAGCGTCGCTACTACGGCCTTTCGGCCTTACAGTGAACGAGACTTAATATATTATCGAGAAAGGCGTAGCTTAGGACCCCTCTTAATGATTATTTAATATTTAAGTCTAAGATCGCTATATCTTACGTAGTATAAGATAGAAATCCTTCCAATGTTGAACATCATATATTATTTCATGTTTTTTTGTGCTGTTGCCGTACAATTGTTTATTATAAAAAATGTTAAATCACGTATCAGTATGTGTTTAAACTATCCATCAGCACTACGTGTATGTTTCGGAATAATTGGGTTTAAAAAGAAGTCATAAAACATCACCAATGACTGGTTAACAAGTAATTCTACCGGACTGTGTAAACATAGGCTAGCTTAGTCCATACTATCGCCAACGACAACTCATCTTCATCTATACTGATGCTGCCGCATTTCCAATCACAACTGATTGGGGATCGATAGCAATATTGATAAGATTATTTTAATGGCTACTGAAGAATGTAATTATTACTCGTTTACATTCTTTATAAATAAATAAAGCTGATTGGGCCGTCAGCATGTATATCCTGTTCGACAACAGGGGGCGTTTTATTCGCTCAAGAGGCTGGAATCCCCCTCCCCATCGCTATACTAGATCCCCCATGAAGATCGGATGATAATTCTTATTGCCCTGTTATCACGTGGTTTTAACAGCCACCATTAATTCTCATCCTCTCTGTCATTTTCACTATAGTTCTAACTTTTCACCAAAAGCAACAGCAGACCTAGGTAGGCAAGGCGGCACACACGAACTGGCTGCCGTCTCTTGTCCTAGGGTTTTCGTTTACTCGTCAAGACATACTGTATGTCTGGGAAAACTGGTAGTGTTCGACCACACACAAAAATGAAGTTATTGAATCGGCTGTGAATAGGCCGTAGGTCGGAACATTGGATCCCGACACTGGTATTTTTTGTGGTTTGAATCTATTCCGTATTTCTCGACATGCCTACCATGTGATACAAATGTCACGTGGTTTTCAAAACTGACATTTTCATGTCTCCGCGTGGGATACTATAAATCACATACTTGTTATCGGGCGCGAAGTCCGAAACAGTGTTCACGCTGGGCGCAGCATTTTTTGTGGCGGATTGACACTAAACATGGTGTGCACCATCGTGCTTACAAATTACTTCGTTGCAGGAACTATCAGCGAAAATAACTGTGATCCATAAAACTGTATTTAGTTATGAATCCCCCTGATAACAACAGAGATTATGATGAGCCTATGTAGAAAACTAGACCATTTATGAGTGTGAAGGGATTTCCCAAAGGAGACCGCGATTGGCTCTAGAATATCGGATTTAGCCTAGGTTCCAACAGAAATCGCGCTGCTGCATGTTGCCACGGATGAGCATTAAATCTTTTGTCACAAAAGGCTGGAAATTAAAATGAGCCGTAAGAAATCGAAAACAAAATGGGAGAATTAAAACAAGATAAAAAGATCAGAGATTAATTATTTGTCTTTAAAGGGTCAAGTTTTATACCAACAATCCGATGTTACGGATTAGCTGTATTTGACAGTCACGTGTACAGAAGGATTACGACATGCAATGTCTTGTAACGGCTCATCGTGTACCTTCCAAATTTCCTCACGAGGATTACAATTAAATATATCTTAAATAACGACAGCTATTGCTGTTTTAATCTCTTTTACATTTTATGTTAATCATACCAATAAAAACTGAAGTTAAGAATTTTGTTTCCACAAAAATAATAAACTATCTACTAACAATTGTATCTGACCTCGATGTATTGTATATCGACGTTTAAGTATTTAGTCGACATTTTATCTTAACCTATTAAGGCAATGTTGACAAAGTCATGTTGAGACTAACCATGGTCTTATTTTGGTGATGCTGAACGTGACATTGGCATCATTAGGATTGAGTACACTGATGACGTCAATATAAGTTAGCTTCCATGTACAATTTGTATTGTTTTCTTTCCTTATGATAAAGCTGAAATTGCTCGTCTTGTTCCGTGAACTGTTAAACACTCACATAGTTGTCCTGGTGAATAATCACAATTACACGTCCCTATCATTGTCCCAAGGTTCTATAAAGATCTGTCCAGCTGAATTCTTCTACTAGATTATCAGATTATCAGACATATCGCAGACACCAAAACTATAAAGCTCAGTTTTATTTACAATGGAGACCGGGATTAGTCTTCTTACCCGGGTATTTGACTATTTACTGTCGTAAGCTATTGAGTATTTTTCTCGCTGTTTTTTCAGCTCGCCACTCGCCACGTTTGTTTATGTTTTGCGCCTTCGCTAAACCTTACATCAGATGAAGACCATGTCAGAAGGATGATGAGGTCAGTATCATTTCAGTGGAATCTTGCATCAGACCATGTCCGAAGGATGATGGAGACAGTGTAACATGTTACAAATTACCCCAATAACCTTTTAAAACAATGCCAAGTCTGTAAGGAATCCCTCCCCCTTTTTTGTTCCAGAGAACAGAATGATTAAGACGTTTTAACAAATTAAAGTTATTAAGTCTGCTGGCTACGACATAATCAGACGGATTTCGTCACACCTTCACGCGATATAGGGAATATTCTAGATAAATATTACATTATGTGACATACTCTATATAATACTAATAATAAATATATTTGGTTATATGATTAGTCGTTTGGTTACATCTTTAGGGGGTTTGATTACATCTTTAGGGGTTTAGTTGCATGTTTAGGGGTTTGGTTACATCTATAGGGGTTTAGTTACATGTTTAGGGGTTTGGTTACATCTATATGTGTTTAGTTACATGTTTAGGGGTTTAGTTACATCTATAGGGGTTTAGTTACATCTATAGGGGTTTAGTTACATGTTTAGGGGTTTAGTTACACCTATAGGGGTTTAGTTACATCTATAGGGGTTTAGTTACATGTTTAGGGGTTTAGTTACACCTATAGGGGTTTAGTTACATCTATAGGGGTTTAGTTACGTGTTTTGGGGTTTGTTTACATCTATAGGGGTTTAGTTACATGTTTTGGGGTTTGTTTACATCTATAGAGGTTTAGTTACATGTTTTGGGGTTTAGTTACATCTATAGGGGTTTAGTTACATGTTTAGGGGTTTGGTTACATCTATAGGGGTTTAGTTACATGTTTAGGGGTTTAGTTACATCTATAGGGGTTTAGTTACATGTTTTGGGGTTTAGTTACATCTATAGGGGTTTAGTTCCATGTTTAGGGGTTTAGTTACATGTTTAGGGGTTTGGTTACATCTATATGGGTTTAGTTACATCTATAGGGGTTTGGTTACATCTATAGGGGTTTAGTTACATCTATAGGGGTTTAGTTACATGTTTAAGGGTTTGGTTACATCTATAGGGGTTTGGTTACATCTTTTAGGGGTTTGGTTACATCTATAGGGGTTTGGTTACATCTTTTAGGGGTTTAGTTACATGTTTTGGGGTTTGTTTACATCTATAGGGGTTTGGTTACATCTATAGGGGTTTGGTTACATGTTTAGGGGTTTAGTTACATGTTTTGGGGTTTGTTTACATCTATAGGGGTTTGGTTACATCTTTTAGGGGTTTGGTTACATCTATAGGGGTTTAGTTACATGTTTAGGGGTTTAGTTACATCTATAGGGGTTTAGTTACATGTTTAGGGGTTTAGTTACATCTATAGGGGTTTAGTTACATGTTTAGGGGTTTGGTTACATCTATAGGGGTTTGGTTACATCTTTTAGGGGTTTGGTTACATCTATAGGGGTTTAGTTACATGTTTAGGGGTTTGGTTACATCTATAGGGGTTTAGTTACATCTATAGGGGTTTAGTTACATCTATAGGGGTTTAGTTACATCTATAGGGGTTTAGTTACATGTTTAGGGGTTTAGTTACATCTATAGGGGTTTAGTTACATGTTTAGGGGTTTGGTTACATCTATAGGGGTTTGGTTACATCTTTTAGGGGTTTGGTTACATCTATAGGGGTTTAGTTACATGTTTAGGGGTTTGGTTACATCTATAGGGGTTTAGTTACATGTTTAGGGGTTTGGTTACATGTTTAGGGGTTTGGTTACATCTATAGGGGTTTAGTTACATGTTTAGGGGTTTGGTTACATCTATAGGGGTTTAGTTACATGTTTAGGGGTTTGGTTACATCTATAGGGGTTTAGTTACATGTTTTGGGGTTTGGTTACATCTTTAGGGGTTTGATTACATCTTTAGGGGTTTAGTCACATGTTTAGGGGTTTGGTTACATCTATAGGGGTTTGGTTACATCTTTTAGGGGTTTGGTTACATCTATAGGGGTTTAGTTACATGTTTAAGGGTTTAGTTACATCTATAGGGGTTTAGTTACATCTATATGGGTTTAGTTACATCTTTTAGGGGTTTGGTTACATCTATAGGGGTTTAGTTACATGTTTAGGGGTTTGGTTACATCTATAGGGGTTTGGTTACATCTTTTAGGGGTTTGGTTACATCTATAGGGGTTTAGTTACATCTTTAGGGGTTTGGTTACATCTTTTAGGGGTTTGGTTACATCTATAGGGGTTTAGTTACATCTATAGGGGTTTAGTTACATCTATAGGGGTTTAGTTACATCTATAGGGGTTTAGTTACATCTATAGGGGTTTAGTTACATCTATAGGGGTTTAGTTACATCTATAGGGGTTTAGTTACATCTATAGGGGTTTAGTTACATGTTTTGGGGTTTGTTTACATCTATAGGGGTTTAGTTACATGTTTAGGGGTTTAGTCACATGTTTAGGGGTTTAGTTACATCTATAGGGGTTTAGTTACATGTTTAGGGGTTTGGTTACATCTTTACGGATTTAATTACATCTATATCTGTTTTGTTACAAGATACTTGTAGCAATAATAAAGAATCTCAACTATTACAACCATTGAGGCATAAGTTACCACAGACACTATGTATTAGATTGATTTCAATGAAACACTTACCTTTTTCGGACGAATGAAACGACTGATCTTTTTAACTAAATATACCAACATGAATAGGATCTGAGAGTCAATTTCCACTCGATCGTAAAATATAACATGCTGCATATAAAATACATTGTAATAATTTCACATCAGCTATATTATATTGGTATCTGATTGTAATGACTGTGTTTTATTAGGATATCTCCAACAACAATCAAACCAAATGCTTCTCATGTGTTATTTTTTCTCAAACATTCCTTGTAATGTTTTCCATATGGTCGCGATTACTATTGAAAGGCCAAGGTCACTGCTGATATGCGTATTGTGGATGTAATATTAATTGGTTAAATAAGCTATGGCAAGAGTAAATGTAAAAGTTTCCTCCCAGCCAACACATAGAATAATTCACAAAAGCTGCAACAAAAAATGGTACATTTGATATATGTATACACGTACGTATCAGCAGGATAAAGGACTATACCATGTGATTTTCTGTCGAGCTCGTACTCCCCAGCGTAAAGGGGATTTTTATCAAAGACTCATAAACAAACTATATTGGTATTCTTTTGTTGCGTTTTGACGCGATCGTCTGTCCCTGGCTACATCACTGGTGTGCCGACTTGTGAACTATGTAGTATAGCTCTGACGTTAACAGCAAGGAAATGTTCGCTCTTTTCACAAAGTAATAATACCATCATAAAACAAACGTAATATTTCGAAATATTCCTCGACAGTGTCTATCAAACAGTGGGGAAGTTGAAAAGCTTCTCTTTACGGAATTAGATGTATAGACAGGCTTTACTTCTGACGTATATATAAAAGCCTCAGTCCAGCACGCAAAGAAATATTCTGAATTACACATGATCAGGATTTCGATTGTTTTACATTCTTGTTACGGTACACGTTTTCGTATTGGAACGTTAAAAAACTACTGCACATGCTCTAAGGTCAAATGATGAAACTATACTGGTGATTTTGAAAGTATGCTGTTATTCATATTTCCAAACTTGCTCCGAGGGTTGTATTGACAGGTACAAAACTGTATTCGAACAATCTGGGAACCTGATAGCGAATTTAATCTGACATGAGTTCGGCCCCTAAAGGCTCATATCAAAATGTATTGGTTTTTTTTTTTTCGATATAAACATTTCCGTTATAGAAACTTTACATTTGTATGTACAAACAACATTTCCGTTACAGAAATTTTACATTTGTATGCACAAACAACATTTCCGTTACAGAAATTTTAAAATTGTATGTACAAACAACATTTCCATTACAATTGTATGAACACACAATATTTCCATTACAGAAGTTTTGCAACTGTGTGTATAAACAACATTTTCATTCAATTGTATGTACAAACAACAGTTTCATTCAATTGTATGTACAAAAAGCATTTCCATTACAGAAGTTTTGCAATTGTATGTACAAGGGCCGATGCTTGTTCCACTGATCACATTTATAAATCGATAACCACAATTAAACTGATTTATATCAGGTTTGGATTAGGAAGTGCTAGTATTGCCGCCACTAACTGTTTACTGTTGACACATTTAAATCATGTTGGGAATTGTAATATAAATATATTGGATAGTTGTTGTTATGGTAACAACCAATGCTACTTTACTTTCAGTCTTATATACCTAGTTATGATGTCCCATTATCTTACAGCATTATAGACATGCATTTCTGTGTCGTATAAATACCAGTGGATATCACTAGATTCTGAAGAGACCGGATGCATTTTAATTTAAAACAATTTCCATTCAAGGTCTGTCGTTTCTTTTGGTCCAAAAATCCTTGATAAATCACACAGACGCCAACTTTACATAGTGAAACAAAAGCTTCTCAAAGTCAACCGTAAACAGTCGAATTATGCCTTAGAGTTGTACATTACTAAATCGTCTTTGAGCCCGATTTCTTTTTATTCTCAGTCCGTTCTGAAACAACCTTACATATAATATTCTTCACAGAGAAATACGGAGAGCTACTCTTAGATAGAAAATATTACATATTACATATATAGCACTCCACATAAACGTTGTAAACATCTAGACATAACTTGTTTGACGGTAAAAACACACGCGAGTTTGATGCTAGTTGTTTTATCCTTATTAAATAAAACGGAACAATTAGGATGCATTACTGAGCCCGAAACCTCGTGGGGGATAGAGGTAAAGCTATAGAGTCAGACCCCCCTCCTCATACCTACCCCTCCTCCCACACCACACACACCGAAACTTACGTCATCTACACACTGGCTCTCAGGTCGAACTGACGGGGCATTTGGTTTATTTTGTCTACCATCATATATATGCGACTTTTAACAATAAAATATCTAGCAATGTTTATAATGGAAAATACGTTTTCAATTTTTTGTTGTTGACATCCACTGTACAAAGTCCACCTATGAATCTTTTCATCGTCCTTACGCCTTTAGTTTTTGTCCGGGTTTGTGTTGACGTAATCACAACGTGCCTTGTTTTAGGTTCTCAAATGAAAGCAGTTTTGTACTGTGGTATACGAACATTGATCAAAGACATAATATGAGATGTTGGTTTTGATAATAGACCCATAAGTGGCCGAAAGCGTTTTGTGGCAGCTAGTAGCCTGGCAGGCTTAGTAGCCGGGTGCTCGACTGTTGATGACCCCGGATCATTCAGTTATGAGTGTGTAACAACGGCAACACACAAATCCCACATATAAGTACACAGTATATTCCAGATTGAAATGATTACTGGCCTGTTATCCCGAAAACCATATTCAATACCATCGAGCTGAACTGTGTTTGACTTTAAATGTGTGGTGTCACAGGAACTGTGACGTCACCGAAGAACATTACAGACACTGGGAAAGAAGACCACCCTTATTTCTATTTCTAATCAGTCCGATTCCCAAATGCTTCAAAATTATCTTTGTCGTATCAGAAACAGGATATTTATAAAACTCATGAAGAATCTTTTATTTTAAAGGAAAAGTCCCGTGTCATCAATTACATATCAAGTTGAAGCTCAAATATGAACCAAAGATTAACAAATCGTCAAAGGTTGTCGTATTTTTTCCAGTTAGCTAATTAAAGGCGCGATCAACAATGACACCGAGACACGCCATGGCATCCATATAAACGTAACCTTTGACAGTTATATAAGGCAACTTAATGGCATGACCATTCACAAAAAAAGTAGGTCAAGAGTTGTGATAGAGTTCACACATTTACCTACATTTCAGGAGCGGAAGGATATCAGAAGTGCATAGACAAAGTACCGCCATCCTAAACGATCCTATCAGCGGATGTAGATCTACGACTTCCGGAAGAAGCGGTTATATTAAGAGAAGACAGGGAACCTATCACGTATGTTGGTTTCTAGAGTTTATTACACAAACAATAACTATGACGTTAGACTTCCAATACTCACAAAAAGTATCTTCTTTTGATATGTGATAAAGCGATGACGTTTACAGTTGTATGACTGATTCTCCAAACCGTCATGGTATTATTAATAAAGTAATGATATGTTACTGGAATATTTTGGAGTAATCCGTTAGGACTGCTCCCATCCACAACACGCAATTAATTTAAATGGCACATTCTTACAAATGCCTGTCAAACATACGCCCACAAATAGTTCAAATATCATTAGTTTTCGGGTTTTTTTTTCTTGCAGGACAGAAATATCTTCAACAGAGAACATAAAGTTGATGGAGATTTTTGCCTCCGTTAAAACACTGTGTATATATCACTTTAATTGAGGTTTCGACTACACGTGTCTGGGTCTATTAGTCAACAGTTATCCACTACATATGCTTGACCTTATTTGTCAACGCGTAACATTGGACTCGGATGCTCTCCGTAATCTTTTGACGAGATTTAAAGTCGTGTAGTTCATCACTCTGACGTTATACCAGATTTATAATTTGGTTTTTATTCGATAATACATTGGAGATTGTATTTGTTACAACCACCTGTTAGTGTACGTCGAAAGGTATCCATTAACTATTAAAGACTCCAGACATTTCAACAATTGGCGGGGAAAACTTAACACAACAAGAAAACTTTTCAATACGAATAAAAAGCAGCAGTAATGGACGAAAACGCAAATACAGATTTTTTTTTTTTTTTTTTTTACATTTATACATTTATACATTTGCATCATTGCTTTAACTACAGGCACACATGTCTCCCTACAATAATTCCGATTTTAGTTAGAATAACAATGCTGCTCGATAAATTTATTAATGAAATATTCCTCATGCTTCAGACATACTAAATGTCTGTAGGCTGAACCCGTATCCTGTCATATTCGTATGGTTGTTCTGAGGAGCATTGCATGAAAGTCAATCATGTAAGTGATTGTGGAGTTAATCATGGAGACTTCCCTGGGAGAGACATCACCTACACTATCAGTTACATCACCATAGCTGGTCATTACGTCCACACAGATATACAGTAACGTCTTTGATGTTTTACTTCTGGTTATAAATTGTAAAAAAGAAAATATTTAAAGTTTTACGTATGACGCAGGTTATACTGGAGGTAGGCTATTAGATACCTTACATTCATACATAAAATCAATGATATATGGTTCTTTACACGAAGCTATTTCTATTTTAGGATACCTTTTAGATACAGCTGGTAACATTCTGCGGTCAAACCAGAAATGTTTATTCCGCCGGACTGACCATAAACTACAACACGAGTGTCGGACTTCAATACCCGAGATTTCCATTGCCGGAGCCCGTCTGTGTTAATCTTATCTCTGGCTCCGCCCTCCGAGGTTTTCCTAGCCCAGTCCCTGACAGGCCCGATAACGATGTCGACGGCGTATCAGGCTGCTGCGACAAGTCTCCTGGGGTGACTATAAAACTACAGTTTAAGTGTAAATTTGTTGTTGCCCGGGGTTATCACAAGGTTCAAGTGCTGTAATACCTCACGGTGCAAGCACAGATAGCATATCTACCGGCCAAACGTTTTCGTAGCGTACTTGAGTGAGAGTTCAGAGAGTAGAATTCGAAGAAAGTTGCTTCATTTTTAATAAAAATTAATAAGTCGCATGTTTTTGTGTTGGGGTTTTATTTTTTCTTTAGTAAATTGCCACTGCCTTAAATCTCTGTTGGCTTCCGAACGATATAATTGCTTGCTGCCTCCCTCCGCATCACAATATTGTCCTCGTGCTCAGCATAGTATATATACCAACAATGTATTTTCACCCAGACAATATTCATAGAATCTATACCAGCAATGTATGTTCACCCAGACAATATTCATAGAATCTATACCAGCAATGTATGTTCACCCAGACAATATTCATAGAATCTATAGCAACAATGTATTTTCACCCAGACAATATTCATAGAATCTATACCAGCAATGTATTTTCACCCTGATGATATTCATAGAATCTATAGCAACAATGTATTTTCACCCTGATAATATTCATATAATCTATAGCAACAATGTATTTTCACCCAGACAATATTCATAGAATCTATAGCAACAATGTATTTTCACCCTGATAATATTCATAGAATCTATAGCAACAATGTATTTTCACCCTGATAATATTCATAGAATCTATAGCAACAATGTATTTTCACCCAGACAATATTCATAGAATCTATAGCAACAATGTATTTTCACCCTGATAATATTCATAGAATCTATAGCAACAATGTATTTTCACCCAGACAATATTCATAGAATCTATACCAACAATGTATTTTCACCCAGATAATATTCATAGAATCTATACCAACAATGTATTTTCACCCAGATAATATTCATAGAATCTATACCAACAATGTATTTTCACCCAGATAATATTCATAGAATCTATACCAACAATGTATTTTCACCCAGATAATATTCATAGAATCTATACCAACAATGTATTTTCACCCAGACAATATTCATAGAATCTATACCAACAATGTATTTTCACCCAGATAATATTCATAGAATCTATAGCAACAATGTATATTCACCCAGATAATATTCATAGAATCTATACCAACAATGTATTTTCACCCTGATAATATTCATATAATCTATAGCAACAGTGTATGCATCCATGCATTACTCTCTCCACAGGTGAACTGTGTAAGCTTTAGCAAGCATCTTTATTATTACACAAGTTACTAATATATAAGCTCTTTAATAAAGATCTAGTCAACTAAATTATCTAGATCCTGATTCTACCTAGTTATCAAGCAGGAAACAACATTATGGCATCATCTTTCGGAAAGTTTATTTATATATGCTAACTGCTTTAATTCAAATTACACCAATAATTCATATCTTCAACGTTTCTGTGTTCCGTTGGGACAATGCTCGAACGTTGATGATAAAACATAATATATGTGCTCACTAATGTGAGTGAATATAAAGGCTAATTAGCGTTAATAAGAGTACAATGTTTATTGTTTATATATTCCTCTACTAATTACTAAGGAACTAAAGTACAGCGAAAAGAACACGGTCATATTAATGGTCGTAGAACAAATGAACTTTTCAATACACATATCGACATAATCATCATGAGGTGAATATACATTTTATGAACCTAGTAAATTTGATATTAACCGACGCGACAGCGCATTATGTTGTGTACTGCTAAACAGGATCACAATTCTCGATCTGGCAAACATATCTATCGTTGACAATTGGAGACTGTGATATGTTATACTTTTGGAAAATTTGATTTTGAGACAAACAGAAAATGGTTAAGTGTATTATTTTTGTGCCAATATTTCCACAACTGTTGACCTAGAATAAATTAGTTCTATCTGTTTTAACAGTATCTTAGTTTGTTCCTCACATCGACCTATCGGGTACATAGTACTACGTCATCAAGGCAGAGAAGTATACCTCACTGATTACATAATGAAGATTTCTAATTAACTCTAGTTTTAAGCGATTAACTCTGGCATATGACAGATGGATTAATAAAGTCATTTGCTGTCTACCTAATCAACAACACAGGAAAGTATAACTGAGCGACTAACGTTATTAAACAGACTTTGTGTGTCGCGAGCTAGTGTATTAGATCATCCCCGTATCCCGTCCGGCTCAGCTTCATCAACTTAGCACACACAGCGACGAGCATTGTTTTTGTTTCTAATCAACAACCTAATTTTTAAATCTTGCTGCACTTGATCATACGAGTATTTATTGCATAATGAAATCACGTTGGATAATACAATTTATGCTAACAAAGCCAGAGAACGCTACATTGATAAGTTTGAACGTATGCATCTGACGGGGAAATCTTTGATGAATAAAACCAATACCGTAAAAACTTGTTCGCGGTGTAATTCACATCTTCCACATTATTTTTCTAGATTAACGTTTATATCTTTAATTTTTTCTTGTTTAAATTCTTCTTCCGTGCAACGTAGTTGTTCTTCCAATAAATCAGCCCGATCTAGGATTTATATTATTTTGTTCAAATAGCATTATACAATAATGCTAGTCCATTTCTCTTCAACATTGATAATCTACACCCTATTGCCGCCGGAATGTTTGCAGTTTCAGCATTAGATTATGTCTAATTAAGTATGTTCTTTGTTTTAAATAATACATTTTATCTTACTGAATTTACCCTAATTAATGTACATATATAAACTGATTATAAATGTTTATACTACATTGAATGGATATCGTATTTAGTTGCTGTACATTGTTGTATGGTGAAATGTGACTTGTTTATTTTTATCATACATATATATATATAGAATGCCTAATACCTTTTCGCGTAAATTCGAAGGTATATTTATTTTAGACACATAATCTGTATTATTATCACAAATTTATATTAGGTATCATATTCAATAGTGGAGGAATGACCAACGGAAACAGACCAAAACGTTACCCATTGGCCGGCAGGTACTCAGTGAAAGAATGTTGAGATTGCTTCGTAGGAAAGCACTAGACCGTGTCACCAAAACAAGACCTGGAGCTGTGATACATTGGGAGTAGGTTTGTAGCATGTCTTGTCACATAAAGCTGAAAACCTTGCCCAGGGTGCTTCTCAGAATACCTACAGCGTTAGCTTCTCTACCCACTTTCTTGTCAAAGACAAATCGTGTTCAGTATTGATAATCCTTTAAACCGTTCCACGGATCATACATAGTTCAGGGCTACAGGGATAGCCAACGACATTTACAGAAAAGGGACAACAGTACAATAAGATAAAAAAATGTTTAGTAAGATCAAGACTTGAAAACCACGGGGATTCCTGGTCTTTTGTTCGCGACAGAATTCTATTTGGAACTCGCAGTGGCGAAAACCGCGGTTAAGCCTTCGGCAATTTAGACCACCTTCAACGCAGTGTCAATGGAAGTTAAAGAGCGTTACAAACGTAGGGAGAACAGAGACTGTGAAGGAAACGCCCCGTGAAGTTTTGCAATTGTGAAGTGTTTAGAGAGTCAATCAACCGTGAAACATCCTACATTCTGACAAAATCTGTCAACAGGTTGAAAGCGTCGCGACAACTTCCCAAATTCATCTGAAGTTTCAGTTTACGTCACAACATCCTAACGTTATCTGGAGGTTTATGTCACAACATCCTAACGTTATCTGGAGGTTTATGTCACAAGTTAGATGTAAATATGTGGTCCCTGTTCTAGTGTGATGACGGTTTTTGTTACAGCATCGCCAGACTTCTCAAATTATTGTTCAAATAATTTTACCTAAATAATTCTCCGCTATTCTGAGTTTTTGTACAAATAATTAAAATGTTAATGCATGCATATACAGACATTCATTAGCGATTTCTGATTATTTGTATCGTACGGACATGAACTTACGGTCTTGTTTTGATACATTTTGTCCCACTTCAAAACTCACTCAGGATCCATGGCAATTTGATACTAACATGAAGTCGGATATTATCTACTAGTGAAGTTAGGACAGAATTCAATCTTTTGTTTGTGCTTTATAAATAATTTCGTTATTTTAATGAGATTAATTTGAAATATCATGCTATTAATATCAATATCTATTAGTGTTTTCAAAACTCTTAAATCAGTGCACCATGTCATATTTAACTGAACAAAAAAATTCATGTATTACTGAACACAATGTTTTATTTTAGTGAATATAATATATATGCTGATCGCGGGAAATATAGACATCATTAATGTAAGTTTTATGGGAAATTCAGGAATCCTGCATTCATCCATTAGTCACGTACGATGTTACAAATTATAAATGTCAATTATAGAAAACTTATATCAAACTTGATTCAATCATATCAATTCCTCATTCCTCAGAGGAAACAATGAATCGTCGAGACAATTTTAAAAATGTGTATTATTTCAATATCAGTATATACTCTTAATTATTTATGAGAGTGTTCCGAATTCCAGTTCTTGAGATGAGCAATTCATTTGCGCTAGTAGGCGCGTGACAGTAACAAATAGGCCTATTACCAGCAGGAAGAGCGAGACTTGAATAAAGAGTCCTATCTAGAGGGGATCGCTCATTAATTCCTAGTTGTGATAATCCGATGCTTCAAGTATGCACATGACATTTATAAGACACAGTGCTACCCTTCAGAACGGCATCCTCCTCGTCAGTAGATGAGGCATGGCCGCACGGCTAACTTTATGTGCCTTAAAACCATTGACATTTTAAACAAGATAAATACTTCTGGAAAATTGGATCATCCCAAGGTAGAATATTTTCTACTGTCAGTTAACCAAATGTTCTGGGTATTTTATTGATGTTACGCAATCTTACAACTATATTTGAGTGTACATGATGAAAACAGACCAGTATGCTAACCAAACTTAACTGAATTTATTTTGTAGGAAGGGTAGCTGCTCCATGAACAGATATGCCGAAGACAACTTGTCTCATTAATAAGTGTCAACGACTGCTCGCGAACTCATGAAAACTCGATATGCAATGTCTTCTGAAAATACAAACGTATTAATGATACCGTACTGCAATGAAATTAAAATGAATGTTACGACGGTTTTAGGAATTGCAGTTTGCGTTAGAAACAACAACACTTACGGGGAAAATAAAAAGGACAGAATTATCTTACCCCGCTTTCGTGTTTTGTTTGAATTTACTTCGAAAGCCGGAATTGTTTTTAGTAT